>NC_064630.1:355117796-355444463 GCF_023864275.1 Schistocerca cancellata | reverse complement strand
AGGACCACAGACGGTATGTCACTTGGCATGGTGGGCTCTGTATGTCACGAAACAAGTTTTGCCAGGAGCTTGTTAATTGTTTACTGCAATTAACAACTGAACAATAAAAACGAATGATTTGATCGTGCAGACTGTGATATCAAGAAGAGTAAATGCTAACAGGTATGTCTGCATGGCCATTTCCCTCAGTAAGAGCACAAGGTGGACATTAATAAAACCAACAAACTACAGGAACGCAGTCCTGACTGGAAATGGAGGGAAAATGATCCCATGAATATGTGTCTATAAACTGACCGTGTGCATGCAACAACAGACCTTTCTTGAACGCAATGAAGAGCTATATCGCATCCATGGTGACAACAGACGTTAAAAGTGGCCTCCATGGGAATTCAGGTGATAGGGATAGTAACGTTTGTCATTCACATCATACACAAAGATAATATCTATATATTTACTTTTATTCATAACTTTCCATTAATTTAATTTTTTAAAAACATCTTCCTTCGCGGCTGTTCCCTACATTTTCTGAGTAAGAGATAATACGAGTCGTCATTCTTAATACGTCTGTCTTTGTACTTATTTGCCCTAACGTCCCACACTGCAGGCAATGATGTATATATTTCAGAGGACTCTTATTATACTGCTCTTTCGTCTTATTTTGAACTCAGTTTTCACACAACAACAACAAAACTAACACAACCTAATCTCCTTGGTCTGTGCGGCATGAAAGGGACTTGTGAAAGATGTCGTCAGTACTGCACATAGCCGGCACAATATTCCGTGCAGCGCAGTATATTTCCAAAGCTTTTGATTTTCTCAATATTATTGCGCAACCTCTGAACCTCACTCCTACACTGTCAAAGCTGTTTATGAAATATTGTCAGTATTATTCACCGTCCAGGGGCCGTTCTAATCTTTCGCTACCGGAGAGAAACATAAGAAGTAGGTAGAGCCGTTAAATTCATCTTATTTGAGGGTAACACTAGGACAGACCGAGGTTAATCGCTGAATTATTACTCTGAAATTTTATTAAAAACTTTACTAATGTATTTCCTGCCCACGAGAGAAAACGGAAAGCAAATGAGATGCTACAGTCTGATGATGTAGTCTCCAGTGGAACATTAGGCAGACAAAATAATATGTACACGGCCTAATGCCCGTAAATCAAATATCAAGGACGCTAATATCGGACGTTAGAACTTGCGTTATATGATTTGTCCTTCATAGTTTTGAAGAATATGCTAGTTGGGTAGAGCACTCTAATTAATCATTTCATAAATCTAAAATCGGTGCTATGGTAATATGAATGACTGAAGTAGCTGTTTTATTTAGCAGATATCACACACTTTATAGATGAAATGCAGTATTACATTATCACATTGCATTACATTGTAGTATTTCTTGACTTCCGAATAACATTGCCTCGCTACCATATCGATTTTTACTACTGTACAGAGTAGAACTCTCTCAAAAACGTTGCAAAAATATCCAGTTAGACGTTAATAAGATTTCAAGGTGGTGCAAAGATTGACAACTTGTTTGAAAGATTCTGAGTTTTAAAAAATGTGGTCTTCAGAAAACTTTAAAAGTTAATATTGTATTACAATATCCATGAGTCACAATTGTCATCAGTCAGTATCTGTGTTTGTAGGGATACGAAATGAAACAGTCACGTAGGCTCAGTTGCAGGTAAGCCAGATGCCAACCACTGGTTCATTGGCAGAAGACCACGGAAATGCAGTCAGTTTACAGAGAAGACTGCTTAAGAATCATTTATATGCCTCATCTCACAAGGGTACTGCGCTTTCTCGTCACCATCGATGTCGTCCAGATTCATAGCACATTCGAAGCTTGGCCAGTAATGAAAGTGACCGTAGCTGGAGTTCTAGACGGATAAGCGTAAAAAATAAATTTAATTTTTGACGTGAGATTCGCGAGGCATGAGCTACTTGTGTTAGTGCATTTCTCAGGCAAATTTTGACAGGTGATTTTTACGTTACTTAGACTGCAAATAAACCGAAGAAATGGTCAGTATATTGTATTTATTAATATTTTCATAAAAGGCATGAAAGGGGACCGCAAAGGAAAATGTGGGATTGTAAATAATTCATAAAAAATATTGTAATTACTTCGTCCAAGAGGAATATGCAAATAACTTTCCAAGAAGGGAATAACTAAGAAGTACAGGACTTCGCATTCCATTAGTTCCATTTTTACCCTCAAGGAGCCGTTGGAAGCTGCACGAAAACAAGAGGTTTTCGGTGCAGATAAAATCGACCCATTGAGAGAGAGAAAGAAATCACTTCCCGAGAACATTGCATCTAAATGAATTACGTTGTACATCACCACCTATCTTCGCCAATATTTGGTGAAATGTTGCGTTACGTGTGATTTGTTGCCAAGATGTGCGTTGAGAGAGAACCTTTTATGAATGTAAACGAAATCTGTTTTTTCTATAGAAGCTTTTTAACAACAATGTAATTCTAAAAATGTGACGTTCATAAAATGTGCAAGATGCCGGGACAATAGGCTATTTCCCTATGTTAAAAATATTATTCGGGCTGTTGTTATTCGGAGTGATTATAATACAAATCACATTCACGGTCGATATTCTCACAAAATATCCCTTATTTTTATGTAACTAAAGCTTAAAAACTATTAGATATCAAGATTTGGTCATGTGATCGAAATCACTGCTATTGACTGAAGCTATGGTGACGTCACTGGCTAGGAGTAAGACGAAGGTATTCAGGAGTGTTAGCCGAAGCTACTACGTTTCTGCGCGCTATTTCTGCAAATAGTTTAGCTATTTAGTGATGAAAAATGCATTTATAACTCTTACGTGACAATAGAAAGGAATTTTGTGAGAGCTGATAGTAGAAACCTTACCAAAATTGATGCTTTTATGCTCCACTCATATAGAGCGGCGATATGTGCAGGGACGGACATTCCTTTTTCTGCTCTCTGCAACGTCATTAAACCGCTCAAAACTAAAGAACTGTGCACCTTTTGTGCAAATTGGTCCCCATCTTGTATATAGATTGTCGACTATCAGGTATGAAGTACGACCCAAAGCACAATAAAATTATTCTTGGCGAATATTAGTGCAGTGATACCGCAAGAACCGTGCGCTATGTGGCGCAACGGATAGGGCGTGTGAGTATGGGTAAAAGGAACAAAGGTTCAAATCCTATGAGGGTTATAAATCTTTAAAGGTTTTATACTAAATATGAAAATACCGTTAGCAAGATTTCATTGTAGCTGTTGTTTCGACATTGGGATGTAATGCGTAGGGCGATGAGGTTTAGTATGCGTAGAGTCAGAAAGCTTGTAGAGCATGCAGGTAATACAAACGTAAGAGCTGTGCTGTTTGTGTATGTAAACTAACGTGAGTGTCTGAAGACGACTTAATTTCATGTTATGTAAGATGATGAAAATTCAGAAGCTTAACCTACAAGGACCGAAGTAGGAATATAAAAAAAGAAAAAAAAATTATTTCTGATAAAATAAAAATTGTGTGCTCACATTAACTAGAAAATATCTTTTTGACTGTGGCGTGTGTGAGCAGTTAATGCAAATGTAAGCGCCCAGGAAAATACAATAAAATACTGTTTCTTATAGGTGTGGTGAAGTCTTGTAATTGTGATTTGGTTTTCATATGAAAGGAGTATCGATTTGTTTTATAAATGAGTTAAAATATTATTACAGGCTAGATTAGAATCAGTGTCTTATGGATATCATCTTTTAATTTTCGACAGTTCACTCTCCACCATTTGAGCTACCAATGATGTGCAAGCCAGAGGATATTTCGAAAATTTTTACTAAGCCTTTAATTCCATCGAGAGACGCTATCCTTCTTTGTAACAGTGGGAAGCCGTATCTTGGAGGTAAATTATGTTACCTTCAGAGTGCAAGACATTTTTAATTAAGCGAAGGAACTTGGGCATCGACGTGATGGCATTTTGCCGGTACACTGCAACCAATTTTTACACACCTTCTCAGTTCCTGAAACATTCAAAAACAATTTTTCATCGATGTATTCGTACAGTGTGGTACTACACACCATCAGTAATCTATTACCCGAATCGGAAATTCTAAAAAAGGCGTGTCTGTGAATTAAATTTATAACAGTAGGAGCATCACATGACTCGAATGGAGCGTTTTAATGGGCTGTTAAATTATTTGAATGTAAGTTAAGTTTTTATAAAAGAATACTGAGAAGGAGAACACATGTTATGAGCGTAAAATGACATCATTAACCATTTAAGATGATTTCCATGAAAACAGTCAAATACCTTACTGCTCCCATTGTTTTACGATGAATACCACCACAGCACGCGCAAATCATGAACTTAAAACAATAAAGGTGTCTAATTTTATATACAAAGTTCACGTGTAAGTCTTACAATGCCTTCCTTGGCATTCATATACCAACCCCAATTTCCTTTTGCCTTCTCCTTTGGTGTCTTTTATGAAAATATTAATAAACACAATATACTGAGCACAATTTCGGTTATTTATAGTGTAAGTAACGCAAAAATTGAAAGTAAAGAGAATCTGTTTGGGTATTAGACCACCATTTCCGTTCTGTACTCATTCCACCGCTCTGACCTCTCCCTGGTAAACACGCTAACATGAATGGCTCATACTTCACCAAAATTGTGCAAGTTTTCCAAACCGCTTGGCATCTGGAGCTCCCACCTCTCTCGCCTTCGTTTCTGGCCAACCCCTGCACGTCTCATTAATTTGGACGACGTCGGTGATGTCGTGTTGGCTCGGACCCCTTGGTAGAATGTTGTTCAGGTGTGCGGGACCTGCACCAAATCAGTCTAAGAGCGGATATTAAACGTATACAAAGAAGGTCAGAACGACTGGTCACAGGTTTGTTGGTCTCATGGAAGAGCCTTAGGAAAATGCTGAAGAATGTGAGTTGGCAGACGCTTCAAGACAGAAGCAAACTATCCCACGGAAACCGTTTTACTAGTTTCAAGAATCCGAATGACGTGAAAAATCTAGAAATATTTTTCAGCACCCTTCCTTTTCTTCATTTACGAATTGTGAACATAAGACCAGAATAATTATAGAACGGACAGAGGCGTTTAAACAGCTTTGCTTTCCACGCTCAGTACGCGATTGCAACGGGAAGAAACTTTAACATGTGACAGCAAAGCAACTGTCCTCTTCCATGCAATTCATACTAGTTTGCAGACTGTATATGTCGATATAGATGTGAATAAGCTACCTGCGTGTCCCAATGATCATTCGCTTCATTGATTTCTTATGGGACTGTGCATCGAGACTAATCTGCTAGGCCACGAAGAAGTCAGTAGCCTTCGGTCAAGTAAGCCAGAAAAGTATCAGAGACTGCAATAAATTCATGAGAAAGACATTTTAACCATTCATGATCCACTCCATGGTGATATTAAAAAATTAATTTTGTCACCTAAGGTTTCCAAACAATTTTCAGGAACAAAAATGATGCTAAAGCCTCCAAAACAGAACATCAGTGAAAAAGAAAAGAGTCTTGTTTGGATGTACACTAAGCATTCTTTGAACTGTTTTCGTTGTCGACAGTCAGAAATAGTCAGTAAGAGATCAGCTCCACTATATTTACCAGTATATTACTTTTCGCCGCAAGTTCTATCTGGAAATCCGTCAACCTGAAATTGTGCTTTCCACATTAGGCACTCGGTGACACCTGATGAAACATTTCCACCATCATTTGTGGCTGTCCGTCACACCAGAACATCAAACGCTTCGTCAATTGTCATCTGACTGAGGACGTTATAAGTACTAACCACAATCTCGATAACGTGTTCGCCACCCAGCCTGAAGCAATAAATTTATCTACTCTTGATATTAAATAAGTTTTTCACACAGCAGTGCCTTTCTGGTTTGTATCTTTCTCGGCTGTTTAGTAGAAACCTCCTCAGCACCTGTGTTGTGCAACGGTAATCAGAGTTAAACTGACTGTGCAGAGCAGCAAAGATTAAATAACTTACCTTTGGATGAGGAATGAACTGCATTACGTGTAAGTAGTAGAGCGAATGACGTTGCTGAAAACTTGACGTTTCTGATCAGCTGGGCTTGTCTTGAAGGACTTCCGAAAACAGACGTACTCAAAGAAATGACGTCTCAGCTGCATTTTAAATATGTTATCGCAGAGATACCATATATATAATCTGAGGAAGACCGATGAACAACTGCTGCCTTTAACCTGCATCCCCCAGTTTTGTAACACTAAATCCCATGCGGGGTGGCCCCTGTCGCTGATGTGCTGTGCTCCACAGGACGCCAGCTGCCGCACCCGCTCGTGTCATATTTCTAGATCCACCTCTTTTCCCTAATGAAGATAAATTGTCGCGTCCATAAAAGTGATTAATGCGGCCGATTCCTCTCTTTTTATGTGTATATAAATATTCCCGTGGCCCGCCACGGGATCGCTGCACCTGACGGACGGGGCACTAAATATCTGCGCAAAAGAGGACCCGCTTAGTAGTCCTTCGAGGATTGCTTCCCCTTGACTGTAGAATGACGTCATTCTACGGCATTTGTCTTCACTGCGTTCTAAGCGTCCAAATGTCACAGAGCAGTGAAAGAAGCTGGAATGAATAACGGCTCGATTCGAATGACGCGAACTGTACCTTTATGCGCTCTTTTCTGTGGCATTGTAATGACAATAATGTAACCTCTGTAACTCTCTTGACCGCTGTATTACTGTCGGCCCCGGTAGCTGAGTGGTGCCGGCTTCTGTCGGAAGGTTAGCTGACCTCTGTAATAAAAAACTGAGTGAATGGATCATCAATGAATTTGAAAATGTGTCAGGGGACGTCTGCCCGGGACAAATGCAACGAACATTAACGAAAAAAAAAATTAGATCAGAAAAAAAAGTGGTCAGCGCGACAGAATGTCAGTCCTAAGGACCCGGGTACGATTCCCGGCTGGTTCGGAGATTTTCTCTGCTCAGGAACTGAGTGTCGTGCTGTCCTAATCATCATCATTTCATCCCCATTGACGCGCAAGTCGCCTAAGTGGCGTCAAATCGGAAGACTTGCACCCGGCGAACGGTCTGCCCGACGGGAGGCCCTAGTCACACGACACTTTATTGCTGCATTACTGCAACATACATCCACTTGAACCGGTCAAGCTTTAGTATCTCTCTCTACAAGTTTCACCACCACCTCTCCCATACTTCACTTTCTACCAAATAATCCTTAGTGCCTGACTGAGAGTTGTCCTATAAAACATTTTTCTTCCTGAATCGATACAGTAGGTTTGCTATAGTTACGCGACCAACCCATCTAATCTTCAGCATAATTCTATAACATCACATTTCAAAAGCTGTTATTTTTCTGTCTCTACTGTTTTTTACTCTCGTTTAACTCCATATTAGAAGACCTGAAAGACAAAGCGCTTCAGAAGAGATTTCCAACCATTTAAACTTTATTTCGCAAAGAACAACATTTCAGTTGTCATGGAGACGTATGTGATTCATAATATTCATTTTAAGAACCATTATTTTCCAGTAAAGTCATATAAATTTCAAAGGTAAGTTACCGGCTACGGCCAATAGCTACTTTCTTTGTATCTACCAGACAGACAAGGAAATGCAAATAAATTGAATATGAAGCTAAATAACTTGCTTCATAATTATAATAAGTAAAATGATGACGTCATATCATAAACGTAAGCAGTAGTTCACTCACAATCACACCGAAAATATCACATTGTCAGTGGAGGTGAATAAGGAGACTAATGTAAGTTAAGGCTAACTCAGTAGTGGAAATACTATCGTAAAATGTAGTCAATGAGACTAGAGGTCTCGCTGACCTAGGCACTTCATGCATTATCCAGTTAGAGCCCTTGCACTGGACGGTGTTTACTACTGGCATGCTTCGCAGCCGTTCCCCAGTCACGTAAACATAACGCTGCCGCGGCGGCGCAACGCGAGCAGTCCAGTATCAACAACAGCTTCATTCAGCTAGTGTTCAGCACTGCAGTAACATGCCACCAGATACCACTTTGACAGACTCAGGATAGTGACTTTACTTTCAGCAGGTCATACACAGCAAGATGTCGCAGATCAGGTTTAAATATCTTTCAAAGTGGTGTGCCTAACGATTGGAGAAAGAGCAGAGACACTGGAAATGTGAACGATAGCCCTTTCGGCGGTCGTCCTCGTATGACAAAACCAACACAGGATCGTTTCCTCCAACTCTCGGTTCGCAGGCGCTCAACGTCACCGGGCAACATGAATTCGTATCTCGGACCAAAAAGTGCGTAGAAGATTTCATCACGGTGGTGTTCATTCCAAAAAACCATTGAGAAATTTTACACTGAACAAACGGAACCGAAGGAGTCGGACGACCTGGGCTCTTGCACAACAATATTGGAACATTGTGGACTGGAGTAATGTCATGTTTGCTGACAAGACCAGGATTAGTTTGCGAAAGGAGCCGGCCGTTGTGACCGAGCGGTTCTAGGCGCTTCAGTCGCGAACCGCGCTGCTGCTACGGTCGCAGGTTCGAATTCTGCCTCGGGTATGGATGAGTGTGATGTCCTTAGGTTAGTCAGGTTTAAGTAGTTCTAAGTCTAGGGGTCTGATGACCTAAAATGTTAAGTCCCATAGTGCTCAGAGCCATTTGAACCATTTTTTGCGACCGGGTGCTAGACGTGTTAGAGTTTGCAGAAACGCTAGATGGCACTAGGGATCCCGACGCGTTCACAAAGTCCATCCGTTTCAGGTGGTTGTGTAATATTCTGGGCGGCGATTATTGTGGGACGACGGACCACTCTAATTCCCATCTACAGCAATTTGACTGGTCTCCGATACCTCCAAGAGATCCTACAAACGATCGTAAAGCCCTAGAGACGTTTTTTTGTTTACAGTATGTGCACTTACGAGAGAGGCTGCTTTCCTTTGTAATGATTTTTTGTAATTAAAGAAAATCAGTCTTGTTTCCAGAAGGAATTGTGTTTATTTTGTTAATAAGATATTGTACGAAACTCAATGGATGTAGTATAGCCGGACGCGGTGGTCTCGCGGTTAAGGCGCTCAGTCCGGAACCGCGCGACTGCTACGGTCGCGGGTTCGAATCCTGCCTCGGGCATGGCTGTGTGTGATGTCCTTAGGTTAGTTAGGTTTATGTAGTTCTAAGTTCTAGGGGACTGATGACCACAGATGTTAAGTCCCATAGTGCTCAGAGCCATTTTTTGATGTAGTATAAGAAGTCAGTCTAGTAAACTCTATGGTATTCCAAACTTCTGTGGAGGTATCCATTATACAGACATTTGATTTATATGAACAAAATTTAAAAGTTCACAGATAACTGATTCAGTTCAGATAATATGCAATATTATTTTACAAAATCCGAAACTAGCAAACATATTTTAAATTACAGATGCTCTTATTGAATTTCATTGTATTTTATATGTTTTCATTTTGATTAAAACCGGGTAACTTCGCTATTTACATTTTATTTTGACTCTAAAGATGGACAGTTATTGCGAAAATCAGAAATCTGCATATAAATTTTGTATGGTTGTGCTGCACAATACACGACTTGAAAATTTACGTAACGTGAGGCTGGAACAGATCATAAGGCCTAATTCTGGAGAAGCAGAAGAAACACGGATTTAAATATAAATTATAGGTTAAGACGTTTTCCATTTCCAGAAAAGTGTTTTCGATATTGCCAGTCGGCGTTTTATATCCTAGTTACTTATGCCATAGTCAGTTATTTTGCTATTCACGTAGCACAACCGTCTATTAATTTTCGGTCTCAAATGGTTCACATGGCTCTGAGCACTATGGGACTTAACATCTGTGCTCATCAGTCCCCTAGAACTTAGAAATACTTAAACCTGACTAACCTAAGGACATCACACACATCCATGCCCGAGGCAGGATTCGAACCTGCAACCGTAGCAGTCGCGCGGTTCCCGACTGCGCACCTAGAACCGCTAGACCACCGCGGCCGGCTTTCGGTCTCATTTTCTAATGTAATTCCCTCAGCACTGGCAGACTTAATTCAAGTATGCTCCATTTTCGTAGTTTTACTTTTATTAATATTCATTTTACTAGACTTCATTTTATTACCAGTGTGAGCGAGAAACTGTTACGTGCTCTGAAAGTGTTTGTCGCATAGATGTGCCTCGCAGCACAAACTTATTCTTTCTATATTACATCTATAAGGTACGAGATTTTAGAGATTAATGAAAAAAACTTTGAGAATTTGTTCTTTATTTTGATTCTTATCTGGATTCTTCAGTTTTCTCCATTTTGCATACGTGTCAGCTATTGACACCAGTAGGAATGATGTGATCAAATACCCACTCCTCTATAAACTCAGGTATCTCTAACCTTTCCAGGAAATCCGTCCTTTATCATTATATAATATATAACAGATATATAACCTCTTGCTGACCAGGTATATTTGTACCTGTCTTTCTTCCCAAAGAAACTTTTGGTAATTTTTACCGGTTGTTGCTCTATGAAGGAAGGAAAAATTTTCAAATCTGACTGACGCTAAAACCCAAGAGGCATTCTATAAGATTTTTATGGAAATCAACAAAGTGCGTAAGCGTTCTTACACTTCGGTCGATAAAGAACTGCAGAAGGCTAATGAAAAGCTAAACGAAGACCTTTTGCTATGGCAAATCGCCATAAACGAGCGTTTTGAGGAAAAAAAGTAGCTGGAATAAGTGGAAGATACATCACAAGATGACAAATCGGCAGCTCTATAGTCATAGGAAAACTTTAGTTTCAATCCATCATGTAATAAAAAGCTGTCGATGCCGACTGAAGTGCCAGCTACCGTGTCACGACACTTTGCTTGTGGTGCAAGAGCAGTGCCATTCTTCACATCGATGATAATAGAAGAAAACCTAATTAGGCACCGGCAACTTCAAGTTTTTGTGACGCATAAGAAAACTCATACAGTGTAGGCTTTCACGGCCGGTATTGTCTTCACTTAAAACTTCCGGGCTGATAGGCCGTGGTCGTTGTATAAAACTCTCCCCTGACGTTTCGTCTCCGACTGCGGGAGACATCCTCCGAGGTAAAGCAGCGATATGCAAAGAGAACTCGAGGAAGCGTTGGTTATACAGGCAGGGCAGAGGGCGCCACTGTCCATCACGTGGCGTCGGCTATGAGACAGTCTCTGGTAATGCCAGCATTCTCGATTGAAAGTAATCGATCGTCACGTTTCCGGTGCAACGCTGGCATCCAGATTTTATCCAGTTTAACACCTTCCTCTTTTCTGTTAAAATTATTACGGTGATTATCAATTTCGAAGCCTCTCTAGACATGCGGGCGTAATAATGCGAAGTTTCAGATATGACGCGCGTATCGCTGAATTTTATTTCATGATTACCTTTCTCGTAAACATGTTTTGCTACGGCCAATTTATCCATATGACCCAGGCAGCAATTCCTCTTGCGTTTAACCAGACGGGTGTTCACACTTCTCTTTCCGGTACCGATATAAACCTGTCCACAAGTTCAAGGAATGTTATCAACCTTTGGTGTAGCCAAAGGATGTCGTGCACCTTTTGCCGATCTTAAATATTCTTTTATTTTTCTGGTGTGTCTGAAAATAGTATCCACCCCATACTTGTTTAACACTTCCTCAATGCGATCAGTGACTTTACTAATGAACGGAAGAAAAACACTGCCGTTGCTTATCGTCGTTGCTCCTGATTCTCTGCCTAGAGAGAAGTGCTCGATCTATGTCCTTACTGGAACAGCCATTTTCCACAAAATTCGACCGTAGATGTTCAATCTCATCTTTTAAATAAACAGGTTAACAAATTTTTTACGCCCTGTTTACCAAGGTTTTTATTGCAGCTCTTTTTTGTCTAGGATGGTGGTTTGAATCTTTATGCAAATAACGATCAGTATGTGTGACCTTTCTATACACCTTATCTTTGAACTCCAGCTCATATCCTTCGACGGAGAATCACGAAAAATACAATATTTATCTATGCAGGAGGCTGAGACCAATTTAACGTTTTGCCGTTTGGACTGGGTGTAAGTGCTAATATATTTATTGTTGCACTACGTGTTAGGATCCGATTTACTGGACAAAGTGGGTCATGATACAATCATGGGACGAACATGCGAAGTTGGTTCACAGGGTCTTAAACAGATATCTAGAGTACAGAGTCATGGTCAATATGCAATAATCTAAATTTGGTCACGAAAAAAAAAAAGGATTCTCAGACACATTATTACACTTCAAGGAATTTTACCAGATGAAGGGAAAATTAAAGCTATAAAGAACTTTTCAACATTTCGTGCAAGGTCAACATTTCTAGGATTTTCCCCTTTTTACCATTGGTTTGTGCTTGACCAAGTGATGAATTTTCGCCATATGCTAAACGTACTGCAAAAGCTGACACCATGTGTTGGGTTGAAAGACCGGAAACTAGCATCTGAGAAGATTAAAGAGGTATTAATTAAAAATTACTGTACCATTCAGACACGTCAGAAGAGTTATGTCTGGTAATGGGTGCTTCACTACTTCCTTTGGAAGTTTGTTCCAGATCCATGAAGATGGAAGAAAACCTACAGTCTGCAGGGGAGCATGAAAAACTCATACCTTGACCGATTGTGAGAGAGTGCCACAACTGAATTGTTGGAGCTCGTGTGGGTATTTACAAAATTCCATAATTATTTGGTCGTCAACCATATAAAAACTTATTGTAACTATGAAGCTTTAAGTTTCATACTAAACTGTAAATTACTGGAAGCTAGATTCGTCTGCTGGGTGATAGCAATTCAAATATATGATTTTGAGATCGTGTACGTTAAAGGAGGAAATAACATTGCAACAGATGCATTAGCATGTCTGCCTGAAGGGCTAATAAATATGCCTAATTGCGAAGAGCAAACTGCAGAATTTAAAATATTGTTAATACTGTACAAGGTGGATAGACACTATTATTTAGATACATGTTGGAATATGCGCTACCTCCAAGACTGTGACCCCAAATGAAAGAAAGTGAAGACACAACTTTCATGAAATAATACTGGGGACTTAACGTTACATAGTGCACAACAATGTGTCGTTCTACGAGGGCTATCCACAAAGTACATTAAGTTTTGGAATTAAAAATAAATGAAGTATTGGAATTTTTTTTATTATATACAGATGAAAGCCACACTTAAATACTACTTTTCTACATAGTTGCCGTTTAAATTAAGGCATATATCGTAGCGATGGACGAGCTTGGAAATTCCTTCGTCGTAAAATTCGGCCGCCTGCGCCTTCAACCACGTGGTTGCCTCTTCTTGAAGCTGTGCGTCGTCATCAAAACGCTGCATAGGCAACCACTTCTTCATTGCTGGGAATAAGTGGAAGTCGCTCGGTGCCAGGTCGGGACTGTACGGCGGATGAGGAAACAATTCCCACTTAAAAGACTCGAGAACTTCACGAGTGGCATTTGCCGTGTGGGCCCGGGCGTTGTCGTGAATCAGCAAGATCTTTGAGCCCAACTTTCCCCTGCGCTTGTTTTGTATTGCTCTTCTGAGGTTGTGCAGAGTTTGGCAATACCTTTGAGAGTTTATTGTAGTGCCTCTTTCCAGGAAATCAACAAAAATCACACCTTTTCTGTCCCAAAAGACAGTCGCCATCACCTTCCTTGCTGACATTGTCTGCATGCATTTCTTGGGTTTTTGGGGGGAATTTTTGTACCCCCACTGCATTGACTGCAATTTTGTCTCGCAGTTCACATGCTTAACCCATGTTTCGTCACCAGTAACGATGCGATCGAGTAATGAGTCGCCATATTTCTCGTAAGCGTCCAAAAACGTTAACGCTGCAGCCATTCGCTGATTTTTGTAAATATCTGTCAAGATTTTTTGTATCCATCTTGCACAAAACTTGTGGTAACCAAGCTTTTCGGTAATGATTTTGTGCAACAAACTTCGTGAAATTTGTGGAAAACTCATAGAGAGTTCCATTATTGTGAAATTACGGTTTTCACGGACCGCGGCATCGACTTTTTCGACAAGTTCGGCAGTCACTATGCTGGGTCTTCCACTTCGCTATTCGTCGTGAACGTTAGTTCGGCCATTTTTAAATTTTATGATCCATTTACGCACTCCACCTTCAGTGATTATGTTGTCCCCATACACTTCACAAAGCTGCCGATAGATTTCTATCGGTGTACAGTTTTTTGCAGTCAGAAACCTTATTACAGCACACACTTCACACTTCGCGCCATTTTCAATTAACGCTGACATTTCAAACTGTCACAGTAACTCAACGGAGTACAGCACGAAGCTCTCACTAGCACGGCAGGATTCCGACTGAGCGGCGGAATGCCATGACACCAATATGGCCGCGCTAGCCCCGCCCCTAACGGACACAAACGAAAACGTAATGTACTTTGTGGACAGCCCTTGCAGTATGACACACAGTGCAACGAATGGTGCGTCTGTAATCCAACAGCCAGCTCCAAAGAGACTGGGGCGTGAACCGTGACCAAATGCATATAGAAAAACAACGAGTACTGTTACTTTCTGGACGTGGGCTGAAAGATGAATCAGATCATATGCACATGTCTACTTTATCAGAAGGCAAAACCTTCTAATCGAGGTTCAGAAAGGAAATTACTTCCCAAAATCACTGATGAACCACAACAAGTCATTCCTGCTCACATACGCAGTCCCCTCCCGAGAGCAAAAGCAGGAGCTAAGTACATTGTGGCCCTATATCATTTATTTTCAAAGCACATAAAACTGTACAAATGAAAAAGTGCCAGACAGTACTCCAATGGTCGCAGGCTAGTAAACGATTACTTCTCATGAGTTGACAAACCTGTGGCAGTTTAGTCATATAATGCCCAAAATGTAACTAGCCAATGCTGTTGAGAATTCCTGCATGCTAGCGGGATAGTAAATTCTAATTTCTAAGTACCAAACAGAGGTGAACCCCGTTGGGAGTAGTTTGCCGTAACCACAAGCGCCGGAACGAAGACGAAGAAAGGAAAACCAGAGAAGGTGATGAGGAGGCGTCAGCCAATAAATAGCTCGTTGACAAGGACCGAGCCGCGCCAGGGGCGCCTCCTGCAAGAAGTGAAAGTAAGCGCCGCTCCTGCCAGCCTCGG
Source organism: Schistocerca cancellata (assembly GCF_023864275.1). Classification (NCBI taxonomy): domain Eukaryota; kingdom Metazoa; phylum Arthropoda; class Insecta; order Orthoptera; family Acrididae; genus Schistocerca; species Schistocerca cancellata. The sequence goes on along the minus strand of NC_064630.1, from coordinate 355,429,350 downwards.
CCGCTCAGATCGGCTCCGTATACGGACATTAGTGGACAGGATTTGGGGAACAGTATTAGTGACGAGTGTCAGCTTCCAGGAACGTTAAGCTTAGCCAAGGACTCTAAAATTTATTGCAATACGCCCCTCGTTTGCGACTACTACTTGTAAATCTCATAGTATTGTCAATATGCTTATTTGAAATAAAACTACTAATGTTGTTTGAATTGTTGTATAGCATTCGGAGAACGCAGCTTCCTTTAGGCACCATATAAGCGACGAGTGGGAAATATCCAACAGGGAGAATATTCAGAGAGTTAAATAGGGGTATGAGACATTTTGTTCCTGTAAACAGATGGGATGGGAGAAGTGTTTAATGTTACTTGAAGAGATCTTTAGTAACTTAAAAACATGTTTACAGAGTGTACTTCAAGTGAGCTGATGTTCAATAAGAGTGAATAGGTAATGAATGAATGGGTAAACCCATTACTGACATTACAAAGAGACAACGTAACTCTGGAAAAAAAATCCAATAATGTTTACAGAGAAAGCACAAGAGAGAAAGAAGTGTTTCGATCCAGTATTAAGACGAGTATAGCAACTGAGAATAGGGGAAAGAGTTTTGATTCAGAATCACCAATGGTATATTCTTAACTGAGGGCTGTTTATCATTTGTGGCGTTCTGCAGGAAGACTGAATGTTTATTGATGTAATCTGGCACTCAAAAAATAATAATGTTACACCCCCATCGGCTTACAAAGGAATGTTTTGCTTAACACGTATGATGTGGAAGAAGCAAATGTTTGTACAAAGTGTCACATATTTATGAATATAGATGTATACTGTATCAGTAGAGAAAAGAGATTCTTACTTAGTATGTAAGTGAAAATGATTTGTTTATGTATATAGAGATATGTTATTTTAGTGTTTCTTAGTAACATTTTCGTTAGTATATATAAGTAACTTAGTATATTTATTTGAAAGGCAGAGTAGAATAACCTTAGGCTGAAGGGGATCTATGAAGGACAGTTAAGGGAAATTAGAGAAATTCATAGGCGCTTCTCATCCCACATGACAAGTACGGAGTGAAATACAGTCGAGTAATTGGAGTGTAAAGCGACTTATGTATATGGGCTGAACATTTGCTTAAGTTTAAGGATTTTTTTGTTGTTGCTTATGAGCATATTCAGTAGAATAACTATAGTTAAATGTTCATTAATATTAATCGACTTTTGCAGTCATTAGAGTGAAGTGCTTCTGTAGTTTCAAGGAACGGTGGTTGAATAAGAAATAAAGACACCATTAGTGTATAACGTGTTACTTAAAATCCGTCTTGATCGCAATTTTTTTTTATTCATATGACCGGTTTCGGTTCATTCAGAACCATCTTCAGATCTGATATTTCAGTTTGATGTGACGTAGCATGTGAAAGTTGCTGGATTTGGACGGGTTACTCCTGTAACTGAATCATCAGATCTGAAGATGGTTCTGAATGAACCGAAACCGGTCGTATGATTAAAAAAAATTTGCAATCAAGACGGATTTTAAGTAACATTATAAAATCACTGATTGCTGTTATCCCATAAGACATTATGTCTGTTTTTGCAAAGTGTATAACGTTTATTCTCATGAAGGGCTTTGAAAAACAAAAGTTATGTGTATCTTAAAGGAGAGACATTTAGACACAGCCAAACTATGACACTAATGCTGTCAAAACAAGACAACAGTACCAGATGCGACACGTTCTGTTGCATTCTTTTCTGAATTCATTAGATTAAACTACACTCCTGGAAATGGAAAAAAGAACACATTGACACCGGTGTGTCAGACCCACCATACTTCCTCCGGACACTGCGAGAGGGCTGTACAAGCAATGATCACACGCACGGCACAGCGGACACACCAGGAACCGCGGTGTTGGCCGTCGAATGGCGCTAGCTGCGCAGCATTTGTGCACCGCCGCCGTCAGTGTCAGCCAGTTTGCCGTGGCATACGGAGCTCCATCGCAGTCTTTAACACTGGTAGCATGCCGCGACAGCGTGGACGTGAACCGTATGTGCAGTTGACGGACTTTGAGCGAGGGCGTATAGTGGGCATGCGGGAGGCCGGGTGGACGTACCGCCGAATTGCTCAACACGTGGGGCGTGAGGTCTCCACAGTACATCGATGTTGTCGCCAGTGGTCGGCGGAAGGTGCACGTGCCCGTCGACCTGGGACCGGACCGCAGCGACGCACGGATGCACGCCATGACCGTAGGATCCTACGCAGTGCCGTAGGGGACCGCACCGCCACTTCCCAGCAAATTAAGGACACTGTTGCTCCTGGGGTATCGGCGAGGACCATTCGCAACCGTCTCCATGAAGCTGGGCTACGGTCCCGCACACCGTTAGGCCGTCTTCCGCTCACGCCCCAACATCGTGCAGCCCGCCTCCAGTGGTGTCGCGACAGGCGTGAATGGAGGGACGAATGGAGACGTGTCGTCTTCAGCGATGAGAGTCGCTTCTGCCTTGGTGCCAATGATGGTCGTATGCGTGTTTGGCGCCGTACAGGTGAGCGCCACAATCAGGACTGCATACGACCGAGGCACACAGGGCCAACACCCGGCATCATGGTGTGGGGAGCGATCTCCTACACTGGCCGTACACCACTGGTGATCGTCGAGGGGACACTGAATAGTGCACGGTACATCCAAACCGTCATCGAACCCATCGTTCTACCATTCCTAGACCGGCAAGGGAACTTGCTGTTCCAACAGGACAATGCACGTCTGCATGTATCCCGTGCCACCCAACGTGCTCTAGAAGGTGTAAGTACTACCCTGGCCAGCAAGATATCCGGATCTGTCCCCCATTGAGCATGTTTGGGACTGGATGAAGCGTCGTCTCACGCGGTCTGCACGTCCAGCACGAACGCTGGTCCAACTGAGGCGCCAGGTGGAAATGGCATGGCAAGCCGTTCCACAGGACTACATCCAGCATCTCTACGATCGTCTCCATGGGAGAATAGCAGCCTGCATTGCTGCGAAAGGTGGATATACACTGTACTAGTGCCGACATTGTGCATGCTCTGTTGCCTGTGTCTATGTGCCTGTGGTTCTGTCAGTGTGATCATGTGATGTATCTGACCCCAGGAATGTGTCAATAAAGTTTCCCCTTCCTGGGACAATGAATTCACGGTGTTCTTATTTCAATTTCCAGGAGTGTAGATTACTTATCCTAGTTTGTGGGTGTTTCGCCGTATTCACTTCGTGTTATTAATTTACCGCGCATTTGGGAGTGCAATGAACTTAATGCAAGTGACCTTGTCATGACATGGTGTAAAATGAGGTTGAGCCTGCTCTGAATTGATCAGTTCAGCAGCCATGAAAGGATGATCAAACAAGAACGCCATTTCGGACAGTAAGGGGCAGAGATGCTATCAGGGTTTGGATATATTAATGTTATCAAGTTGTTAGACTTCATTTTTGTATACTATAGTCCGTAATCGCGAGAAAGTTGGGATAGTGGTTTCTGGAAAACCACATAAAGAACAAGAGGTATGATTCCGAGAGTTTGCTGTACGTTAAACATACATATGAGGCTGAAAATGATCAATCAAACAGCGGCACGCTAGCGAGCTGACATTATAAGAGGAACAGAGGAAGGAAGCAGCGGTGGTGAGCCTGCCAGACATGAGTGAGCTGCACTTACCTTTCTGCATAGCGCTCAACTGAAGGACGTTACGTATGAGTGAGTAATCTTGCGTGTGGAGACATTCCCGAGTAAAAACGCAAAGACCTGGCGCCGGTCAGGAAAAACAGTTTGTCTTCCTCACGCGAGTGCAACTGCCAACACACCGCGACTGAACTGCGCAGGAGGCAACAATCTCGTTCTCCGGCAGACAGCTTTGTTGGCATTGTGGAATGCAAATCAGTTGATGAAGTTTATCTTAAGTTCGAAATATTAGAGGCAGGCTTACCGCAGCAAAGAGCTCCTTCTTGTGTCCAAGCTGCAACTGGGAGAAGTATGAAATGTGTAGTGTATGGAGACATTAAGCGAAAGGAAAATGGAAAAAGGTTAACAGAGAAACGTTCCTTACAGACCACTGACCTTTACCATCTCGGATTCTAGAAAGGTAGGCTAGAATTATATGTATTTTTAATGAGAACAAGGAGGAATTCCTCTGCGTCCAATATATATAACTAATCCACTTTTTCATTCTTTCCTCAACGAGCATGAAATATTATTCGTTATGGATTGTATTTCTTTTTACTGTTTCCTGTTCACGTGGGATGGCGAGACAAGCAGCCCCTCTACTTGACGACAGCCGATAGGATGATCCTACTCGAGACATCCTAGTGGTGAACTAACCACCACCGAGTGCCCCCTTCTCTAACTTCAGCTGTTTTTACAGAACCTTTACATATTTTGACGATGTACATCTGACCATCCTTTATTAAGTTACGTATTTGTATTCACCATTTGTTAACGTATTCGCCACTAGATGGCTTTACTTACCATTGCAAAATGACGGTAGCCTTTCTTCATGTGCGGCTGCCTGCTACCACAGTTTCACAGAGTACCTCAACTTCATGTGGAGCTATCAGCTGCTGGTGGCAGCCACTCGCCTCGTGGTGAAAGTTCTCTTACGTTGTTCTTTGATTTTCTCTATTTTTTCTGTTTTTTTCACTTCTTAGGTGAATTTATTCGTTATCTGGTCTTCATATTTAAAGTTGGGAATTGAATTTCTGCTATTATTACAAGCAAGTGTTAAGTGGTTTCAGTTTCTTATTATAGTTCCTCTATTTTCTTACTGCATTTTTCTTCATCTGAACATGAACTTATAACCGTCCGAAACCTGTCATGATAAAAACAATAAAATTATTCATAATTGAAGTGGCTTATTACCTGATTACCACTGAGATATTTAAGCCTGAGTACTTAATGCTTTTTCCCTTGAAATATGAGAAAGTTCAAATAATTAAGTTTAGAAACGTGTGATGCATAATGTTTCTATCAAATGTCAGTAAAGTTTTTTATTATTTTTGATGATCACTTTCTGTAAGCGATGTAGGACCTGCACTTTGGATATGAAATTCTGCCAAAGATTAAATTTTGACACTATGATTAAAAAAACGTCAGATTCATTAAAACGCTTTGCCATTGGAATGGATGAACAGCGTATGCCACCAAGTGTTCTGTTCGATTAATGCTTAATCATGTTACAGTGTGGAAACAAGATAAAGGTACTTTGGCTGCAGCTAAGATCTCTTATTACTGTGCAGTGTGTTTTTTTAAATGCCATCACCACTTCTATCTTAATGTTAAAAATTTTGACCTTTTTGCAGATAATATAAAGGAATGTACACAAGAAAAAACAGCTGTTGTTGCTGACCGACTGCGTCCGAGACTACCTGTATGTCACTTTTCCTAGGAGATGGACTTGCTGTGCATCACCAGCGCTTTGGGCACCCATCTCGCCCGATTTGACAGCAGTTGACTTTTTCGTATGGAGATTTATCAAGTCCGAGGTGTATCAAGTTAAAACCAATAATCTTCAACTATTAAGAAACCACGGCCCTGCTGATAGGGAATAAATAAAGCTAGCTATGTTAACAACGGTGCTCTGGGTTACACAGGAACTATGAGACTTGGGCTTACGTTTGCAGGGTCATCAAATTCTACATCTACATCTACATACACACTTCGCAAGCCACTGCACGTTGTATGGAGGAAGGCGCCGCATACTAAAATTAGATTTCCTTCTCCATTCCACTTACAAGCAGAGCGAGTGAAAAGCAACTATCTCCATATGGGCCCTAATTTCTCTTATCTTCGTAATTATTAATCAAAATATATTTTGGCGACATTCTGCAGTAGGCCTTAATTCTCTAAATTTCCACAACAGCGCTTCGCAAAATGACGTCGTCTTCCCTCCAACGAGCCCTAACTGTGTTCACGAAGCATCTCCATACTAGCAGCGTGCTGATCAAACATACAGATATAAATCTAGTGGCGCGCCTCTGAATTGCTTCGATGTCTTCATTTAATCCGACCTGGTGGGAATCTCAAGCGCTACAGCAATGCTGAAGAATGGGTCGCATTAGTGTCCTATACGCCGAATCCTATACAAATGAACCACATTTTCCTAAAATCATCCCGATAAAACGAAGTCGAACATTCGTCTTCTCTATCAACAACCAGACGTGCTCGCTCCATTTCATATCGGTTTGCAACATTATGCCTACATATTTAATCTACATGACTGGTTCAATCAGCAAACTGCTATTCGAACGTTGCAGGACTGCTTTCCCTACTATCCGGTTTAACATCTCGGTGCTGACACTGTCTCTAAACTGACACTGTCGGTAAGATCAAAGCCTATTACTAGCTACAAGTTCTAAAATATTTCCATTGCATGTGGGTTGTCAAACAAGTTGTTCAAGGTAGTTTCCGGAAAACATGTTCAAAAGAACAGCAAAAGAATGTCTGACCAGCATTGAATCCATAGACGTCCCAGTCTATACTCGGTAGATTAAAGTCACCTCCAACTGAAACTGTATCAAGAAATGTCTCAGTGTATGTTCATGTTGGTTACAGTCCATGAGAAAGTGTTCGAGTGGAAAATGGTAACTGACTTTATAAACACTTTATATTTATATGTCTTATGCCTGTATGTTAACAAATGCAAGAAAGCACAAGGGCTCAAACCGCACGTCAGCAAACTACTGGTATATTGTTAAGATTTTGTTACCTCTCTGATTTTGCTAAGCTGTCGTCACAGTTGACGTAAAAAACGGTTAATATGTTTCCAATCTTATTCGAAAGCATTTTCATTTTACATAACTGTATTGTATCAAGCTACGTCACTATTATTGTCACAAATTTCTTATGCTTCTTAACATCTGTGTTGGCAAAACTAATTTTACGAAGTAGTTTCTAAGACAAGAATTAAATTCCTACGGGTATTTCGTGTTGTGAACCAAGCAAATAACGTAGCGTGTCCCGCTCCGTAGACAAGTGGACAGCATGTCTGAATGCTATGCGGAGGGCCTATGGAAACACCTCGTAGCTAATCCAGCTTATAGTCGGTAACAATGCCCACATATACAAGGAATAGAAAGCAGGCTGAAATCAGAAGTTAACAGCAGAGAAATTCTAAACTCTGACTGGAATGTTTAACACAAAGATAGGCTGAACGCTGGTGGTGGAAGGCCTGTTTATAGGAATAAAAAATTCAACAATATCTACAGAGATTAGTACAGATCAATAATGCGAAGTAATTTGGGCGTAAATAAGTATTAAATATGGATCAAACATGGTCTTCGGATGCTTTTATAGACTCCCTGCCTCATCAGCAGTACTGGTGGAACAATTAAGGAGAAACTTGGAGAATATTTGGCTTAAATTTCGTGGTCCTGTTGTAGTTTTCGGTGAAGATTTTAACTTACCAGCTATAAACTGCGCGACTTAACTTATTAGGACGAGCAGTAGGCACAGATAACCATAAGAAATTATTTTGAGTGCATTATCCGAAAGCTACCACGCGCAGTTCACCAGAGAACTGACTCGCAACATCTTAGATCTGATGATAACAAACAGACCCGAACTTTTCAACGCAGTTAGCGTAGAACAGATAATCAGTGATCAAAATGCCGTTATAATATCAATAAATACGGCTATAAATACAAGGAATACAAGGAAAGGCAGCAATTATTTATGTTCATCAAGAGCGACAAGAGACAGTTCAGATTATCTGGAAGGTCATCTAGAAAATGTCATCTCCAGCACTGAAAATGTTGAGAATCAATGGATAAAGTTCAAGATCATCGTCAAATACGTTTGAAACAAGTATGTTGCGAGCAAATTTGCGAGGGTGGGAAAGACCCATCTTGGTTTGACAAGCAGGTTGGAGAGCTGCTATGAAACCATAGCAAACTTCACTGCAAATTTAAAAGTAGCTAAAGACTCACAGACAACCTAAGCGAAGCCAGAATTAACGTAAGATGGGCTATGCGTGAGGTGTTCAACGAATACGAAAGTAAAATTGTTTTTACCAACTTCACAGACAATCCTAAGAAGTTTTGGTCTTATGTTAAATCAGTAAATAGATGGAAGCCATCTGTCCAGGCATTCCGTGACCGTAATGGGACAGAAACAGGAAATTACACGCAGAAGACGGAAATACTAACAGTCTTTTTCGAAAGATCACACTGTGGTTTCTCCTTTAAATAGTCTCACTTACGAAAAAATGACACGTATCATGTCTCGATAAATGACCAAGGGATACAAAGGCATCTGGATAGATTCTATAGAGAGTATGTGAAAGAACTTACCCATCTTCTAGCAGCCATGTACCATACGTCTCTGGACAAGCGAAGCGATCCTAATGATTAGAAAAAACACAGGTTGTTCCCGTGTGCATGAAGAGTTGCCGAACAGACGTAAAAGCTATAGGCTTTTATCTCTGACGCTGCTCTGTTGTATAATTTTGGAGCGTGTTTTATGCTTGCGTATTACGAAATTTCTGGACACCGAAAATGTTCTTTGCAGGAACCACATGTGGTACGAAAACAACGATCGTGTGAAACCCAGTGCGCTCTCTTCGTTCAAGAGTAACAGAAAGCTCTAGATGCAAACGCCAGGTAGATGCTGTTTTCTTGACTTCCGGAAAGCGTTCTACATGGCCGCCTAATGAATAAGATAAACTGCGTGACTGGACAGAACACTTCCTACCAAACAGAACACAGAATGGCGTTCCGGACGGAGAGAATTTGTGAGTCGTAAAAGTAACTTTGGCTATGACCAGTGGGTGAGTTACAGGACCACCACTTGTCACAGTATATATAAATGACCTAGAGGATAATGAAGGAAGGCTTTTCACCGATGATGCTGTTGTATACAGAGATATCGCGACGCTAGAAAACTGTATCGAAATACAGTAAGGCCTGCAGAGGATCAACGCCTGGTGTAAGGATAGTGGCAGTTGATCTTCAATATAAACAAATGAAAGGTACTACGAATACGTAGGCATAAAGACCCTTTATTGTATGATCACACAACTGAAGATCAATTGCTGCAAGCAGTTACTCCTACAAAATGTCTAGGAGTATGCATACGGAGTGATGTGAAGTGGAACAACCATATAAAATTAATCGCGAGTAAGCCTGATGCCACACTGAAAATCATTGGAAGAATCGGCCGAGCGAGGTGGCGCAGTGGTTAGAACACTGGACTCGCATACGGGAGGACGACGGCTAAAACCCGCGTCCGGCCATCCTGATTTCCCTAAATCGCTTCAAGCAAATGCCGGAATGGTTCCTAGGAAACCGCACTGCCGACTTCCTTCCCCGTCCTTCCCTAATCCGATGGGACCGATGACCTCACTGTTTGTTCCCCTCCCCCAAATCAAACCAACCAACCGACGTTGGAAGGATCCTCAGAAAAAGTTGTTCGTCAACAAAGGAAGGAGCTTACAAAACCGCCGTTTCACCAATACTTGAATACTGCTCGTCAGCATATGTTTCGCACCAGATAGGACTGATAGAGGAAACAGAATAGATCCAAAGAAGAGCGGCACGTTACTTACAGGTTCATTCAGTAAGCACGGGGATGCTCAGAAATTACAGCGCCAGAAGCTGCAAGAGGGGCGGCTTGCATCACGGCATAGTATACTGTTAAAAGTCCCGAGAGCCAAGGGAGAAGTGACACTGGTACACGAAGTACCCTCCACCACACCGCAAGCTGGCTTTTGTGATGTAGATGTAGAGGACAGGAGTTCAGTCCCCGGTATTGACAGCGATTGTTCCGTTGTAGTTAGTTCGAACAGGTGCACTCGGCCTCGTGATCCTAATCAAGGACCTGCTTGAGTGAGAAGTAGCGTCTTTAGCGTCTGAGAAACTGACAACGGCCCAAAGAGTGGTGTGCTGACTCCATGGTTCTCCACATCTCATCCCAAAGACGCATGGATTGGTAGTGAATGACCAGTCATGGCCAGTACGTGGAGCTAGTGTAAGTGTGGTACAGTGCCGATAGGATGTTAAATAGTAGAGAAGGTGGGGTTGAATATAAAATGAGAGTAGGTAATTGTCACAACGGTAATGATACAAGCCAAAAATGGGCAACGTTTCTGTAGACTGATAAATGGAAGATATAAGTGATCTTAAATATTACAACAACGAAAAATGCGCCGAGTTTCCTATAGAAACTGAAGAGTAGTAAGGGTATGAGGGGAACATATGTAAAGCCAAAAATGTAGGGTAAGGAATTACTGCAGCGTAAAGTGTTTCGTGAAAATTTTTTATAGATCTATGTATCAACGATGGAAGTCCAAAGTTTCCAAGACGATGTAACTAAATTTGGCACAGTTGTTAAGAAATGTTATACGCATATTTTTTCATATTTGTTGGTGTTGTACGTTTTTAATTATAAGCAGTTGAACTTTATTCAACAAGATTAGTAGAAATGTATCTTTTTTGAAAAATCTTTCGAACGAAATTAATGCATTTTCGTACAAAAAAAAAACATTTACAGTTCAGAATTTTCATATGTCCTTTTACTGAATTTTTCTCTCCAAATATCTGGGAAAAATGCACCAAATTTTAGACTATGTCCCTTACATAAATGCCCATAAAGGTTTGTTGATTCGGTGGAAGAGACCAAACAGCGGAGTCATCGGTCTTATCGGATTAGGGAAGGAAGTCGGCCTTGCCCTTTCAATGAAATCATTCCTGCATTTGCCTGAAGCGATTTAGGGAAATCACGGAAAACCTAAATCAGGATTATCGGACGTGGGGTTGAACCGTCGTCCTCCAGAATGCGAACCCGAAGCGATTTAGGGAAATCACGGAAAACCTATTATCGGACGCGGGGCTGAACCGTCGTCCTCCAGAATGCGAGCCCAGTGTGCTATCTAACCACTGCGTCATCTCGCTCGTTGCCCATAAATGCTTTACCACTGCATTAAACGAAAATTCCTTCCACAGAATATTTCACTATAGTACTGACACGAAAAATTTAAGTACTATAACGTAAACGGTTATTCAGGAAACAAAATTTCCTAAATGTGAGTTACCTGAAACGAGAATCAAAGATTTCAAAGTATTTATACAAATCCTTATCTACTGTAGTTGAACTAGTGCAAATCATATACTTGCTCCCCTTCAACCTCTTTCTTGCTTGTTTTCTTTCGGTGATCTGATTGTCAAACTGAGTAGCAATAAAGTCATCAGCACCAATTATCCTGTTATCGATTTCCCTCAACACCGACTGTGTGAAAGTTTCTGGAGCAAATACTAGCCTCTGTAATGTTCGTAGTCTGTCATGATTATTAAAGTATAGTTGTTACACTTTACTGGAACGAGAGATGCTGCAGATTGTATAATAGATCTACACGCAACTTTCCTAAATATTGCTCCATTGCAACCACGTGCAAACAGACACCATAAACTAAATAGTACAAAATCAGTGGCAGTGACAGTATTCCACAGCTTTGTTGATGTACTATACAAACATTTCCTATACGGTGATTGCATAACACTGGAAGGAAACGCCACAGTAATAAATAATACGAGAACATTGCACTGGACTTTCTGCTGCCGTACTGTAATGAAAACTAATTACTGAGCTAATAACTTACAATAAATAAGGAATTAGAACATTCACTACACCAGTTCTAAAATTTATGTTAAACTAATAACTCTAAAAATATTTTTAAAGAATATTATAAGAGAGAACTACTTAAATTCCACCGGTAAAATATAGGAAACATAGCTGTGCGTTATAGGCAGCGTCGTCATTTTTTCTTTGTCAACGAATTAAGATTTATTACTGTATGAAAAGTAAGCTGATTTCGCGTATATTTGCCCACATGTAAATCATAATGTTGCCACGTAGCTTATATCACTAATTCTCTTCGCCAGTACACAAAAAATTAGACTAAAAGAAGAAAAACTTTAATGCTGTCTTCTGACGATCTGTTCCCCCACACGCAGAACTAATAGTTGACAACACGGCTTCAGGAAGCACGTAGTTCACGCTGAGCTCTCTAAACATCGGATAGTGAAAGACATACCAATTTTAAATCATTGTACAAATTATAAGTCAGTACAGTATATGCTACTGTACTCTATTGCCTTATCTCTGTACATATGGTTTCACAGTTCTATCAAGATGTTGGTGGTACAAAAGTGCGAAAATATTCCGCAAAGTGGAAGGCAATTTTTGGCCGGATGTGTTTCTGTATTCTTTTTTATTTACATACCATTCATGAAAGTTATCGTGAACATAGTAAGATTTCTATAAAAAGAAGTCTATATGTGTGAAGAGTGACTATTTTGCATTCCAATACTTTCTCTTCGTGTAAAGCGTACTTGAAATATCGTGTTCAACCGATGTGCGATACTAACTACTCGTTGGCCCTGTGCTACGCACGTGAACAGTCTCTTGCAACAGAACTTTAAACTTAATGAAATACAGAACTTTAAATAATGGAAATTAATCTAATTAACTGCCAAAAGAAACTAACTGTGTGCTCAATGAAAACTATATAATTGAAACGCAGTACCGAAGTACATTATGAAATAAGTTTGATATGAAGTGAAATGTTTGACTTGGAATAACTACAAAAATAAATAACTGCTCTATTCAGAAAAAAATAACTGTATGAAATTACCAACTCTGTTTACTAAAAAATAATCTGCTGCTTAACACAACACCTGATAATTTTGACTACTTATTGTTACCTCATAAGAAAGCAAGGTGAGGACTGACTTGAAATAACAGTGACTTACCTCTGGTTCAGCATGCTATTTTGTGTCTGATGTACTGGCGTTCTCAAAAGCCAATACAAATCTATAGAGGCAGCACCTAAAGAAAAATAATCTACTCTAATGCTGTTTGCTTATCAGAAAAAATATGTTGCTGCATGTGGCGTAATGTGCAATTTACACACAAAAAATAATCAAAACCTTACTAAGGTTTTGCTTTAAAGAAAATCGTTCTTGAAAAATTAAACTCCGATTATTGACAAAAAGGAGAGTACAATACAAGAAGACTAACAATTGCGAAATTCTCTTATTACAAAAAATACAGCGTAATTTGTGACGTGATGAAAACAAAGAGATCAAATTTACACTAATTTCAAATATTATTAGTTTTCAGAGGGGTAAAGGTTTCCTTCAATTAATAGTTCCGACAAACAAATATCTTATTATTGCGCATTAAAAGTTTCTCCAGAAACCTTCTCCATTAATACAAGACAATGAAATAGCTTTGTAAACAAGTTTTCATCTCCACAATACAGTATTCTAGATAGTTTCTCACAAATAACAGACCCCATTCTATAAAAACACAGCTGCTCGCTATTAAGTCTCAAATAAGAATGCCCTCCACAACAAAGTAGCCATTGAACCAGAGTCAAGGATCTTATTCTCCAGTCGTGCAGTGCGCTCATTCATCTTTGTCACAGTGCAGTAAAGGTGAATCATTTACAACAGTAGAAGACATATTAAATCTTAAAATAACATCAACCAGGATGTTTGTCAGTGACAAAGTGTCTTCATTGTCGGTGTGCATTGACCACTTCCAAGGTGTGAAAAGGAGGTTAATGCTCAACGTCTCGTCGGCAACTAGGTCATTAGTGACGGAACATAAGCTCAGATTAGGAAAGGATGGAGAAGGGAATCGGTCGTGCCCTTTCGAAAGAACCATTCCAGCAAATGCCTTAAGTGATTTAGGGAAATCACGGAAAACATAAATCAGGATGCCCGGTCACGGGCTTGAACCCTTGTCCTCTATAATGTGAGTCCAGTGTGCAAACCACTGTGCTATCCCGCTCGGTCCAAGATGATAACGGCCGTGTTCACAGACTGTATACGTATGTTGCTGGTTTGGCGAAAACTCGGCTTCCTATCGCTTACACAGAAAATGTCTCTAACAGGATAGGACAGTGGATTAAATGTAGCAATCTGAATCCTCAAACTCTCGAATCCATTCAGTTTGGTCGCTGAACAGGATCTAGCCGTCGGAGAGTTGCTACAGCTGGATGTGGCGTTCCTTGACGAAACTAGTGGACACCTCCGCGCCGAACTGAGGCCGTTATCCGGTCTTAAGATGGTGTTACACACTAATTGCTTGATATCTACGGGACAACTAGTTATTTGTCTAGTGTCATTATGTTGAAAATTAAACTGTTTCTGTCTGTTAAATCTGTGGAAAAGGGAGCCAAGTAAAACTTGGCTGCTCTTCTGCTTCTTCTGTTCTTGAACATTTAAATCTTAATTTTTAAATTTTTATTTGCGCTACAGACTTTTATGTCTACACGTATTCTGCTACAATGAGCACAACCTGCTCAATAGTACCTCGAAGATGATGCTGAGCTCCATTTGGGTTCATCGATCCTTTGTTGACATTGATTCGTAAACAAGTGATTAAATGAAATAATAGATTTAGAGTTATTCCTTTTGAGCTATAAATTATATTGCATCTATTTGTTTTCAGCAAAAACTATTACCAAACAACATTACCATTGACTGCAATACATTATTTCACCTTGTTAATCACATTGGCAAAATACACTGTCCAGTCACATTAATGTGAACACCTGTCGAAAGGCATGATACACACTATGCTGTCTTACAGTACATTTATTCACAGCCGGTTTGGATGATTTATCATCTACAACAGTGCTATCACAAAAATGGAAATGAAGTGAATACTGTGAATTTCGAAACACATCACATTCCCATGAGAATTATTCGTCGGTAGAAATGAAGTGTACTTACGAAAAATATCTGTCGCAAAAACTTCACATAACATACCTGCTATTCAAACAGGAAAACATACGCCACTACTGACTTCAAAACGTAAGAAAATTGATACTTAACGCCGTAATGCAGGCTTAATTACAGGAAAAAAGGAAAACCTGCAAGGACACTTAAGTGCACGGCACCATCGCTCAGGAACGCAGGAACGACAAGATCCAATAGGCTAACGCACAATAGTTGATCAAAGAAGCTACAGGCCATAGTAAAAAATCATGCGTCAAAGAACGGTCTACAAAGTATGTGTATACTATAGTACAGTCACAGATATGCACAAAAATTTCAGATACAACTGCATCTGTTTTATTGTACTGCTTTTACTGCAATTCAAGTGCATGTATATCTCTCTATGCCTGTACTACTGTGTACACATACTTTGTAACTTGTTCTTTGACCTGTGATATTTGACTTAAGCTTCTTTGATCAACGCGTGTGTGTTAGCCTACTCGGTCTTGCTGTGCCTGAGAAATGATGCTGTGCACATACTCCTCTTACACGTTTCCATGTTTTCGACATCGTTTTCTGCTTGGTTAAGCCTGTATTACGACGTTAAGTATCAATTTTCTTACGTTTTGAAGTCAGGAGAGTCATATATTTCCCTGTTTAAACAGTACGTAAGCCATGTGAAGTTGTTACAATAGATATTTTTCGTAAGTGCGCTTAATTCTTCCGACGAATAATTATCATGAAAAAGTAATGTGTTGGGGGATTCACAGTTTTCACTTTTTTCCATTTTTGTACTAGCGCTGTTGAAGATGGTCCATGATAGAAACCGGTAGTGAATAAATGTATTGTAAGACAGTACAGTGTGTATCCTGCCTTTTTCCGATTATATCGATGCTCTTGACAGTTGCCTGAAAAAAAAAATTCAGCTATCGAAAGCGGGAACAATAATCAGCTTTTGCAACGCGGACCTATCGTAGCCAGATGCGCTGTTTGTTTCTCGGTTGAGGATCCGTGGCGCTAGCAACCCGACTGGAGTGGTCCCACGCATCTTCGACTGGTTTTAAATCCGTGGAGACTGGTGCTGAGAGGAGTTCGGTAAACTAGTCCTCGTGCTCTTCTAGCCACACACGTACCCAACGAGTTGTGTGGGACACTGTATTTGTCGTGGTGGGAGATGCAATGGCGCCGAAGAAAAACTAACTGCATGTAGGGATAGGATGGTCCTTAAGAATAGATACACACTTCTGTTTCTCTGTTGTGCCTTCTAGAATGATTTTATCACCCAGGAAATGATACGAAAATACTCCCCAGACCATAACGCCTCTTCCTGGTGCAGGGTGTTTGCTTTCAAAAGTTTCACGCTGTACTCGCCAACGGCCATCTTTCCGATAGAGTATAAAGAGTAATTCATCTGAAACGGTCACCTATGGGCACTCGGTGGACTCCCATTTGCAATAGTGGCGTACAAATTCCAGCCTTCGTCGTCGACGAACAGCAGTCATCATGGGTGCAAGGACCAAGCACCTGCTGCGGAGTCACGTACGGAGTAACGTTGGCTGCACGGTGTGGAGGAGAACCTTTTGGTAGCCCCTATGTTCGTCTGGGTGGTCAACTGCTAAACAGTTGCACGTCTACTCACCCATACACATCTCCGCAGCCATCATTCAACCCTGTCATCTGTGGCCTGTGGTGCACCACAAAGCCCTCGGTGCCGGTAGTCGACAGCACCATTTTGCCATGCAAGGTGTACTTTAAGACGGCGGCACGCGGACAGTTTACAAACTTATCCGTTTCGGCTCGAAAGCCAATGATCATGTCGTTTTGAACGTCAGATAAATTGCTGCGTTCCCTCATAAGGACGACTCCAGTGTTCCCGTGCACCCCTCCCTCCCTTACCCCCCCCCCCCTCAAACACGCGTTTTACACCCTCCTCTACTAGCGCTGCCACCTATGAGTGGTTATTGCACGTTGACATCGAACATAGGCGGTGGTCGCATTAATGTGACTGGACCGTGTAAAGCTTGTTCAATAATTTATTCATTCAATAGTCACGACAGTTTTATATCGTTAGTATTCTGTTTAATATTGCTAATTATCGTAATGTATTTTCTGCAGCACTCTCTCATATTTCACCTCGTTCACGTTTAGTCTGTCGACGTTCTCGGGCGTTCTCCTAATGTTGTGACGCTATCTCTATGTCCCTCTAAGAGCGAGATAGCACTCCATCTCTACACCCTACATCTCCTTTCCCAAGGTGGCTTCCATCAACTCCCCCTCCCGGGCGATGTCCTCTCTCCCTCCATTTATCCCTCCTATCAACTCTGATCCTCACTCCCCCTCCTTTCCTCTGTCCTTTCCCTGGGCTCCCTCTTCTCCCATTCCGTCCTGTTTTCTCCCCACTAAACCTCTCCCTACCTCCCTTCTCCCCCCCCCCCCAAGTCCTTTTGTATTCCCCTCCTCTGCCTACCCCACTCCCTGTCGCGTCTGCCCCCCACACCTCTTATGGGTCCTCATCCTCCATCAGCTCCTTTCCCGGTTCCCCCCTTCGCTTTTACTCTCCTTTCCCCCCTTTCTAGTTTTCCCATCATCTGTCCAGTTTCCCCCCACCTGCTCTCGGCTGTGGTATGTCACATTTGCCAACTTTTTAGTGCAGTGTTCCAGTGACTATTCAGTGCTGTTCGTCTTTCTCGTGTTGCGAATAGAAACCATGCTGTCGCTAGGTGTGAATTTTATGTCTTTTGCGAACAGAATCCAGACTGTCGCCGTGTTTTTTAATTGTCTGTCTATTGTTTTACCTGTCTGATTCGTATGTATTTTATTAGCATCATCATCCCTCTGTTCTTTGTTTTAAGTTCCACGATTTCTTTTTGCCATGTTACTCTTTCAGTCTCCGATTTTATCGCCTGTTTTTATTATTTATTCTCTTCATCTTTCTCACAAAGTCTGTAGGCTGAAGAGCGGCATACTAAGCTGCTGCCAGCCCACCCCCTTCAGGGGAAATTGAAATTCAATAAAGAAAAAAAAAGCGAGATAGCGCAGTGGTTACCATACTGGACTCACATTCGGAAGGACGACGGTTCAATCCCGCGTCCGGCCATCCAGATTTGGGTTTTCCGTGATTTCCCTAAAATCGCTCTAGGAAAATGCTGTGATGGTTCCTGTGAAAGGGCACGGCCGACTTCCTTCCCCGTCCTTCCCTAATCTGATGAGACCGATGACCTCGCTGTTTGGTCTCTTCCCCCAAACAATCCAATCCAATCCAATCCAATCTGTGTCCCTTCCCGCGATTTTGCGTCTCTTCATCGGGCGCTATGATTTTCACCGACTGCACCACATAGCTTCACGTGATTACTCGATGAGTTTGCCGGCAGCTGTGGCCGAGCGGTTCTAGGTGCTTCAGTCCGGAACCGCGCGACTGCTACGGTCGCAGGTTCGAATCATGCCTCGGGCATGGATGTATGTGATGTCCTTAGGTTAATTAGGTTTAAGTCCCATAGTGGTTCACATGGTTCAAATGGCTCTGAGCACTATGGGACTTGACATCAGAGGTCATCAGTCCCCTAGAACTTAGAACTACTTAAACCTAACTAACCTAAGGACATCACACACATCCTTGCCCGAGGCAGGATTCGAACCCGCGACCGTAGCAGTCGCGCGGTTCCGGACTGAAGCACCTAGAACCGCACGGCCACCGCGGCCGGCCGTCGCATAGTGCTTAGAGCCATTTGAACCATTTTTTGAATGGATGAGTTCAATATTATTCCGAACTATTTTCTTGTCTTATCAGTGCTTTTTGTTACCAGATTTCGACATAAATCTGGCTCTGAATTCAGGCTGAATTTAACTGTTCTTTTACTTGTTTCAGGGTGAATTTAGCTATCGTTTTTGGAAATTTGTGGTAAGATCTTGCCGGATCAAACTGCTCAGGTCATCGGTCCATAAGCTTAGACACTACTTAACCTAACTTATACTGACTTACACTAAAGACAACACACACGCCCATGTCCGAGGGAGGACTCGAACCTCCGACGGAGGGAGCCGCGCGGAACGTGACAAGACGCCCCAGACCGCGCGGCTACCCCATACGGCGTTAACTATCGTTTTACCTCTACAGAAGTTCTAATAATTTATAATTAAAAAAATGTGCAGTGACATAGAAGGTTTCCGATGATATGGTCACCTTACACAATGCAGGAGGCAAGAAATTAGGGCGTACTGCAGTGTTATTGGGCATTCGGGTCTGGGGCGAAGAGTAACTGGGGCCTCATGGCGTGCTGTGGTTGGCGAGATGCCACCGCGGACGGCTGCGCTGCGCTCCTCCCCGGGGAAAACAGCCGGCAACGGCTCGGTGCAAACACGCTAGGCCGCTGTTTGGTTTTCATTAGCTGCCGGTCCCGATTGGCGCGACGCGGTCGGCAGACAGTGACCCCGCGGTAGAGCAAGCGTGTTCACAGCAGTTGCTGGAAACACCAGTATCAGTCTCCACATTCACCAGCACTCGTGTCTAGTCCGCCGCCCACTTTATTGACTGTTCTGTTACGCATATACGTTTTTTTTCCTTTTTTTTTTACGGTTCTAAGTTCACCGTTCTGCCGACACAGGAGTTTCTGTGTAGTAGGCAGTGGCTCAGTCTGATAAATATGAAGACCTTTAACAACAAACATGTTGACTATCACAGGAATCGCAAACCTTTAGGGTCAAAATCATACGGAATGTAAGATGATACGAACTTTTTTCTCTAGTTTGACGCGGTCCGCCACGAACTCCTATCAGGGACCAAAATCTTCATTTCGGAATAGGTCTTGCACCCAACATATTCAATTACAACTTGAATACATTCCATTCTCTGAACCACGTAAGTTAATCCCTAACGTCTTAACAAGCGCCCTATCATCCTATCGCTTCTTCTTGTCAGCGTTTCCATTTCTTCCTTTCTTCGTCACCTTTGCAAAGAACTTCCTCATTATTTATCTCAGCAGTCCACCTAATTTTCAACACCCTTCTGGGGCACCACGCGTTAAAAGATTCAGCTGTCATCCTTGTAGGTTTCCGCACAGTCCCTGAGTCACTACTATGCATTGCTGTCTTTCAAACGTACATTCTCGAAAATCTATTCCTCAAATGAAGACCACTATTTCAGTGTATAGACTTCTTTCCGCCTCCGTAGCTCAGTGGTCATTGTAGATGGCTGCTATGAGGAGGATACGAGTTCGATTCATAGTACTGCCAATGACTTTTCCTTTGTGAGAGAACTGTCACAGGGTGCACTTAGCCTCGTGATGTCAGCTGCGAGTTGAACAGCTGCTTCACCAAGAAATAGCGGCTCCACGGTCTGGAAACCTGAAAAATGCCGGGAGAGCGGTATTCTGACCACATGTCCCTCCACACTGCATCCGCGTGACCCCACAAGTCGGAAGATGACACGGTAGCCGATAGGCACCCCTTGGGCCTTCACGGCTTGGAAAGGAGCTCGTAGACTTCTATGGATAGGAATGCCCTTAAGCAGCTTTTTATGTCCTTCCTTCGTCGGTCGTGTATTATTACGGTTGAAAACTTAACAACACTTCTTGCGTCACGTATGAGACAGCGTTTTAACCCAATTTTTGTTTTCCCAGAATAATCGAATAATTTTATACAAAAGGCCATAACCTCAGGTAAGTAAAGAAAGTCGTAAAAATCTCCTAACTAACGTCGTAAAATAAATAAAAGTTATTAATCTGAATGCCAGCAAGGGTAACATGATTAACGATGTCCCCAAAATTATATCCGAACCACCATCTGGATTGGGACAACAGACCCGCCTTGAGTGTATGCTTCTTACCTTTTCACTAATCGATAAGCGTCTTACAACTCGACACACCACATCTATATACAGTCACATGCCTGACATTATGTACCACACAGTACTAAGAAGTCTTTCTCCTGTCGTCGTCATGACCTCACCAACTGAGGGTATGGCTTTGAACTTTTTCGTCGGAGGAGGGGTGGTGTGACGCCATTCCAAGGACAGCCGCTATGTTTCCGATTCGAAGTGATGAACTCATGTTTCATCGCATGTAATTTTCAGTCTGGCTGTGAGTCACACTCGGATGACCAAATGTTAAGGCGACCGTTCTGGATTAGCGGGAAATTTGGGTTCAAAAAGCAGTCGGCACAAATTTTTATTGTTGTCATTCCATAATACAGCTTGTGGTTGCCCATATTCGCAACCGCGAATACTTTTCATGTATTTGATAACGCCTGTAATCGCCACAGTGTCTGTTCCTTCAGACATACATGCATGTCTCGAAGGAACGTTGCTTCATAATTCGGGGTAACACAGGTACTGCAGTATTGTAATGAGTTATAACTAGCTTAATGAACAATTTCTCAAATGTAACATTGCAGCCAAATACCATAACTGTCAAAATTATTGTATTGAATGATGTATACAAGGGCCTCCCCGACTCAGTGAAACGATTGTCTGTTAAAAAGTTACAAATCAAAGTGTCTGTCTGCAAGCTAGATTTAAAGGTAGGGAACTTCGCTACAGAGCACAAGGCTAAGATGAAATTTCAGTTTGACTCAGAAAGAGCGTGTTTCGAGCAGAATTGTAGCAGATGGATTTCAAAATTGTTAGCAAACATTAAGCGAAGGTTAAATTCATAACTATCATGGGTTGTACAAAAACAAGTGAGTGGAATGTTGTCACTAGGAGGCACTGAAGGGGAGATCATTAACATAAAGTTAAGTGAAGTTAAAACAGTACCAGACAATGAGTTACTCAAGTGATGAGGAATCATTGCAGAATAACAATACTGAACAGGAACTAACGTCAGTCAAGCAGAATGCACCTGACTCTTCAGCCTTTGTTATTAAGGGATAATCATATTAGTCCACAGTTTATGACTAAATGTGTGGCATAGCACAGCTATGTCATACAACCCTGCACTGCCTTGTATGGGATGGGTGCAGCAACTTAATTGTCATCAACTTTGTTGGACAGAAGTCTACTTTTACGTAGACTGTTTCGTGCGTTCATAATTATTGCAGTCAATATAAAAAGTAATAATAACAACTGGGAGAACAGCTGTAGAGCAGAGCACTTCTGTCTGGTGTGATTAAGGATTTGTTATCACTGTACATCAAAAGACGACAACGTCAGTCCAGTGATACAGCCAATTACACCACGATTATGTTACACACAGCACAAGGAATGCGGCCTGGCTGGTATTAAAATGATAAAAGTGAGAAAAACCCAGTACGTTGCTATAATCACATTTCAGGACCGTGCTCTGATTATGACACAAACAAGGACCAAAATGTAAATCATGTACACGTACTTGGAATTTCAAAACAATACAGTACTATTATAGTCAGCTGGCAGAGGAATCGCACTTTACAACACTAAAGAGTGACCCTAAAGAAGAAGCAGAGAGATTGGGCGGGGGCAATCAAAACAAAAAAGTAAAATTGTTATATTTTAATGCTGCTCAGGACATCTGAAAGGAACTAACCACAGATCATTCCAAATGTCGTGTTCAAAACAAACTATACATTCAGCAGTGGGAGAAATACCGACTATTGTTGTCTTAGACATGGGTGCTAAGGCGAGCGTGTTTTCATCTAATTTATTCAATGAAATGAGTGAGGTCAATAAAGTACTCACATATTCAGTATAGAACTGTAGAAGTACTGGTGTTGTCAGTGTTCAATCATTTAATGTCGAGATGCAGACTCATGTGGACGTTATGATGGGAAATCGAGTAATAAAATGCCAACAGGTAGTTACGAGGATGTTAGTGGTAGAACACATTTTCGGCATTGATTTCCTACGAGAGAAGGACGCAGTAATTGACTTCTCTACAGGGAAACATTTTTAACCAACATCATACAGAAGACTGAAAATTTAATAGAAACAAAAATTTGTAATTAGTGACAGGCTTTAAGGGTAATACTACTTAACACAAAAGCGATATACCGGAAGCCCACCCCCTCACTTTAGTAGTCAGGATGAAGATACTGAGAATTAGGTGAAAGGTAAGATTGCTGAATCCAATATCACCGATACACTGCAACAAGCAGGATTAAGAGGTTTACTATTGAAGTATATGCATGTGTTTGGAAGTAAGCACCAATATAAAATGAAAGTCCACCCCAACAAGATCTATTGACACAAGATCTATTGACACAACGTGCACCATATACCCCTGAACAAGAAAGTAGAGGCCAGAAATCATGGCAGGCAAATGAAATATGTTACATTTTATGCTACGAAATTTGCTGCAGAGGTCCCATTATCAAAGAATAGTAAACTATTATATAGCAAAAGCTGACAAGTCGGTCACTTTGCTGTCAGAAAATGATTCAGATTTCACCTGTCACACATGGACAACATTTTACTCCAGAATGACATCAAATGAATATTAATATCGCGCTATAATTCTGAAGAAAATCAGAGCGACTGTATCATTCGGGAACTCAACAGATTCATCAGGACACGGTAATCAAGCAGGGTTGATACAGATAGTGAACCATATGCCACTATATAAAATAAAATTTACACTGTCTGAAATCATAAGCAACATGAAGCAAAAAAAAAGAAAAAAAAAGGAGTGGATAAATCCTCTTCCATGTACGAGACACAGGTTCCTGGGTATAAAAGGTAACAAAAATTTTAGCCTCACTTACTGAAGAAACATGTTTAAGGAATATCACTTATGACAGACGATTATGGCGAATACAGAAATATCAAGTAGGAGAATACATTTTGTTGGAAACTCACCCTAAGCGTTCATTTCTTCGAAAGAGAAACAACAAACGATACATTTTATGTATAGGTCCTTATAAGATTGTTAGTATTCCCCAAGAAGTGTGTTACCTCCTGTCATATCCTAAAACCAATAATGTATAAGGTTTTGTATGTCCATTATGAATTGAACATATATTTACACAAATTAACGGGCTTATTTGTATTTTATATTATGTCTTATATTTAATGTAATTGTTAACTGTAATTTGCGACGGCTTTAGCCAGTGCTGTCAGTGAACGATTTAATGCTACATGGAAAAATGACTGTAGAGGCTGGAGAAACATTTAGATGTTAATGATGTTAGTAACTAACCATTCACTTACGGAAGAAAGTTTAGCTCAGTGATATTTAAATGAGCATTGATCCCATTTATGGGCTGTATATGTTCACTGCATTACTTACTAGGCAATGATCTGAATGGGATCTTCAGGTATGAGCTGATGTACATAAGGGGTAAAAAGTAGTTGTAAGGAGAGTTGAACACAAAATGCTGTGATGTTAATTTGTATGCTACTTGAACAATACACTGTAGCATAGAACTTAACTGCTGTATTAATTCTTAGGATGATTACTTCGATTTATGAGCCCAAAGAGAAGGTTTACTATTTAAAATTACTTGGCCATTTTGCTTATACATAATGGGATTGTACCTTTCCCGTATAAAATTAACGTATCTCGGATAGTCATCTGAGTGACTTCTTACGATGTGAACAATTCACAGTAAGATGCACAATATATACCAGTAAAGCTACATGGAAATCACCATACATATACTATCAGAGCTTCTGGAATACCTGGCACAGTAATGAGGGCTATGCTAAAAATCCTTTGTACATATCCATGTATTTCGTATCACAGTAAAAACAGGCTTAAGGAAGAGATTTAGCTTTCTTACTATGCAAAGCTTTTGTAAATATTATTTTTAATACAACAAGCAGGTTTGTATGAGTATAGTTTCCTAACTTCTCGCGATTTGATGTGTGTATTTTGCTCAGCTTTAGGTCTGCGATTTTACTTCGGGTTTCTTTGCTTTTCTGCGTCTCACGTGTTATTCTGACTTGACACTCTACGCGATAGCTATATTTTTTTCTAAAGTATACAATGTCGTCCTAAGTTGTATGTAATTTGGTCCGTACGCAACACCAGAATACTGATAACCTTGTCAGAAGTCAGAATCGAATATAAAACAAGATTAATGACAGTAAATCCATTCTGATCCTTAAGCCGCAAGGTATGCAATTGCCTTGTAAATATGTTACTTCAGTATATTATGTCATGAACAGTTGGATTCCGTATGGGAAGACAACATTGTGGACTGTAAAATACTAAACTGTTTGGCTATGATAAAGTGAACTGGGTTCCTAAGACCAAGAATTTTATGACAGTGAACATGTGACGAAAATATAAACAGTGATGAATACATCAGGGGCTGTGGTGGCACAGTCAAACTAGCACTGTGTCAGGGCGTATTACAGTGGACTGTAAAACTAAGACTGCTAGCACACAACTTACGACAAGAATCACAGATACATATGATATGTCACGAGCTCACGTTGTTCTATGTATAAAATTTTCATTTGTACGCTAATGGAAGTTTTCTTCAGTATACCATGTGTAAAGTCCTGCCCTGGATGATAGCAATTCAAATGTAAAATTTTTCCATGTGTTCTGATGATGTGGTGCTGTGTAAGAAAAATTTAAGGTACAAACAAGTCTGGGTGGATACTCCAGCTACTGTTCCTACGATGACCTTTCCCCCAGATAGTCTGATCGTTTCTTGCAGGGGCCTGACCCAAATGATCATTTTCGTTTTTTGAGTCTTCAGACTTGTGACTGGTTTGATGCGGCCAGCCACGAATTTCTCTCCTGTACCAATCTCTTCATCTCGGAGTTGCACTTGCAAGATATGTCCTCAATTATCTGCTGGATGTATTCCAATCTCTATCTCCCTCTACAGCTTTTTTTCCCTCTACAGCTCCCTCTAATACCATGGAAGTCAGTCCCTGATGTCGTAACAGATCTCCTATCATCCTGTCCCTTCTCCTTGTCAGTGTCTTCCACGTACTCCTTTCCTCTCCGATTCTGCGCAGAGCCACCTCATTCCTCATCTTACCAGACCACCTAATTTTCAAAATTCGTCTGTAGCACCACATGTCAAATGGTTCGACTCTCCTCTATTCCTGTTTTCCCACAGTGCATGTTTCACTACCATACAATGCTGTGCTCCAAACGTATATACTCAGCCATTTCTTCCTTAAATAAAGGCCTTTGTTTGATACTAGAAAGATTTCTCTTGGCCAGGAATGCCCTTTATGCGAGTCTCCTCCTTGCTCCGCCCGTCATTGGTTATTTTGCTGCCTAGTTAGCAGAATTCCCTAACTCCCTCTACTTCTTGATCATCAATCGTAATATTAAATTTCTCGCCGTTTTCATTTCTGCTACTTCTCATTACTTTCGTCTTTTTTGATTTACTCTCAATTCATATTCTATACCTATTAGGCTGTCTATTCCACTCAGCAGATCAAGTAATTCTTCCTCACTTTCACTCAGGATTGGTATGTCATCAGCGAATCGTATCATTGATACCCTTTGACCTTGAATTTTAATTTCATTACTGAGCATTTCTTCCATTCCCATCGTTATTTCTACGACGTACGGATTAAACAGTAGGGGCGGAAGACTACATCCCTGTCATACACCGTTTTTAATCCGGGCATTTAGTTCCTAGTAACAAACTCTTATTATTCCCTGTTGGTTCTTGTACATATTGTATACTAAAAGTCTTTCCCTATAGCTTACCCCTATTTTTCTCAGAATTACGGACATCTTGTACCATTTTAAATTGCTGAAAGCTTTTTATAGGTCGACAAATCCTATGAACGTGTCTTGATTTTTCTTTAGTCTTGCTTCCATTATCAACCGCATCGCCAGAACTGCCTGTTTGGCACCTTTACCTTTCCTAATGCCAAACTGATCGTCATTTAACACAACCCCAGTTTTCTTTTCCACTGTTCTGTACATTAATTCTGTTAGCAACTTGGATGCATGAGCTATAAAGCTGATTGTGCGATAATTTTCGCACTTGTCAGCTCTTGCAGACTTCGGAATTGTGTGGATAATATTTTTCCGAAAGTCAGACTGTATATTGCCAGACTCATTCATTCTATACACCAACGTGAGGAATCGTTTTGTTGACACTTCCCCTAATGATTTTGGAAATTCTGATGGAATGTTATCGATCCTATCTGCATAAGTCCTCCTATGCTGTCTTAAATTCTGATACTAATACTGGGTCTCTTATCTCTTCTAAATCGACTCCTGCTCCTTCTTCGCTCACATCGGACAAATTCCCCTCCCCCCTCCCCGGGGTCATTCAAAGTACTCTTTCCACCCATCAGCTCTCTCCTCTGCATTTAAAAATGGTATTCTGGTTGCATTCTTGCATTCTTAATGTTACCACACTTGCTGTTAATTTGACTTTCCTATATGCTGAGTCAGTCCGTCCGACTATCATTTCTTTCTCAATTTCTTCTGATTTTTCATGCAGCCATTTCGCGTTAGCTTCCCTGCACTTCCTGTTTACTTCATTCCTCAGTGACTTATATTTCTGTATTTCTGAATTTCCGTCTTTCATCGATCAGCTAAAGTATTTTTTCTGTTAACTATGGCTTCTTCACAGTTACCTTTTTTGTACCTATCGTTTTCTTTCCAGCTTCTGTGACTGCCCTTTCCAGAGATGTTCATCCCTCTTCAGCTATACTGCCTACTAGACTATTCATTATTGCTGTATCTACAGCCTTGCAGAACTTCAAGCGTATTCCATTTCTCTGTGTATTGAATTTTCCTGACTAATCTCTTAAACTTTAGCCTACTTTTCATCAGTACTACATTGTGATCTGGGTCTATATCTGCTCCTGGGTACGCCTTGCAATCTAGAATCTGATTTCGGGATGTCTGTCTGACAATGATGTAATCTAACTGGAATCTTAATGTATCGTCTGTACTTTTCCAAGTATACCTCCTCCTCTTGCGATTCTTGGAGAGAATATTCGCAATTACTAGCTGAAATTTGTTACAGAACTCAGTTAGTCTTTCTTCTCTCTCATTCCTTTTCCCAAGCCCATATTATCCTGTAAAATTTTTCCCTCTAGTCCTTCCCGTACAACTGCATTCCAGTCCCTCATGACTATTCGATTTTCATCTCCCTTTGCGTATTGTGTTACCCTTTCAATACCCTCATTTGCTTTCTCTATCTCTTCATCTTCAGCTTGCGACGTCGGAATGTATACCTGCACTATCGTTATCGGCGTTGGTCTACTGTCGATTCTTATAAGAATAAGTCAATCACTGAACTGTTTACAGTAATACACTCTCTGCCCTACCTTTCTATTCATAAGGAATCCTATTCCCGTTATACCATTTTCTGTTGCTGTTAATATTGGCCTATACTCATCTCACCAAAAATCCCTGCCTTCTTTCCAAAAAAAAAAAAAAAAAAAAAAAAAAAAGGCTCAAATGGCTCTGAGCACTATGGGGCTTAACATCTGAGGTCATCAGTCCCCTAGAACTTAGAACTACTTAAACCTAACTAACCTAAGGACATGACACACATCCATGCTCGAGGCAGGATTCGAAACTGCGACAGTAGCAGTAGCGCGGTTCCGGACGGAAGCGCCTAGAACCGCTCTGCCACCGCGGCCGGCCTTCTTTCCATTTCACTTCTCTGACTCCTACTATATCTATATTGAGCGTTTACGTTTCCCTTTTCAGATTTTCTAGCTTCCCTACTACGTTCAGGCTTGTGACATTCCACGCCCCAATTCGTAGAACGTTATCCCATCGTTTATTATTCAATCATTTTTTGATGCTCATCTCCGCCATCGCAGTCCCCTCCCAAAGATCCAAATGAGGGACTATTCCGGAATCTTCTGGCAATGGGAAGATCATCATGACAGTTTTTCAATTACGGGCCACATTTCCTATGGATATACGTTATGTGACTTTAATGTAGTGGGTTTCATTGCCTTCTGCATGCCGTTGATCGTTGCTGGTTCTTCCACCTTTATAGGCAGTTTCCCACCCTATGGGCAAGAGAGTGCCCTGAACCTCTCTCCTCTCCTCCACCCTCTCTGACAAGGCCGCTGGCAGAATCAGTTTGACTTCTTATGCCGGAAGTCTTCAGCCGTCAGTGCTTATTATTAATCAAAATTTAAGCGGAGATATGTTTCGTACGTGGGACCGTGGACGTTTTAATTATGAATCAAAGACGCTAGCCATTTTCTTGCATTTTGTTCGTTGTATTTGGTCGTATCGGATGTCAGACGACATTGAAGTTCGTTGTTGATCCTTTCACTCAGATTTTTATTACAGCGGCCAGCCAGTCCTCTGACCGAACACGCTGAGCTACCGTATCGGCGCCCCCTAGACCATCTGGTCAATATCTGCTGCAGTCATCAGCACTACCATAAAACGGCCTCCGACAATCTGTTCCCTTCAATTTTTTGGACCAATAATGAAGTTTATTCGTCGTAACCTATTACGTGTAATGCCAACGTAATGATGCAACATTTACGAGAACTATTGAAATGGTAAACTTTGGATGAAACACAACTTGTTTCAAAAATACAGTTCTTCTTAAATAACCATTGTGAAAACGCATTATGTTGATTGAATCACTCATGGTAAAAAAAACTCTTGTAATATCTGTAATATGAAATGCAGAGGAGAGAGCAGATAGGTGGAAAGAATACATTGAAAGCCTCTATGAGGGTGAAGATTTGTCTGATGTGATAGAAGAAGAAACAGGAGTCGATTTAGAAGAGATAGGGGATCCAGTATTAGAATCGGAATTTAAAAGAGCTTTGGAGGACTTATGGTCAAATAAGGCAGAAGGGATAGATAACATTCCATCAGAATTTCTAAAATCATTGGGGGAAGTGGCAACAAAACGACTATTCACGTCGGTTTGTAGAATATATGAGTCTGGCAATATACCATCTGACTTTCGGAAAAGCATCATCCACACCATTCCGGTGACGGCAAGAGCTGACAAGTGCGAGAATTATCGCACAATCAGCTTAACAGCTCATGCGTCGAAGCTGCCTACAAGAATAATATACAGAAGAATGGAAAAGAAAATTGAGAATGCGCTAGGTGACGATCAGTTTGGCTTTAGGAAACGTAAAGGGACGAGAGAGGCAATTCTGACGTTACGGCTAATAATGGAAGCAAGGCTAAAGAAAAATCAAAAAACTTTCATAGGATTTGTCGACCTGGAAAAAGCGTTCGACAATATAAAATGGTGCAAGCTGTTCGAGATTCTGAAAAAAGTAGGGGTAAGCTATAGGGAGGGACGGGTCATATACAATATGTACAACAACCAAGAGGGAATAATCAGAGTGGACGTATTAAGTGCTCGTATTAAGTGCTCGTATTAAGAAGGGTGTAAGACAAGGCCTTTCGCCCCTACTCTTCAATCTGTACATCGAGGAAGCAATGATGGAAATAATAGAAAGGTTCAGGAGTGGAATTAAAATACAAGGTGAAAGGATATCAATGATACGATTCGCTGATGACATTGCTATCCTGAGTGAAAGTGAAGAAGAATTAAATGATCTGCTGAACGGAATGAACAGTCTAATGAGTACACAGTATTGTTTGAGAGTAAATCGGAGAAAGACGAAGGTAATGAGAAGTAGTAGAAATGAGAACAGCGAGAAACTTAACGTCAGGATTGATGGCCACGAAGTCAATGAAGTTATGGAATTCTGCTACCTAGGCAGTAAAATAACCAATGACGGACGGAGCAAGGAGGACATCAAAAGCAGACTCGCTATGGCAAAAAAGGCATTTCTGGCCAAGAGAAGTCTACTAATATCAAATACCGGCCTTAATTTGAGGAAGAAATTTCTGAGGATGTACGTCTGGAGTACAGCATTGTATGGTAGTGAAACATGGACTGTGGGAAAACCAGAACAGAAGAGAATCGAAGCATTTGAGATGTGGTGCTATAGACGAATGTTGAAAATTAGGTGGACTGATAAGGTAAGGAATGAGGAGGTTCTACTAAGAACCGGAGAGGAAAGGAAAATGTGGAAAACACTGATAAGGAGAAGGGACAGGATGATAGGGCATCTGCTAAGACATGAGGTAATGACTTCCATGGTACTAGAGGAAGCTGTAGAGGGCAAAAACTGTGGAGGAAGACAGAGATTGGAATACGTCAAGCAAATAATTGAGGACGTAGGTTGCAAGTGCTACTCTGAGATGAAGAGGTTAGCACAGGAAAGGAAGGCGTGGCGGGCCGCATCAAACCAATCAGTAGACTGATGACAAAAAAAAAATGAACAACTAAAGACCCCATAGCGGTCTACTCCAATTTTATGTCGTCTATGCCCAGATGGCGATGTGGGGTGAAGGTGGAGGTTGGAATTGGGTTTCCAGTCGTTCAAGCTAGTGCATCTCACATTATATCATGACTGACATAATATTATGCTGTACACAATAACTGTTTTATACATCAATTGTCACAGCAAGGACATTGTATTATCTATGTTGATTATTTTGCACTTTTCGCGACAACGTAACAAACCCAAGCTGTAATGTATCTTCACACCTAAAGTAAGGCAACGTGGTACACTACTATGTACCACGTCATATGAAAGAATCCCCATGATGAATTTAGATTTTCATTTTAAAAATATACGAGGCACGATTCACCTCTTGCCGCTTGTCACTCTCTTCCTTGTTTAACTTTCGTTACGTAAGCATTTCGTGTTATTCGTTAGTAGAATATTTGAAACAGCAACCATAGAACGTTACCTGGTCTATGTTTTATTTCATCAAAAAATGATGTTACTACCCTTTAGTAATGCAGTGTTAAGTTTTTTTGTCATGTTTCGGTGTTAGTTACGTTGGAAAACCATCAGTTTCGCGACGCATCATTTTGGGCGCCACTCGGGCACCATTGTGCGCTGATTAGCACCACATAAAAAAGTCGAACTTCTCAGTCCAAATTTGTTTAACGAAATCCGATTCATGTTTTCTAGTGCAATGGAATAATTTATTGCATTACCCTTGATTCAAACCCGGTCTGCCGTCACCAAACTTATATGCTGGCCAACACAGATTCTGAGCCTGATGACAACTGAAGTACAATTGACCATCCGCAGGATAAGTTACTAAGAACTGATCTTATTATGCTCTCCATATTCTGTCTCGACGGCGGTCTCTGTGATGTGTCCCGGCTTCGAACAATAAGACTGCAAATATAGCTTTTTTCTTTTTTATCAGGATACGTTACAGTTTCCAAGGGGGATCATTCGAGAACTCAGTGACATCATCAGAAGGATTATACGAGTCAATGAACATGTAAAATTAGAGTGACGACGTCTCTTGAATCAGAAAGAAGGAGCCGATTCTGAAGGAATGGGACCGATTATTATCAGAAGCCAAGTGAGTTCGTGCTTGAAATTAGCGCGTTCGTGTAGGAAGACGGGTAGAACAGGCCGGAGTGGCCGAGCGGTTTTAGTCGCTACAGTCTGGAAGCGCGCGACCTCTACGATCGCAGGTTCGAATCCGCCTCGGGTATGGATGTGTGTGATGTCCTTAGGTTAGTGAGGTTTAAGTAGTTCTAAGTTCTAGGGGACTGATGACCTCAGATGGTAAGTCTCATAGTGTTCAGAGCCATTTGAACCATTTTTTTGAAGACAGGTAGGCTACTCGTCACTGGACACTTAGCGATCCTCAGCAGTTCGTGACGCACCTTTCTTCAGATGCAGATGGTATTATTTTGTGGATCAGATGGTATTTACATCAGCCACAATGGAATCTAAATCATACAACAATGGGAACGATCAACTTATATTTCTGCATTGCTTAAATTCTGGTGCTACCCTCTCTCTTAATAATCATGGAAATTCCCGTACTCTATATCTAAGAACTATTCGCTATAAGGGCGGCCATGAGATAGACTGCTCATCTTCTGTGTCACGTTCATTGTACATTTAACATGAAAGTAAACATTTTTTTCAACCACCTTTATTGTTATCTCATTGGAGTTTCCTTCCAACAGAGCGTATCACCCCCTATTGAGTACAACTACATACGATTAATTATTGTTCTGCAACATGGTGTCTCGATGATCGCTTTACTAGCGCATTGGACTTGCAGCTGCGCTATCCTCTCATATGTTGGGGACTACGTCATGCTGGACTTAAGCCTGGATACACTTAGGGACAAATGGAGCGCCATGGTGTGCGATATGTCTCTCAACAACTACGTGAAATGCACCAGGGACAATGTCACACACATTCTGCGGACTACAGTAGTCACTTAGAAATAAGAATAAATATGTTATGTGATCTCTGAAAATATGACGGATCATTTATGCATTTTACTCGAATATCAACTTTAAATTTTAAATTTTATTGAAAATGAAGGGATCTTAGATAGACAAACAGGATACAATAGTACAGAAAATGGGGGAGTCTTGTGATTTCTTGTCGCACACTTTTCGAGCGCCAAAACAACTGACGGTCAAATAGTACCATACATTTGTAAAGAACTGGTAAGTGAATTGAAGATGCATGTAAAGGTGAGTAAATAAAATACATATGAGGTCGGTTTGAAAAGTCCGGTAAAATAGCAAGAAAATATGTTTCGTAAACGACTCACGTTTCACCTCGAAACATTCTCTTTTGAGGGATCTACTCTTCGTCCAGCGATTCTTCAGCTTTTATGTCCCATTGGAACAGTAGGTCCCTTCAAACTCTGCAAAATACTCGTTGACTGCAACTATCAGTTCCTCATTTTATTAAAATGTCTTTCCAGCAAACGCAAGATTCAGGTTACGGAACAGAAAGAAGTTACTTGCGGCTAAGTCTGGTGAACAGGGCGGATGCGAAACCAATTTAGAGCCCATTTGATGCACTTTCGCCATTGTTATCGCTGATGATTGGAATGGTAAATTATTCTGGTGAAAGAGCACTTTTTTGCATGTTAATCTTGGTGTTCTTTCAGCCTACTTAAGTTTCAAACGATCCAACAATGAAGCATAATAGGGTCCAGCTATGAGTCTGTCTTTTTCAAGTAATGTATAGGGATTAATCCTTGAGAATCATGAAAAACAGCGATCATCACCTTACCAGCAGCAAAATTTGAAACTTCTTTATTTAAATGAGTGTGTCTGTACTTAAATTGCAGAATGACTGAGAACATACCTCTTCTACGTTATTTGATTCTGAAACAGCTGAGTAAAACTGAACGTACTGAGCCTACTTTCTCTTTAGTTTTTCTTATCTTGTCAACACTGACCCACAATATTCTAGCTCAACGCAATCTGACTGCTCAAAAAATTACAACCTGACTTCAAATAATTAATTCAAAAGAATGGCCCTGGCTAAAAAGAAATCTTAACAATAACCTATACATTTCATTAAGCACTTACCTCACAAAAATTTGAATTATGGGTACTACTGCAATACAGCGAGCGACAATACTGCCAGCTAAATGAGAGATTCTAACTCTTAAAGCCACTAACTACTAATAGGCATGTTGTTAGCAAAGGAAAGATTTTGTTGCGAACCTAACAATGTATTCTTTTACCTTAATAATGTGACATCCAGTTCAAACACGAATATAAATCGTCATTGACATCCAGTACAAAGGTATATAATCATGAATAATTTTCAATCTCCAAGTCGGATGCTTCCAGATAGTTAGACCTCTACCCTCCGTCAATGCTAACTTCTCACATTTAACACCCATCACTGCTGGCTGCTCACCTCCAACCGCCCAACAGTACTTCCATCACTGCTGGCTGCTCACCTCCAACCGCCCAACAGTACTTCCATCACTGCTGGCGACTAACTTCCAACTGCCCAACAGTACTGGCAAAAAACTTCCAACAACGAGTCCGACCAGACACAGAGTCTCTTACAAAGAAAGCGCAGTCAGAGATCCAATGGAAAGCGCTACACAGCGCTGCTAACACAGAAGCAACCCACTTTCAAATTGTCTATGCTTTCTTCGGTGCACTTTGTCTACTCTTAGTCCTTGTTTTGACTGTGGTATGTAATGGTGGATCCACGTTTCATCAACCGTCACAAATCAGCACAAAATGTCTCGCAGATTGCGATTAAAATTGCGAAGTACAAGATACATGTAGAGATCAACATAAATTAGTGTTCGACGATTCCATGTCTGCAATTATATGTGGCACAGTTTGCTCATCTCAGTGTTCTGAATTGACTTTAGTGGATCCCATACTATGGCCTTGGTCGCTGCACAGACAACTGGCTTTGAACATTGTAGTCAGGACAGGACGTGCATCAATAAAAATGTTGTTAATGCAATATTTAGCCATGAGTACATTACGTTTGGCCTGATTTCAAGTAAAGCCCACCTACACATTGTCCATAAACATCATATTCATCCTGGTCCATCTTTCTGTTTTCAACAAAATCATAACTTTGTTATCGAGGGTCCTTTTGCAAATTGTCGAGACCATGATGGTATTGACGGCGACGTTGTGAAGTGGGATACTTGTCGAATAGTAGACTACAATTCTAGCTGCACGGTAGACTAAGATTTCTGAACAGTAGTCTGCAATTCTAGTCGAACAGTAGAGTGAGATTCTGGAAATGTAGACTGGGAGTCTTGCTGAACGGCATCTTTTTTTGGAGTTCTAGGAATTGTGTTTTAGTTTTGTGGGCTATGAGAAACTGTTAAACAAGTTTTGATCCAGGCTCCTTCAACTTCTGGAAGCGATCATTATAACTGTAAAGAACAATTTAGCTTTGTCCTATTGGCTATTGTGGTTGTAAGTTATAATTTTATTTATTGAAGTTGTGGTGCTCAAGGAACATCTTCTGATAGTTTCATATTCCTGGAGAATGGTTTTTATAAAGCTTTGGCTGACAACCAACTCAAATGGCCAGATCCAGAGCTAGTATAACAAGGTGGGCCAAATATGATTTTCCTACTACTAGGAGACTGTGCTTTTTCGCTGACAGAAAGCATGCTAAAGCCATAGTCCGGTAATCACGACGTGATGACTAAAATGAGCGTTTTCATCGAGCTATAAGAATTGTTGAAAATGTGTTCGGAATTTTGCGGGTTGTATTTCGTGTATTCTGAACTCCCATATCCCTCCAGCCATCTAAAACTATAGCTGTAGTAATGGCGTGTGTATAGCTACGTAATTTTTTAAAGTGAAGTCATCAGTCGTCATTCGATATCACTGTTTACCCCACATGGAACCATAGATTCTGAATATATGGACTTCCTCTTTTTCTCTTTTAAAAAGGTTGTAGCCTCTCCATGCCCACACCGAAGTGTTGACTATCTCAAAAGATCTACCATCACCTCCGTATTTGTTAGTTACTAATCGTTGGCTGCACGGAATTTGGGGCAATGTCGTTGTCCGTACATCCAGGATAAGGTTACCCACTAGCACTGTGGCATCGAGGAGATATATAAAGTGGACTAAAAGTGAACGAAAGGTAGCGGTTTCGAGGGCAAAGAGAAATAAGTGCCAATTCAAGTGCGAAGGGAAAAAATAACCTCTGCATTAGTCTGGAGGGGTAGCAGGAGTAGTAGCGAATTTCTTGCTGCCTGTGACAGACCATGCAAGGATAGGTTATGTTAGTAGTGGGTACTATGCATCGATAGCGTGTCGCAGCGGAAGGTCGTTGTAGTAAGAGAAATCCAGTGCATCAGCCTTCTGCTGCGCCTTATCAGTGGTGACTTGTCGCAGCATGAGGCAGACGTTCCCCGGCAGGGTCTCCCTGGTGTTCGACATATCCGTTGGTGCCTGGCGCAGTTCTTCTGGACGTGGTCCTCGAGCAGTCTCGCATGCTCGAGGAGCATCGCTATGGATTCTTCTGTGACATTCACGCCACCTTCTCTCGTTCTCAGTGGTCGCCCCCGGGGCGTTAGGCGTTGCCGCCGCAGCCGATAGGGTGACGGGCGTCTTCTCACAGGCACCTGCCTGTTGCGGTGCCGCTGGTGCGCTTTAGGGGCAGACACTCAGATGGTGACCTTCTTCCTGGCGGCGATCGGCTCCTGCGTTGTTACTGGTGCAGTCGCATGGTGAAGGCACCCCTCTGGCCGCTTGGATACTGCGGAAGTTCTGCGCGAAGCTGCATCAGGTCCTCCTCCTTGTCAACAGCCAGAGCAGCTAAGAACGCGCCCCTCTCTGCGGCCATAGCGACTTCAATGGCCGCCGCTGCTTCGCCAACGACATCACGCGTAGCTGCGCGCATGTCCTCGGTTGTCTGTTGCTACGTCGTCTGCTCTGATCCGGGTTCTTCCCCCAATCCCCCTCCCCACCTCCTCCTGCTTCCGGTTGGTCCTCCCCACCGTTGATGGAGCATTCCGGTCGGTCTTGGGCTGCGGGAACCGCCACCGGTTCACCTGGCTGCTTTTCCGGCTTCTTCGTTGCCCTACGCCGACCGTCTCTTCTTTTCCTTCTTGTGCGTGTCTTTACGGATGGGGCCGTCATCCCGCCACTGGTCGGGCTGCGACTTGAGAAAACCGGGCAGCCTCGCCATCTGGCGACAAGAGGCCCGGCGCATCGAGAGCACGTCGGATTATCTTGTTTGCTCCTGCCGCAAGCGCGACTGTCGTGCTCTCTGCAGCACTTGACGCACTTCGTGTGGTTGCGGCAGTACTTCGCGACGTGCCAGATGTTCTGGCAGCTACAGCTCTGTGACTTCGTGTCCATGTCAGGCGGAAGGGCTTTGGACTTGACAGGTAAGCCTAGCAGCTTCCGCAGCACGAAGATGCCGTCCGGATTGTCGCTCGCCTGCACAGCGACAGTGACAGCGGCGACTTCTTGCGGTTGGTCCGGTTATGCAGTTTAACTACCGCATCACGGAACCCCGCTCGTTGCAGTCCCTCTTTGAATGCAGCTTCGTCTAGAGCCCAGAGCAGCACCCCGACGAGCGCTATGGTTCAAATGGCTCTGAGCACTATGGGACTTAACTTCTGAGATCATCAGTTCCCTAGAACTTAGAACTACTTAAACCTAACTGACCTAAGGACATTACACACGTCCATGACCGAGGCAGGATTCGAACCTGCGATCGTAGCGGTCGCGAGGTTCCAGACTGTAGCGCCTAGAACCGCTCGGCCACTCCGGCCGGCTGGAGCGCTATGATTTGCTTCTCACGCGGTTTGGGCGACGTCGGTGTTTCCTCCACCATGTGGGCGGAAACACAACTCTTGATTGCTCTGTAATCTGCGATGTTCACCGCCTGCAGCTCTATGGTGGTGTTGTCCGTAACACAGATTTATTGCATGCAGCAGCCAACGATGGCGTCCTACAGCGCTATCGATGTTGTGTCTCTGCATTGAATGTGCAGAGTCGGGGTAGGCGTACGGTCATCTTCTTCTTTTGTCTTCCTTTGGCGCTCCCGATCAGTGCACTCGGCAAGCCGAAAGACTGATCGGTTTCCACGCGCGCTGAGAGATTGCTCTTGCCCATACTGTGGCACGAGAGACACGTCGACTTGCTGCGCCGTTAAAACAGCACACGAAAATTCGCTCCGAGCAGGCACACCAGCACAAGCAAGCATTGTCAGTCGTCTGTCAACACAAGCAACCGAGCGCACAAATACAGCGATGGCTCGCTACGGTTGCTCGAGCCGAACTGACGCGATAAGGATGACGATACTGTGGAATGATATTGGACCTCACAATATGTTGGCTTTAAATGCTGTAGGAAGACTCTGCGCGCAACCTACCATGGTAATAAGAAACAATTTCGCAGGTTAATTCCTCAGTGAAGGGGGAAGTGTTTCCTGGCAGAATCATTTTTAAGGAAATCAACATGGTGGTTAGTGTAAACGAAATAATGAATAGAAACAGATTTTTTGTTGACATTGGGAAAAAGGACATAACAAACAATAGATAATTAGAGATTTCAGTCCCGAAATGAAAGCGGTGATCCAGTTTTCATAGTGATACAGAACGAGTAAGTGTAATAAATACATCTATACCTATCATACACTTCAAAAAGAACAGTGTTCAGAATCTGTAAAGCACATTCTCGCAAGTGAGTGTACTGTCTTTGTATTCACATCTAAACAACCATTTAGATCACCAATACCTTTATGTGTGAGAACTAAACATTATAAATACATAAAACAAGGAGGACAATTTCTAGGAGTCACAAAAAGTTGCATATCAATATTTTGGAAATGTCCGTATTGTTCACTACTCCTACCACAAATAACTGATATGGAAACTATATAGATTCTGCTATTAGAATTTAGTGCTTGCAGTACTTTCGTTCTCTCAAGAAACTGATGATGGCAACCCACAATGATGATGACAAAGCTTCTGATGGTGCAGCATCAACGACAAACTACAGCAGCGAGTAATCTGATTTTTCTAACACATGGGGAGTCAGTAAGCAAAAACGTGATTACTAAGCATCAGTCAGCAAGTTCCACCTTGTTGTTGATGCACCATTACAGAAAGCAGTGGTGGCTCTCGTGTGGGCACTGTGGAACTACAGAAACCCCTATTTTCACTTGATGTTACTAATAACATTTAATATAATGAGTCCTATTTTCTTTAATTTTTGTTCAGTATATAATCCTTAAGTTTAACCTCAGTAGCCAAAGATATAAAAAATCTTTCTATGGAACTGTGCACTTCTCACTTCCAGCAGCAAGATGTTTGGTTGTTGTGCGCAGGCATAGATACGAAACTGAAGAACACTGTCACTCCTACATGTCAATGTTGTTCACTCATCCATGATACATCAAGCATAGAGCGCCGCTGTTAAGGAAATCGGGTTCATTAGCATTATTGGTTAAGAATATTGATGAAATACATATACACTGAGAGCCAAAGAAACTGATACACCTGCCTAATATGGTGTTGCGCCCTCGCGAGCACGCAGAAGTGCCGCAACACGACGTGGCATGGACTCAACTAATATCTGAAGTACTGTTGGAGGGAACTGACACCGTGAATCCTGCAGCGCTGTCCATAAGTCCGTAGGAGTACGAGGGGCGGAGAACTCTTCTGACCAACACGTTGCAGGGCATCCCAGATATGCTCAATAATGTTCATTCCTGGGGGTCTGGTGGCCAGAAGAGTGATCCTGCAGCCACTCTGGACGTACAAGGGGTCACATTGTCCTGCTGGAATTGCCCAAGTCCGTCTGAATGCACAGTGGACATGAATGGATGCAGGTGATCAGACAGGATGCTTACGTACGTGTCACTTGTCAGAGTGGTATCTAGACGTATCAGGGGTCCCATATCACTCCAACTGCACACGTCCCACACCTTTACAGAGCCTCCACAATCTTGAGCTGATGTGCAGGGTCCATGGATTCATGAGGTTGTCTCCATGCCCGTACACGTCTGTCTGCTAGATACAATTTGAAACTAGTCTCGTCCAGTCATCAACAGTCCAGTGTCGGTGTTGACGGGCCAAGGTGAGGCGTAAAGCTTTGTGTCGTGCAATCATCAAGGGTACACGAATGGGCTGCGAAAGCCGGTATCGATGTTTCGTTGAATGGTTCGCACGTTGACACTTGTTGATGGTCCAGCACTGAAATCTGCAGTAAATTTGCGGAAGGATTGCACTTCAGTCACGTTAAACGATTCTGTTTATTCGTCGTTGGTCCCGTTCTTGTATGATCTGTTTCCAGTCGGAGCAGTGTCGAAGATTTGATGTTTTACCGGATTCCTAATATTCGCGTTACACTCGAGAAATGGTCGTATGGGAAAATCCCCACTTCATCGCTACTTCAGAGATGCTGTGTCCAATTGCTCGTGCACCGACTGTAACACCACATTCAATCTTACTTAAATATTGATAAACTGACACTGTAGCAGCAGTAACCGATATAACAACTGCGCCAGACACTTGTTGCCTTATATAGGTGTTGCCGACCGCAGCGCCGAATTCTTATCTCTGTATTTGAATACGCACGCCCATATCAGTTTTTTTTGCGCTTCAGTATATATTGCAGCCGGCTTTGGTGGCCGAGCGGTTCTAGGCACTTCAGTCTGGAATCGCGCGACCTCTACGGTCGCAGGTTTGAATCCTGCTTCGGGCATGGATGTGTGTGATGTCCTTAGGTTAGTTAGGTTTAAGTAGTTGTAAGTTCTAGGGGACTGATGATCTCAGAGCCATTTGAACAATTTTTTGTATCCTGCAGTCTCTCAAATCCGCCAGAGCTGTGATGCAATACATGAAATATATTCGCAGTTCCGGATGCGGACAACTGTTAGCTATATAATAGAATGGCGACGATAAAAATTTATGCTACATTGGGATTTGGATCCGGATTTTACACTTATCACAAGCGGTGGTCTTGCCATTTAGCCATCAAACCATAACTCATGTCGAGGGCCCGAACTTCCATATGCCGTGTGTCTACAACTTTTATTCGTACATCCGTTATGTATATTCCTGTAAAGAACATTCGCAATGGCGAATACATTTCGTGTATTTCCTAACGTCTGTAGTCCTCGCCAGTGTCTGTTCCTTCGGACATGCATACATCTCCGAAGGAACTTTGCATCGTAATCCGGAATAACATAGGTACTGCAATATGGTATTTATCCGCCGACTTTCAAGTAAAATATCTCACCTGTACGAGAAAATTCATAATGGAAGTACGAGTACAGGTTGTAGACACATAGATGAGGCATAAGGAAGTTTGTGGCTGGACATGATTCGTGCTCGGATAGCCAAAAGGTAAGGCGAACATTCAGTATCAGCAGCAGCAAACAGAGAAGAGTACTTAAGAAACTCTGCATCGATGTGTCAGAATTTTGCGGTTAGAAATATTTTTTTCACTTTTTAAGGCTCTCATACTTCTCTGTTGCTTGAAATGCAGAGGACAAAGATGATGAGATGATGCAAGAGTTTAACTTGGCTGTTGGAACACGGCTGAAAACTGAACGTTTCACACGAGATAATAAAATTCATCGAATGTGCAAGCGCGCACTCTGATTTGTTAGGAATTAGCACACAAGAAACTAAATCTTTTCCAACAGTATCCTACTCAGCAGGAAGGTTCAGGACAACTCGGAAGTATTTGGAACTATTGAACTACACTCCTGGAAATTGAAATAAGAACACCGTGAATTCATTGTCCCAGGAAGGGGAAACTTTATTGACACATTCCTGGGGTCAGATACATCACATGATCACACTGACAGAACCACAGGCACATAGACACAGGCAACAGAGCATGCACAATGTCGGCACTAGTACAGTGTATATCCACCTTTCGCAGCAATGCAGGCTGCTATTCTCCCATGGAGACGATCGTAGAGATGCTGGATGTACTCCTGCGGAACAGCTTGCCATGCCATTTCCACCTGGCGCCTCAGTTGGACCAGCGTTTGTGCTGGACGTGCAGACCGCGTGAGACGACGCTTCATCCAGTCCCAAACATGCTCAATGGGGGACAGATCCGGAGATCTTGCTGGCCAGGGTAGTTGACTTACACCTTCTAGAGCACGTTGGGTGGCACGGGATACATGCGGACGTGCATTGTCCTGTTGGATCAGCAAGTTCCCTTGCCGGTCTAGGAATGGTAGAACGATGGGTTCGATGACGGTTTGGATGTACCGTGCACTATTCAGTGTCCCCTCGACGATCACCAGTGGTGTACGGCCAGTGTAGGAGATCGCTCCCCACACCATGATGCCGGGTGTTGGCCCTGTGTGCCTCGGTCGTATGCAGTCCTGATTGTGGCGCTCACCTGCACGGCGCCAAACACGCATGCGACCATCATTGGCACCAAGGCAGAAGCGACTCTCATCGCTGAAGACGACACGTCTCCATTCGTCCCTCCATTCACGCCTGTCGCGACACCACTGGAGGCGGGCTGCACGATGTTGGGGCGTGAGCGGAAGACGGCCTAACGGTGTGCGGGACCGTAGCCCAGCTTCATGGAGACGGTTGCGAATGGTCCTCGCCGATACCCCAGGAGCAACAGTGTCCCTAATTTGCTGGGAAGTGGCGGTGCGGTCCCCTACGGCACTGCGTAGGATCCTACGGTCTTGGCGTGCATCCGTGCGTCGCTGCGGTCCGGTCCCAGGTCGACGGGCACGTGCACCTTCCGCCGACCACTGGCGACAACATCGATGTACTGTGGAGACCTCACGCCCCACGTGTTGAGCAATTCGGCGGTACGTCCACCCGGCCTCCCGCATGCCCACTATACGCCCTCGCTCAAAGTCCGTCAACTGCACATACGGTTCACGTCCACGCTGTCGCGGCATGCTACCAGTGTTAAAGACTGCGATGGAGCTCCGTATGCCACGGCAAACTGGCTGACACTGACGGCGGCGGTGCACAAATGCTGCGCAGCTAGCGCCATTCGACGGCCAACACCGCGGTTCCTGGTGTGTCCGCTGTGCCGTGCGTGTGATCATTGCTTGTACAGCCCTCTCGCAGTGTCCGGAGCAAGTATGGTGGGTCTGACACACCGGTGTCAATGTGTTCTTTTTTCCATTTCCAGGAGTGTATTTTTCTGGGCGGTTC
Source organism: Schistocerca cancellata (assembly GCF_023864275.1). Classification (NCBI taxonomy): domain Eukaryota; kingdom Metazoa; phylum Arthropoda; class Insecta; order Orthoptera; family Acrididae; genus Schistocerca; species Schistocerca cancellata. The sequence continues at coordinate 355,386,306 of NC_064630.1, read as the reverse complement.
GGGTTAAAACCAGAGCTTCAGTCCGAGAAAAGGATTGAAATATCACCGTGGCCGTCAACATCGCTTACTTTCGAGAGCTAGTGTGCAGAAAATAAAGAAAGAAAAACTGTAATGTAACTATGTAGTCTGTCGCAGCCAGATTCAGCTGTCTGAATAATTTTCTGAGTATGCCAAAGCGCAACAATATAGAAAGCTATCACTGTAGAAAGTAACAGTTCGTCAAGGTTTACAGTGCACTTCTTCTGTGAAGACATTGGTTTCTTAAGTGACAGTTTTTTACTTTATGGTGCGGCACCATATTCAGAAAATTTTTATGTCAAAATATGTAAGTATCACAAACGTACATTTCACTGTTAATCTTACGTCTTTAACTTACTGAAGACTCATGCATGCCTTTCTTTTTCATTTAGAGTTGCAATGTCCACAAGCAGCTTTAGAGATCAGTCATTTCCTGAACAAAGACACTGAAATTCAATATGTGCAGCGACTATACCTTCTTCTGCTTATGCAGTGTATCGTTCACTCCTTCTCATATTTGTGAACGCATTTCAAATACGTCTTTAATTCAGTATTACGGACTATGCAAATAGTACTCGATTGAGCAGTAAGGGATCTGGAAGCAGTTGTGGCCTGCTACAATTGTCCTGATCGCGCAGTACAAAATCTGTGCTGGTTGAAGAAGAAAATCTAAGTCTATTGGTAGGCTGAATTTCGTCGATTAACCTAGTAATATTACTGTTTTGACAAAGATAGGTTAACCAACAGCGAAACTTATTACCTTGGATGACCTCGAATGGATTGCTGTCGAGTTTGCATTTAGGAGACGAATATGTACTGGTTTGATAAATAATAAGGTGGGTTTAAAGAGCTTACATATTTTTTATGGCTGTTTTCATGTTATTGAAAACAGAGTTTGTCTAATTAATCGATATCCTAAAATTAGTTTTCTCCCAGTTTACAAGTTTCTTTTGAACAAGTTAGGGGAAGAAAAACAAATGTATCTCAATACAAAGAACAAGTTTAATACTATCTGAAAGTAGCGACAACTGGAAGTCGACTAATGTCATTTACAGGCTGTTAAAGAAACTGAGACTTTTCAAGGGAGACTTTCCAGCTGGGAATTGAATGAAATAGCTGCTTGTTAACCTAAATGAAAATAGGGGTTTTGAGCAGGAGTATGCACAAAAGTGTCCACAGTGACAGAAAATACTACATACACAGTAATAAACATCTAGTTGTACATATTTCATGTCGTAAATTATGGCTGACTTATATCCTATAAATAAGCATAAAGAACATGTGTCTAAATATATTATATCTGTTGTTGTGACTGACAGTTCGTAATTTTTCACAAACATAACTTTTATTGACGTAAGTTCGCAAGGTTGATGACTGAACAAAAACGAAAGGTAACAATAACGATGCCAGTAAAAGTCTCAATGTGATACAAACAAAAGTTCTCTTCTAAATTTCCACAAACACACACACAAACACACACACACACACACACACACACACACTAGTATGAGTCCAAATCAGAGACGAAGACGTAATCTTCAGCAGTCGAAGTACACCAGGTCGGCATCCGGAGTGAACTGAACTTAAGGGCTGGTTCTGCCCCTAAATAGATGTCTCGAGCCAATCAGGTTTTGGCTTAATGATACTTCCTGCAGGCCGTGGCTCGATATCCCCCTGCAGGAAGTAGTGCTCGGAATGTCTGTTTCCATTATATTGTATGTAAATAGCCGATGTCTACCATGGTGATTTTGGTACGCCTTGGGCATAGACAACCTCGTCCTCTGTGCTGTAATATGGGTAGTCGGCCCTCAGGGGTTACCTTGGCTCTGGTATAACACCCCTCCCTCCTTGGAAAAGCTAGTGCGGCATGGGCGACTGCGGGGGAGAGAGTACCAATATAGCCCAGTGCTGTAGGCTGATCTGCAGCTAATTCCTCCTGAAGGAGGCAGTGGAACCCTACCGCCAGAGAGTAGGGCGCCGCCTTGCGTGCGATATGGTTGGATGCCGCATTGGTGGCGCTTATGAGGTGACGTCAGGCTGGGGAAGCGGCATGGGGAAGTCTGTGTCGTCCAACCGAGGTGGTGCAGAAGAGGGGCTGGGAAGTGGGTTCAGGGGAAGGTCCCAGAGCTGTCCCGGGTCCAGAGCAGGTGGTGGTACAGGGTTAGCAGCCAGTGTCTGCTGGCTGTCTCCGGGAAGATCATCCACCAACTGAGGAGTGGGCATCAACATAGGCCCCAAGGAAGGGACCAGCGATAGGAGAGAGGAGAGCAGGCGTTTGGGGCTGTGGCTGCTCGAGGGAAACGAGGATGCAGTTGATTGCGGTGACGTGAAACCACCCTGTCCACCACAGGGCCAAATAACTCCCCTCAGAAGCCAGCTGGACCGGGGCCCGAAACTGCAAGCCCACACCTTGGAGCCGGATGAATATCGGGAAGCGCCTGGCAGGGCGTGAGGTCCAACCGGCGGCTGGAGACGGAGTAGGGTCAGCACCTGGCGACCATGGAGCAGTTCGGCTGGACTCTTGTCACCCACCGGCATGGAACTATAGTTACTGAGAAATAATGTAAAAGCTTCTTCCAGAGAACGGTCCTCCGTGTACTTCTTCATCTGAGTTTTAAAAGTGTGAACAAGGCGCTCTGCCTCTCCATTGGATTGGGGATGGAAAGAAGGGGTAAAGAGGTGGTGGATACCGTTATCGTGACAGATTTGGCGAACTCTTGACTGCGAAAATGTGGGCCATTGTCTCATACCAAGGTGACAGGAAGGCTTTCAATGGAAAATATTTTAGACAGTGCCATGATGATATTCTCTGTGGTGATAGAGGAGTATTAGACAATGGAAGGGGAGTAGGCTTCCATGACGAGTAACCAGGAGCACTGAGGAAGGGTTCCGCAAAATCCACATGGATGTGTTCCCATGGGAGGGAAGCGGCCGGGCAGGATTGGAAGGACCGGCGCAGTGCAAGAAGGGCCTGGGTACACTGCAACAACCCTGAACCATACACTCCACGTCTACTGTCATACCTACCCAGAAGACATGGCGATGTGCGAGGGTTTTCGTCCAGGCAATACCCCAGTGACCTTGATGTAAGACGTGGACAATCCGGGACTGCAGGGAAGTTGGTACCGTGACTTGTGGAGTAGGGTCATTTTCCACACAGAGGAGCACCCCGTTAATGGCCACCAGTTGATGGCGGATGGAGAAGAATAATCGGAGGTCAGCCTGGGTGCAAGTTGGAGGAAGCGTTGGCCAGCTGCAGAGAACATAGTGGCGCACCAGGTGGAGGAGCGGATCTTCAGTCGTCGCTGCGGCCACCCTCTTGGCTGTAACTGGGAATGCAGCTAACGCATCATATATGTCGTCATTGACCTGAGAAATTATGAGGTCCCACGGATTGAATGCCGAATCCTGGCCAGAGGAGAGCCGAGACAAGGCACCAGCGTTGGCATGCTAGGAGCTGGGCCAGAAATGGATGGTGTACCTAAAACGTGAAAGTAATAGGGCCCATCGCTGCAGGCAGTGTGAGGTCTTCGTGAAAAACTGGGCTGGCGGGCAAAATAAAGCCAGAAGGGTCTTATGGTCAGTCATGAAGCGAAAAGACCTATCGTAAAGGTATGGGAGAAATTTGGTACAGGCAAACACGTTGGCTAGGCCCATCTCAGATTGAGAATATTTGCATTGGGCCTCTGTAAGGGATTTAGATATGTTCGCTACCGGGCGTTCTGATCCATCCGGTAGATGGTGCGAAAGGACAGCCCTAACACCGTAGTCTGGGACGTCCATAACCAAGAGGAGAGGAAGAGAGGGGTTATATGGCATGAGACACGCCACAGAGTGCTACCTCCGCTTTAAGGTTTGGTAAGCTGATTCAACCAATGAAAAGGCATGTTCCTTCGGCATAGATGAAGGAGGGGCGCCACAATGTGGGCGGTGAAAGGAATGAACTGTCGATAGTAGGCAATTTTACCCGGGAAAGGCCGCAATTGGTGGACGTCGCGCGGATGTGGAAGGGCTATTATAGCGGCGATGTGGTAGGAGGTAGGCGATATGCCATCGCGGGAAATGATGTGCCCCAGGTAGGAGATAGTAGGTTGGAAAAAGGAGCATTTAGCAAGGTTGTATTTTAGGACCGCAGTCCGTAGGCGCAGGAACAATTGTCGCAGATGACTGAGATGTTCATCTGCGGTAAGGCTGGTGACAACGATGTCGTCGAGGTAGTTTATACAACCTTGCACATCCCGCAAGAGCTGCTCTAAGTGAAGCTGAAAGATGGCCAGTGCACTAGGGATGCCATACATGAGGCAGTTTAACCGGAACAGCCGACACGGTGTGTTGACGACGGCCAAGTGAGTAGAAGGCTCGGCAAGATAGATCTTAGAAAACAATTGTCCCCCTGCGGACTTAGAGAACAGGTCCTCGGGCCAAGGGAGGGGATAGTCTTGACTCTGTATCTGAGGGTTAAGTGTAGCCTTGAAGTCGCTACACACTAGAAGACGCCCATCTGGTCTCTTGAGGACGACCAAGGGTGTCGCCCACGAACTGTAACGGACCAGAGCGGCGAGACGGTCCATTTCTTGTTGAAGACGCTGCTGGAGGGCGTGGGGAACCTGTCGGGCTCGGAAGTACTTCGGGCGGGCAGATGGTTTTAGATGGAGTGACGTATGAAAATCTTGAGCACGCCTGGTGAGAAGAGGTCCTGGAATTCCATGCAAAAGGTATCGGCTGCCGGAAACAGAACCTGGGAAGAAACCAAATGAACATTGTTGTCCATGGCGAAACCAAAGGCCTGGGAGGTATCCAACCAAAAGAGAAGGTAACTTCCCGGCGAACCGATTTATACTTGAGGGAAGCCGAGACTGACGCAAGAGGGCGATCGCTTGCTTATTATAAGTAAGGAGGCGCCGAGGTGTTGGCGCCAGGGGGACGCCCCAATCTTCACGAATAGTTGATCAGTGAGACAACTGCTCCAGTATCCACATGCATTTGCAGCGACCGCCCGTTGACCTGAACGTCGATCATCAGCTTGGAAGATCTCGAAGAGTACACCTGGTTTACTTCTATGGGTATAGGCCCCCGATGGCCACTTGCCGGATGATGTGGGGGAGGGGGGGGGGGCTGCCGAGTTCGGTAGACGGAACTGACATAGCTGCTACGGGTACATGCTGCACAATATACCCACCTGTTAGGGCAGTCTTCCTGTTCATGGTTCTTAAAGCAACCTAGGCAAGCTGGTAGCTGGAGGGGCTGGCGGCCCTGGCGAGGGCGCGGGGGCCTCCGTGCACTGACGGTCTGCACCGGACCTGCGGGGCTGTCCGAGAACCCAAATTCCTGGACAGGGCGGCCGCCCTGTCAATGCTGTGCAGAACAGGATGGTTGGAGCAGATGGCGGCAACATCTTCGTCCTCTGCCAACGATGCGATGGGCTCCAAGGCGTCGTGGTAGTGGAGTGCCGCCACTTCCGCCCAGTATTCCAAACGCTTCTCAGCCGCCGTACTTCGTACTTGAATGCTAGATAAATGATCTGGTCCAGAGTAGGATCGTCGAGTCTGAGGGTGTCGCGCTGGAAAGCCGCATCAGGGGTGGCCAGGATAGTGTGTTCGCGGACCATCTCGTCCGTGTAGGATTCTTTGGAGACTCATGTGCTGAAGTGAAATGTTCGGCAGAGACCTTGCAGTTACGCTGCCCACTGGCGATAGGATTGGCCAGCCTTCTTACAACACTAGTAAAATTCGACATCGGCAGTCAACACATGGAACCGTCGTCTGTAGTAAGCCGCGAGAACCTCACAAATCTGGGAGAAAGTCAAAGAATCCTGATGTCGAGGTTGGTGTTTCGTCAAGAGAACAGTTTTGCAACGAGCATCGGTATGTGTGTAGGTGTGCGGCAGCCATCAGAACGCAGCATTAGTAGAATTACGCAGGCGTGGGCAGCGTGTGGTGCGGTTGCGTTAGCCAACTCATGGAGAACCTTCTAATAAACACGCCGCCGCGTAACCGGCGGATTCAGCAGCGGTTAGCACTATTTCAGGGCATGAGAGGTGGGCGTCGGCATTCGGCTCGACCGATTTGGCGTTCGGTCGCTGCCACGTCGTCGTCATCAGTGACGCTGTCCCCGAGGACTGACCGATGGGGGGCGTTGCCCGCTGCTCCACCGGCGAATCCCGGCGTCGTCACGAGCCGCCGCGTCTGCGATCTGGGCCGCGCCTCGTGCTGCTATGCTCCTACCACCTGCGCAGCCGCTGACCGAGCGCGGCGTCGCGTTCCCTGGGCTGCGTGCATCAGCACGTCTCCACCACGCCATGAGCGGTGGGGCTGAGCTACCGGAAAATGTATTGGGAGAACCAACAATAAAGAGGATGATTGCTAAGAACAGCCACCTTCTTCTACCCAGCCACGTCCTACAACCCCGACCACGTCACTCGCTCCGGTCATCATATGACAGATATGAAAATTTTTGCTGGAGCTGTTTCTCATATGTTTCCCTGTCTTCAGCATCCTTGTTGAAAGTGAGAAACGGTGGGGGCGGTGGAACTGGATGGTTTTGCAAGAGTTCCGTAAATAAACGTTCTTGTGTATCCTGCGATATCTTGCAACACTGTTGAAAACCTTGTAGTAAGTTGTGCACACTTTGGACAGGCTGCTGAAGTATAACTTCCCCATGAGGAATACACACGCAGGCACCAACTCGTCGCCACTTGTGTTGTGACTGACAATTCGTAATTTTGCACAAACACAACTTTTATTGATGTAAGTTCACAAGGTTGATGACTGAGCAACATATGAAAGATAACAATAACGATGCCAGTAAAAGTCTCATAAGAGAGGCAAACAATAGTTCTCTTCTGAATTTCCACTACGGTTCGTGGTAGCACTCACACACTAGTAACAGTCAAATTCAGAGACGAAGACGTAATCTTCAGCTGTCGAAGTACACGAGGTCGGCACCCGGAGTGAACTGAACTTTGGGGCTGGTTCTAGCCCCTGAATAGAGGTCTCCAGCCAATCATGTTTTGGAGTAGTGATACTTCCTGCAGGCCGTGGCTCGAGCTCCCCCTGCAGGAAGTAGTGCTCGGAAAGGTTGTTTCCATTATCTTGTATGTAAATAGCTTTTGGTACGTCTTGGGCATAGACATCCTCGGTCTCTGTGGTGTAATATTGGTTACCGGCACTCAGGGGCTACATTGGCTCCGGTATAACATTTGTAAACAGATTAAACTTTGCAGACCATTTCCTGCACTGCTGACATATGATCACATTTTAGAAAAACGAAACGAAGACATGTCTGAAAACGCTTACAGCAGCCAATGTTCTGATTATGAATGAGTATTTGTTCAAGATAAGAGAGAAGAGAAGTAATTCTGAGTTGTACTGCTCTAAATCACGAAACACTGTCGCGGGAAACATGTAGAACTGTAATGTTGCATGTTGATTATAAAGATATACACCATTTATATTTCGTATAAAGTTCTTCGAAGCTAGCACAGAATAGCATTACTACTTATCTCCATACAATTGTAGGATGTAAACGCTACCTACGTTGTTTTCATTTCCAGGAAAGTTTGATGCACATTTCGTTGACTGTGCACAGTTTAAAACAGTGAACAGTAAGAAGTGACACAGTGAGAGTTCCAGCCCAATTAAGCTCAATTAATGCCAGTTAAGTAGTTTTCCTTAATTAACATAGGTGGGATTTTAAATATTTCATCTTCACCTAGAGTTTGACTTTAACTGATTTGACCTTGACTTTCACTGAGATTTATGACATTACTCTTGGGGGTAGTGTGGGGGGAGCATGCAAGAACCCACTCGATTCTGGGGGCGATGGGAGTGCCCCTTCGATACGACAAATGATATGGTAATAATTTTATATTAGCATAGAGCACTAGTGCTTCTCTAATAGCACCCATAATATATTGTACATTTACTCCAGGTATTAATGGAGGGATCAGCTCAAATTATATGTACGAAATCAGTTGGTAACCATTATAAACTCCTGGAAATTGAAATAAGAACACCGTGAATTCATTGTCCCAGGAAGGGGAAACTTTATTGACACATTCCTGGGGTCAGATACATCACATGATCACACTGACAGAACCACAGGCACATAGACACAGGCAACAGAGCATGCACAATGTCGGCACTAGTACAGTGTATATCCACCTTTCGCAGCAATGCAGGCTGCTATTCTCCCATGGAGACGATCGTAGAGATGCTGGATGTAGCCCTGTGGAACGGCTTGCCATGCCATTTCCACCTGGCGCCTCAGTTGGACCAGTGTTCGTGCTGGACGCGCAGACCGCGTGAGACGACGCTTCATCCAGTCCCAAACATGCTCAATGGGGGACAGATCCGGAGATCTTGCTGGCCAGGGTAGTTGACTTACACCTTCTAGAGCACGTTGGGTGGCACGGGATACATGCGGACGTACATTGTCCTGTTGGAACAGCAAGTTCCCTTGCCGGTCTAGGAATGGTAGAACGATGGGTTCGATGACGGTTTGGATGTACCGTGCACTATTCAGTGTCCCCTCGACGATCACCAGTGGTGTACGGCCAGTGTAGGAGATCGCTCCCCACACCATGATGCCGGGTGTTGGCCCTGTGTGCTTCGGTCGTATGCAGTCCTGATTGTGGCGCTCACCTGCACGGCGCCAAACACGCATGCGACCATCATTGGCACAAAGGCAGAAGCGACTCTCATCGCTGAAGACGACACGTCTCCATTCGTCCCTCCATTCACGCCTGTCGCGACACCACTGGAGGCGGGCTGCACGATGTTGGGGCGTGAGCGGAAGACGGCCTAACGGTGTGCGGGACCGTAGCCCAGCTTCATGGAGACGGTTGCGAATGGTCCTCGCCGATACCCCAGGAGCAACAGTGTCCCTAATTTGCTGGGAAGTGGCGGTGCGGTCCCCTACGGCACTGCGTAGGATCCTACGGTCTTGGCGTGCATCCGTGCGTCACTGCGGTCCGGTTCCAGGTCGACGGGCACGTGCACCTTCCGCCGACCACTGGCGACAACATCGATGTACTGTGGAGACCTCACGCCCCACGTGTTGAGCAATTCGGCGGTACGTCCACCCGGCCTCCCGCATGCCCACTATACGCCCTCGCTCAAAGTCCGTCAACTGCACATACGGTTCACGTCCACGCTGTCGCGGCATGCTACCAGTGTTAAAGACTGCGATGGAGCTCCGTATGCCACGGCAAACTGGCTGACACTGACGGCGGCGGTGCACAAATGCTGCGCAGCTAGCGCCATTCGACGGCCAACACCGTGGTTCCTGGTGTGTCCGCTGTGCCGTGCGTGTGATCATTGCTTGTACAGCCCTCTCGCAGTGTCCGGAGCAAGTATGGTGGGTCTGACACACCGGTGTCAATGTGTTCTTTTTTCCATTTCCAGGAGTGTATGTTAGTGTAGGGCACTGGTGCTGCTCTAACAGCAGTCATTTCCATACTGCAGATATTAATAGAGGGAGCAGCTTTGGTATGTACATATTGATGACCTTTTGAAAATTTTTAACATTGTTTTAAAACATTATATATCTTTTTTGAAAATTTTTAACATTTTTTATCATTTTTGTAGTTTTTTGGAAGTTTTTGAGTTTTTATTTATTTTTTCTTATTTTGTACATGAGAGATACTATTTCTTTGATTCACAATATATACATATCTTTAACAATGTATATACAATTGCAGAGACACATTGTTTCCTAAAATACCAGACACAGGAGATTAAGTGGTAGGGGAGAAGAAGAAAAAGAAGGAAAAGTTGAAGAATAAACCTCATTCTCGTGCACGCAGTACACAAAATAATAATAATAAAAAGATTTACTGGCTGGGGTGTGTAAAGTCGTTTGTACATAGATAGAGCCAGAGAGAGATGTAAATATATAGAGAGACAGAAATCTATGAGAAACCTTTCATCTCACTATCCCCCCCCCATTATATTTACACTTAATCAGTAGGGAGGGAATATGGTCCGTACAGCAGAGTTCCATCCCCGTCAGTACAGATGAAGTGCTTGTCGCCATGGTCCGACAGACCGACTTACAGTTGCACTGGCATGTGCCTCTCATGTCCTCATGATGGGAAGTTTATTTGTCGCACCGGATGCGAAAGCGCACTGGCGCCTTCGAGCAGGAACCTCATGCAGCCATCGGTACTGTGGGCCGGCCATTGACGCCGCACGATGCACACCCTTAGCCAGTATTTGGATCAGTACAGTATGTGTACATTTTTGCTCTCATCCGCACGAACTCCGCAACTTCTACTAATATCCTACCCATTCTACACTATTTTTCACGCCTATCGCACCCAACTGCTCAAGAAGAAAATGGGCATCAAACCCACTGAGATTATGAAAAACTACAGATTTGTGCCACAACAGTTTGTGCTTCAGGTTGCATTTCTTGCGAGCAGCTGTGTGGACCTTTCCGATAAGATGACAGTCATCCCCATGGGAAGTTTCCGCTTTTCTTTCTAAGCGTTGATCACAAATATGACACTACCACCTGTTTGTCCAATGCAGCATTCTCTGGTGATTTGATGTTTGGCATTTTGGTGCTGTAAATCATGTCAGTGTCTCTTTCAAGTTCTTACATCTCACTGAGCAACCAAATCGCCATACGAAGTCCCGTTGCGCTTATCTGACTCAAAACGATTGCATGCTTGATTGTAAAAGCATATACAGGGTGTTACAAAAAGGTACGGCCAAACTTTCAGGAAACATTCCTCACACACAAAGAAAGAAAATATGTTATGTGGACATGTGTCCGAAAACGCTTACTTTCCATGTTAGAGCTCATTTTATTACTTCTCTTCAAATCACATTAATCATGGAATGGAAACACACAGCAACACATCGTACCAGCGTGACTTCAAACACTTTGTTACAGGAAATGTTCAAAAAGTCCTCCGTTAGCGAGGATACATGCACCCACCCTCCGTCGCATGGAATCCCTGATGCGCTGATGCAGCCCTGGAGAATGGCGAATTGTGTCACTGCCGTCCGCAATACGAGCACGAAATGTCTCTACATTTGGTACCGGAGTTTCGTAGACAAGAGCTTTCAAATGCCCCCATAAATGAAAGTCAAGAGGGTTGAGGTCAGGTGAGCGTGGAGGCCATGGACTGGTTCGCGCCGGCCGGAGTGGCCGAGTAGTTCTAGGCGCTACAGTCTGAAACCGCGCGACCGATACGGTCGCAGGTTCGAATCCTGCTTCGGGCATGGATGTGTGTGATGTCCTTAGGTTAGTTAGGTTTAAGTAGTTCTAAGTTCTAGGGGACTGATGACCACAGCAGTTAAGTCCCATAGTGCTCAGAGCCATTTGAACCATTTGATTGGTTCGCCTCTACCAATCCATCGGTCACCGAATCTGTTGTTGAGAAGCGTACGAACACTTCGACTGAAATGTGCAGGAGCTCCATCGTGCATGAACCACATGTTGTGTCGTACTTGTAAAGGCACATGTTCTAGCAGCACAGGTAGAGTAACCCGTATGAAATCATGATAACGTGCTCCATTGAGCGTAGGTGGAAGAACATGGGGCCCAATCAAGACATCACCAACAATGCCTGCCCAAACGTTCACAGAAAATCTGTGTTGATGACGTGATTGCACAATTGCGTGCGGATTCTCGTCAGCCCCCACATGCTGATGGTGAAAATTTACAATTTGATCACGTTGGAACGAAGCCTCATCCGTAAAGAGAACATTTGCACTGCAATGAGGATTGACACATTGTTGGATGAACCATTCGCAGAAGTGAACCCGTGGAGGCCAATCAGCTGCTGATAGAGCCTGCACACGCTGTACATGGTACGGAAACAACTGGTTCTCCCGTAGCAGTCTCCATACAGTGACGTGGTCAACGTTACCTTGTACAGCAGCAACTTCTCTGACGCTGAGATTAGGGTTATCGTCAACTGCACGAAGAATTGCCTCGTCCATTGCAGGTGTCCTTGTCTTTCTAGGTCTTCCCCAGTCGCGAGTCATAAGCTGGAATGTTCCGTGCTCCATAAGACTCCGTTCAATTTCTTCGGACGTCTTCCTGTCGGGACACCTTCGTTCTGGAAATCTGTCTCGATACAAACGTACCGCGCCACGGCTACTGCCACGTGCTAATCCATACATCAAATGGGCATCTGCCAACTCCGCATTTGTAAACATTGCACTGACTGCAAAACCACGTTCGTGATGAACACTAACCTGTTGATGATACGTACTGATGTGCTTGATGCTAGTACTGTAGAACAATGAGTCGCATGTCAACACAAGCACCGATGTCAACATTACCTTCCTTCAATTGGGCCAACTGGCGGTGACGAAACTAAAATGAGCTCTAACGTGGAAATTAAGCGTTTCCGGACACATGTCCACATAACATCTTTTCTTTATTTGTGTGTGAGGAATGTTTCCTGAAAGTTTGGCAGTACCTTTTTGTAACACCCTGTATATAAACTGGTAAGCAGCAGCATAAGGTATGTGTCATTCAGTGAAGGTCATATGAGAGGCACTGGGGTCACCTTCACATCGGTCCACAGAAGCTAGAAGGCATTCAGAACCAGTGTAAACTACCAAGGGGCAGTGGTCCTGGTTGTATTCTTTAATTCTAGACTTGTCAGGCCTTTCGACATAGACCAATTCCATGTTAGAAGAGTCAGTAAGCTGTTTCTCTCGATATGCTCTCAATACGCTCTCAGACGATTTTAGGCACCTGAGACAAAAATGCTTTCCTCTCTTACATTTTGAAATTTGTGCAGAAAGTAAGAAGGACGTCTTATTTATCCACCCAAAATGACATTTGTCATCCAGGTGAAATAGCAGAAAATCCACTTGCTTGCGACACTGACGTGGTACTGTGGAAAAATGGAGACGACCAACAACTTTTTGCTTTTTCTCGCTCAGCACAATGTGCTCGTCGTGGTCGTCGCCATCGACGTCCTATTATGACTTGCTACAATTATCATCAACAACATCCAGGCTGTAAACATGAATGGAATAATCCGGGCTTTACATCTTGAACTGAGATAGTTCCTGGAAATTTAGGGGGTAGTAAATACCATCAAAGTTGTAATGATCACTAACGTCATTTGTATTATATCTATCTCGAAGATAAGCATTCTTGGGGTAATTCCTATCACAAGCCCGAGCGACCACGTCAAACAACGAACATCCCTCTGGTCAGTATTCTTAGACATTAATGCATACCTTTCTAGGATCAATGTCTCTGGGAAGAGAGCTGAAACTGAGCCCTCTCCTAGTGGGTCCTGGCCATATGATTAAACTTCAAACAACACGCAGGTTAGCAAGTAACCGAAACTCTCGCCACAGCCGTGAACAGTGGCCCTGCATGGCACTCCTAACAATGGTATGGAACCAGGCTGTCACTGACTTCCCCCTCGATATAACATTAGTAATCCCCCAGATGTAAACAACACTTTTTTCATCGACACCACTGCTGTCGTCTTTTGAGGGATTTGTCAGTTGACAGCTGAAAGCAGTATAGCGCTTGTGACGCTCTTTTTTATGATAACTTTACGATTACGTTGAACGAATGTCTGAACTGTTGAATGGATACAAAACTCGAGTTGTCGTGTAGCGTGAAGTGAAAGTGGTGAACTTACTTTATGTTATTGTTAAAAAAAATGGTTCAAATGGCTCTGAGCACTATGGGACTCAACATCTTAGGTCATAAGTCCCCTAGAACTTAGAACTACTTAAACCTAACTAACCTAAGGACATCACACACACATATGCCCGAGGCAGGATTCGAACCTGCGACCGCAGCAGTCCCGCGGTTCCGGATTGCAGCGCCAGAACCGCTAGACCACCGCGGCCGGCTTATGTTATTGTTGGCAATACTTTATACGATTTGACTGGTCAATGCAACTCCCAATACCAATAAAGAAATACAGTCACTGCAAAATACATTCAGCCCCTTAGGTACTTTGGTCCCTGTGCACACAACAAATAAATTAAATTGTCTTACTCTAAAGCAGCAACGGAGTAACGCGATATATTCTGGTCTCTCATGAAAAACAAAACTATGCTAGCTAGAGGCTCAGCAGTGTGCAGTGGTGGCCGTAATACTTGGAACTGCACATGAAATTCTTTTGACTGATAAAAGAGAACATTTAATATAATTCCAACTTCTTTTAAAAATATGTGAGTTGGACAAGGAGGCGGTACTGATTGTGGTGAATTACTAACACCGAGTTTTTTTTTAGCAAAATTATATTGCAAGTTAGGTCTGTCTTTTCAAAACATCAGAAAACTGAAGTTACATTTTTCACAATTGATTTACAAACAGTGAGATTTAAACAGGAGGTATTATCTAACTTCACTAATACAACATAAATGCAAATCATCAAATTGTATATAGCTCTGTTAACAAATCTTAGGAACATTACAAAAGTGAAATATCTATCTAGCCTTCTTATCAAATTACTTTCAGTATATTCGGGGGTTATTAAACAATTACAAATTATCAGCCAACTCATCTATACTAAGGCCTGTGCAAACACAAAAATCATAATTGTTTAACATGTTTACCTTGCATGCATGAAGGCTTCTGCCTGAAAGATCAACAACATCGACATACCTAAATTAATCTAACACTTGGTGGCTTCACACAGCACACCACGACAACTGCCTATTCCATACACTTCCTCTAACTAACAGCTACCTACACCTGTGCGCCAAGCGCTCTCTTACTCTGTGACTATAATAATCACAGACCAGAAGCAGTATCTCTTGGTCTGCGGTCTTACACAGTCAGCGATATAAAGTCTTTCAAAGGTATACATCGTTTATAAAATCATATTCGGATGTCACATACAAATGTGCCGCAATAGACTAGTTTTAGACTTATTGGCAGAATATCAGTGGCCATTGATGATGCGGGAACGTCTCTTTAAAAAATGCTTTCACAAGTGTTTAGGAAAGAGGCCGCATCATAATACCCTATACTGATATTATTGAGATTTTGCGATCATGTCCTCGAAATCACCAGGAATCACAGAATAGACAAAAACAGGTTGGTACACCTGGTGCCGCTGCTGCTGTCACTGCTGGGATAGCTGACAAGGGGGTGATGGTCTCTTTTCCTTGTGCTTCCTCAGTGTCCACTGACGGTGGCTGGGACACCTCTCCCCTCCCCCTGTAAGGATGGTCAAGCCCTTGGCAGACGAGCCGGCATTGTGAGACTGCAGCCCCATGAAGTCGACAGCTGTGGCGAGCGTGCTAGCGTCACGAGGTCATTGTCTGCAAGGTCGATAGTTGTGGCGATATTTTCCATGATGCAGCCAGACGTGGAAGTGTTGTGAGGTCGTAAGTGTGTTTCACGGTCGAAGGCTGTGATAATGGCGGCAGTGGTGGCAACTGAGACCACACTGTTGGTACGTCTGTTGACAAGAGAGCACCTGTGTGTCTACCGTACTGGTCGTGTAGGATCGTCACTCAAGGGATCGACGGTAATTACGATTGTGGTGATGATGTGGGCTGTAGTGACAGCAGCGCCATCCTTGGAGACCCAATAAGTGGATCTTGTAAGATGGTTCCTCTCTTCCAACGGCTTCTCACATGAGGTCGACGGAGGAATCATCAAACCACCATCTGCATGAGGAATTACTTACTGATGCTGCTTCTGCTGCTGGTGCTTCTGCCTTTTTGGGGCTGTTACACACTCCAGGGGCAAGAGTGTATGTTTGGGACTTATGGACACTCAACGGCGAGGTTATCAGCAATCCAAGGGCAAGAGAGTGCTCTTAATCCCCGTCTGTCCCTCCGCCCTCTTTGATTAGGCT
This sequence comes from Schistocerca cancellata, assembly GCF_023864275.1. Lineage (NCBI taxonomy): Eukaryota > Metazoa > Arthropoda > Insecta > Orthoptera > Acrididae > Schistocerca > Schistocerca cancellata. The sequence goes on along the minus strand of NC_064630.1, from coordinate 355,370,477 downwards.
GTTGGCAGAACAAGGGTGATTTTTTATGTCAGAATTCTTTAGCCCCATTGATGATGATTTTTACTCTAAATTTGAGGCTTGTTTGTAACGTGGGACCCATGATTTTTTTATTTATTACCCAAAGTACCCACAGACCATAGATTTACCCACTGCCATAGTGAACCTGAGACCCAGACTCTTTTTCTATTAATCAAAGAATTTACCCCTAGACCCATGATTCACCCCTTGTCATAGTGACTGACAACGTTAAATATGAGAACAGTTGTAGATTCGGCCTAGAGTGCTCTCCCTAGAATGAAATCATAAATTTTATAAAACATTGTTACGCCATAAGTGGGAACCGTTAATATTATTTGTTGAAATGACAAGCGAATATCAGGTGGATTTAACCACAAAATTCTGAACTATTCTAGGGAGTAAACAGATCTTCACATAATTTTCAAACTAATCTCCAGTGTTTCCTGTTCCCCACCAGATCGGAAATATGAGGAATGTTGCATCACCCTACATTTTTCTTCACCTGACTAACATTTGGGAAACTTGCACTTCGAAGATACATTAGTCCCAGCCGCCACCGAATTGACTGGGAAAATACCTGAAGTGTAGACCAATAAATCTTATCTCATTTATGTAACTGTGATTCGAGTCTAAAGTGTAGTTATGAATAACATCAAGATTCACCGACTACAACTCGAACATCGTAAATAAAGATTTGAGGTATTATTTAGATGACCCTCCTCTTCAGTAACTGCCACAGTGAATCTTCTTTATCTGTGGTAAGCGTACTGCATGTTATGAAGTTCAGTCATCTAAGCGATCCACCTTCTTAGCTTCAGCAGGTGCTATTATCATTATAAATAAATAACACTCTTATTGATGTTGTGCACTTAAAAACTGTTTTCCATAGGAATGATTCCATTTGTACCATCTGTAACGCATAAATACCACAAATTAAAAGACAATGTAGAACTGGTCACAACTTACGAATATACACAAGAAAATCTGATAATCTGCAAATAGCTTATATTTTCAAATCAGAAAAGCGAAATCTTGCACAATGAGCGAAAACCTGTCTTAAAAATCCGCGAAGAAAATGAAAAAACCAATGAGTGCAGCGAAAGTTCGATTCCTTCTTCTGTACTCATGAACGGAGGAGCCGTTGTGGTGCCAATGGGGAACAAAAAACACAAAACGCTAATAGTAATGTGTTGAATATGTCATCCTTAAGCTAAACTGTCATGCAGTTCATAAAAACCCGAGGAACAAAAATACCATCTGTCGAAAGGCTGCTGGTGATTCCTTATCAATAAAGGCAAAAAGGATCTGATAGAGATCTTTTCTATTTTGAGACAGTTTAAGACAGGGAGAAACCAAATTAACAGGTAGAGGTTCACCTAGGTGAGCATGGGACGGAATTAAAACTTGGGTACTGATCCGGGTCTGGTGATAAATTTTTCCTGTAATGGCATAACTATTCTGTGGAGTGAGATCATGTTCTGCATCCCAGCGGGACTGTAATTACACTAGTAGTGGGTGGCAGATATTCCCCACTTTGACGTCGAGTTATCAAAGTCAGTTTCTGCAACGACTCAAACAGAGCTTTCTTGACTTGTATTTGACGTTTTTTCCCCGCGTTGGGGCGATTTCAATACGGAATACTTACAGAAGGTAAGACTTTGGCAATAATCTCGAAATGTTTTGTTTATATTATCAACCTAGTATCCCCTGAAACCACAGCACTGCCAATTTTCGACTTTTTCAAGTTAATCCACGCTATGTCCGTTGTCCAAAATTCTCATCTCTACTGTTTCTCCCATCATGTTATCAGAAGCGAAAATCGAACTTGCATTGTAGTCATTAAACTGCTTTCTTTCTTCCCGGCTTTTTGAGTCCTATTTTCCGGCCATTGCGCAATATTTCGCTTTTCCATTTCGAAACTATATGTTATTTGCAACTTACGAAGTTGTTTTGCGCATGTTCGTGGTTTGTAATCAGTGTTATAGCGTCTTTTCATTTGCACTGCTATGTGTTGGACGCGGTGCAAATGAAAGGATTCTTAAGGATAACTGTTTTTAGAATATAACAATAATAAGTATGTTATTGACTTATAACGATAGTAGCGTCTGCTGATGCTAAAAAACAAATCGCTTTCATCGACTAAGATTTTTAATACGAGGTATACTTAACACAGAAAAACAAAAATAGATATGACAGCTATTAAACAGGAGGACCATCCAAGTAATTCCATCTGGTCAGTTGACTTGTTTCTCCAATATACATATTGCTGTAGGCTTTGTCACGTCAGCTCCCTGTGTGACAGTAATCTGACACACAGAAGGTGTTACTCAAACTTGGTAATTATGTTCAGTAAGTATGATTAGAGAATGACTGGGTCTTCATCTGCAGCGTTCTTGAGGAGTCCAGCGTTCGCTATTTTATATGCTATGGGGATTTCCCACAACCAGACGGCCTCCTTTAATGTCTCGTGTAGAAAGGAGTATGCGCGACTCGGAGTAGTGTAGGACTTCTATATGGATGCCATCGGGTTCACGGGCTTTTTTCTCATTTTTGTTATCGCTCGTGTGACCTCCTCTATCGTAAAAGTAATGGCTTCAGTTCTGTAGTCAAGTTAAAGTTCTATTCGTAAGGTGGTTTATATATGTAGATACTTGTTTTGATCGGTGTCAGATAGGAAGTTTTGTAGTAAGTACTGTGCAGTGCCTCGTCAATTGCGCATTCGCGTGCCGTCGATTTTCAGCGTCGGCAACACCAACATGGTTTTGATTTTACGTTAAAATTTTGTGAGGTAATTCCTATACCTTTTTATGCAATTACTTTTGTGTGAAGTTGTCCCACTGTCGTTTCTTTGCCTGAAAAATGGCTGCTCTATGTCTTTTTTTCGTCTCTCTGTATAACTGCAAACTTGCTTGTCTTTCTCTGGAGCTATCTCCTCATTGTTAGTATTTTCTAGTTTGATTTGCTTGTTTTCTTAGGTACGTAATTTCGTGCGGTCATGGGATACTGAGAGTTGATTTTCTTTTTTTTTTCCTTTTTGGTGTGAGTTATTGCTGTCCCTTGTGCTGCATGTATCAGTTTTGTCAACATGTGGATGTTGTAGTCCATGCTTCCTGTTTGGTTTGCAGAGTTCTCGCAATCTACTTTGTGGAGTAAGGGTCTGTCATTAGATACATCATCTGCTAATTTGCTGGTTCGTTTTCATTTCTGTGAGCAATCTGTACTCACTTTGCGTGCAGACTTTGTGAATGATACAGTCTCCTACTTCTGTCAAACTTTCAATATTTACAATAACGGTATCCATGTTCCTTTGTGATTACGTGTTTCCTTGAAACGTTGGCGGCTGTCAATCCCTGTTAATAACGTGTAGAATCTGATCTTTTAGTGTATGGTTTAATACTATTTCTCTATCATCAGTTGTGTTGAAGCGCCATAACACCGATTTTGCGTTAATGTTCGCATATTCAAAGTCTTTTATGTCTTGAATTTTGGGAAACGTTCCGAATGAAATGTATACCACACGTCGATGTATATTGTCAGAGTATTGTGCATAGGTTATGACCCAGTCTGTATGTCCTCATGTGAGTTCTGTTGTTACTATGTGCTTACAACACAGTGGACCTATTTTGGTTACTACAGTACTTTTATTCATTACTATTATCGCAGCCGTTGGTATCTGTTCACCAGTAGATGCTACATTTCATGGAGAAAGATATGTGCATCGACCATCTTTAGAGTAGCCTACACTCCTTGTGTGACGGGTCAGTTCGACCCTGACTTTGTGTGTCCATCTGTATAATTTTTTAAAAAAATTGACATCATTTTTATTGTTTTTCTTTACATTACGGTTCTTTGTGTCGTGATAATTCTGTGGGTTTACTTGTTCTAGACATCAGCCCTATTGGAGAATTACTATAAGTGCTTAATTAGTAACACACACACACACACACACACACACACACACACAGAGAGAGAGAGAGAGAGAGAGAGAGAGAGAGAGAGAGAGAGTGAGAGAGTTAGAGAGAGAGAGATAGAGATAGATAGAGAGACAGAGTTGAAGGGGGATGGAGTTCGGCGGAGCACTGAGACGAAATTACATTGCGGAAAAATCTCGCCACTTTTACTAAGAAGAGGACTGCTTATGGGTAAGAGAAGGAAACGAGTTTTGATCAATATAGTTTGTTGAAGATCTATAGATATAAGACGATGACAGTGGTGTTGAGAGATAAGATGACATCGTATATTCCCAGTATATTTATTCTGTAGCTTGCAACAACCAATAATTTAGAGAGGAAGGCAAATTTGCAAAGGAAGAAGATCGCAAGAGGGGGAAGAAGCAGAAGAGAGAAGTTTTGGAAGAGAGGAGTGATTGGGAAAAATTCATCACAAAAGACGACACACTATACTTTAAACACAGTAGAGTCTCAGAACGTGCTAAACTGTAATGATGCAGTTGTGCCACAAATCATCCCAGAGGATACAGAACCTGATATATGAGTGTAATTTACATTCGAAAAGAGACTCTGAGCGGTATTACAATTCCGAGGCAAGTACAATGAACTATTGTCCTTGCTGTAATTGTATTGGATGGTTAGATGCATGCTTAGTATTCTATCCACGAGCCGAACATCAGATACTGTTTGACTTTGACAAGCAAGAATGAATAATAAATAGGCGAGCTCTATAATAAAGAGTATATTAGTTAGCTATCAAAAGGTTAATGTTAAGTGGTGTTTTCTACGACAGTGATCAGTTGCACCTTGCCACATTCTACGGTGGTGCAATGAAAATTGGTTTCATGTCTTTTTTGTGTGTGTAGTATGACTCTTCGGAGCAAACGTCGCTATATTATTAGGTTCTGGAGGCGCTCCATATAATTTATGGAATCTAGCATGGCTCTATTTGCTCCATACCAGCGATCAACGAGACAATGAAGCGTCAACACCAAAGATATCGCAGCTAAAAACACGTATATCCAATCACACAGTCATTTGTTAATTGTCATTTGTCAACAAAAAATCCCGAGTACAAACTATTAAAATGTGTCACATGCGTTCATGTCGACTTTCGATTTATCTCTATCATAATGGTCTAGTAGTAGCTCACCAGATTAAAATTACGTGTGTGCTATAAATGTTCAGTTCAGTGCAAGGAATTTGCGTAATTTTTCACGTAATGAAGTGTGTTGACAGCAGTTTACATGGAAGGTACTACTTTTATTACTTTGTTACTCTGCAGACATTACAAACTGAAGTGTAAACAACGGTTCATTATAAAGTTGTTGGAGGTAAAGTGCTTCCTCGCATTATTGATACTTTGGAACACTGTCTACCGATATTCCCAGGGACATTTGTTATGACATCAACACTTACTCGCAAATATTAGTATACAAACTATCTACTTGTGTAAGCAACTTATTGTCAGAAATGTTTATTGTCCACCTACTTAGAGCTGAGTGGTAACGTGATTGCCTACCATTCAGCGGGACAGTGCTCGATTCCCGATCGGTTTGGAGAATTTCTCCGCTCGTAGACTGGGTGTTGTGTTGTCCTCATCATCACCGACACACAAGTGGACAATGTGGCGTCACCTGAAATAAGACTTGCATGGTGGTGGCCGACCCTCCCCGGGTGGGGCATTCCGGCCAACAATGCCACACAATCATTTCATCATTTAATTTCATATATTTATTTTGTGTTGGGAATATGTGTTTTGTGTCCGGAACCTAAATCAAACTAGATGAAGATGTGTAGATAAATGACAGATGTTTGTTTGCTTGTAATACCCTGAAGAGTAGGATACATGCTGGGCTACATCAATATTAACTTTTAATATAATAGCGTTAATCGGATAGTAACAGCAGTAGGAACCAGTTAAAGGCAATTAGAAGCAGTCACGACTATTAAACTTGAAGCAAAATTAAGTGCGCCGACTTCCACTGCTAGTTTCGTTAATGTTACGGCCAGTCATTATTTTACCTTTACACACGGTAGTTTAGTTCGAGTCTGGCCACCCTGACGTAGCTTTGCCTGGTCAACGAAATGTTGAAACTAGATCGTCCTTCCTTTCATTTCTCCCAGGAACCGCTCACTGAATTCAAGCGTCCCGCCAAAACCAAATGTTCAGAGTTATCATATTTTCCAGTAATCGTGTGGACCATAGTAGTAAATCGTAGAAATGTCCTTCATCAAAGCCCATCCGTTTTCTTAATAGTGACGAGTAGTTCAAGTCCAAACGATCGTACCTGAAACGGAAAAAACGATCTCTGACGTGATTTCTTTGACCCACTTACATACAACAGAACACAAATATTTTCACTTGTCTCTACTACCTGCAGCAGCTCGAGTGTAACACAACACTTCCTGTAGACATTTCCACATCGTATCACGTCGCGAGTTCTTGCAAAATGCCAACATGAGATTTCATTCCATTGATTACAAAATTACTTTGAAAACATTCAGTGGGTAATCTAGGCTGTTGGTGAATATCGACGTGAACGAATGTGGAAATGAATATTTTGAACAGAGTGTAATCCACTTCCAGGGAATCAGAATTCTCATCCGGTGCCGAGCACTCTACATTACGTTTTAAGCCATCCATATGCCTAGTTTGGTGGTTCTAGATTCATATGCTTAAGGTCGAATTCCGATTAACGCTTCATTCAACCACTTTTAACGCTAATGAAGAGACCATCTTCACCTCTGGTTATCCCATCTGAGCAACATATGGCAGCACCGTGGCTCCAAATGCACATTTAACACATTGTCCTTTTGCCACTGACCGGAGGAGAGTCGATGGAGGTTGGGCCATGACAGAGGCGCAAGTTCTGACAAGTAGATATTCAGCGACTAGTAACCTACCTTGACCCAGAAATTTTGTGTTATTAATGAAGCAATCGTCATGTAAGGTAACATAACACAAATTTTTTATTTCATTTGAACCTAAAATGTAGCAGATATTGGTGCTGGACTGAGATTCAAGCTCAGATATCTCTTTCCGTCGCACTTAATCCCTTTTGGAAGATACAGTTCCATCGTTTCGTTGTTTTCGCACGTCTCCAAATTCCTCAATGTCTCCACGAAATGCACGTGTCTGAATGCTGGCACGGCACAAAAATTTTCATCATGTCATTTCAAGCAGTTACATGTGCACACTTACGAGCTGGTGAATAACAATTATCAGTTTTAACAGCCGTTTGTGCACTGTTAACAATAACTAGTGGTGCTGGAGGACCACCCAGTCAGACACAGATGGATTCATTACGTCGGTTCGGGTTCAAACATGCCACCTTTAGGTAATTCTGAAAAGGAATTGGATGTGTGTAGTGAACAATGCTGGTAAATGCTTTTCGTCAGTTTATTTCCACTTCAGACATGTGCATGTTCTGCCAGTGGTGAAATCAGGGGATATTTAACGTCTATTCATACCTAAAAAACAATGCCTGTAACTGATGTGGTCGAATCCTGACAAGGCAAAACTTCACCGTCCCGTCATTTCAGCTTCAGTCATCTCATTACTGCTGACAAAAATTCAGTATCGAACATCTAAGTGTGCATACTTAACTGTCTGTTAGATACTGGGTTCGGAACCTCATACAACACAAAATTTTGCGCTACATCATTTCAAGTTTAAACATGTACGCACAATGTTATTTGTGAAAGAAACCACGTTAAGGTTTTTCGTAGTTAGTTAAGAGGAACAGTATATGTTGGATGCGAGTCCCGGCTCGTAGTTACCTTAAAAAATTTTCATGTAATTTCAAAAGAAACTTGCTATTTGAAATGTTATTTATTGAAACAAAGTTTAGTTTACAGCTGTTAAAGACTGTCATCTCTAAAAAGGTGTTTCATGATTTTCATTATCTTGATATTTATTTGCATCTGGACTGACTGCCGTACAGTGTGAAACATTCTTTGGTAGTCTCTTGATGTATCCATTTTATGTAGGCAAACGTCTCAACCTCAGGAATTTAGGGGTGTTGCAATTACATTGCTTGGGTTGCATACAAATCAAACAGAACCCCTATCATGTCGTCCGGATACTTTTCACCATGGTAGTACACACAGAAGTATTTTTCTGGTTTTTAACAGACGAGAAAAGAAATAAATGATGGATGCTGGCATTAAGAAACAGCAAGCTGCAACATTGATGATTATAGCTTAAGATGGTAATTGGCGTATAGGCCTGGAATTAGCGTTTTTTCAGCACTAATTCTAAAGTGGTTGATGGTGGTGATTCCTCAGATTCCACTTGATTTTATGGGCTGTATAAGTGATTCAGTATGATAAGAAAATATATTCGATTTTTACTTTATAATGTGGCGCTCTTGGAGTCCACCTGTTTGCTTCAGGAACATAATAAAACTCGAATCTTCCTGTTTCTCAATATAGATGACAGTTAAACTACTGTCACCTCATATTTATCCGAGCAGATAAAAATGTTTTAATGGATATATAACCTGTGGGGTCTCTTGTGAAACATAGGCCTTTTCTTTGCTACAGTGACAACGTAGGTCATTGGATCCCAAAGTGAATGTTTCTATATTATTCATTTGTTGCAGACAGACAGGAAAACTAGTTATCTCGATCATTGTGGGAGAGAAAATTGTAACGAATGCCTCGTGGCACGTGGAAACAAGATCAGGTGCAAAGCGCTGCATTGACAAGCCGTGGCGTGCAACAACTTTCCGGTTGGTGGAAGTAATACAAGAGATAAGTGGCGGAAAGTCGGTAAGGGAGAGCGCAGCACGAAACAGACTCTGCTCGTTGCAGAGCCTGCCGTCAGGATTGGTTCGGGTAACGAGGTGTCCGCTAATTAGCTGCCGTTCGATACACAGTGGCTGCGACTTGCTGGCCTGCAGCGTCACCCGCCGGGCCGGTTCGTTAAAAACACGGCGGAAGCGAGCTCGCTTCATTAGGCCCGTGATCGACAACTTCGAGGACTGCCCGAATTCCCGGTGATGAAGGCGAAATTGGAAACACGTGCCCTGGGCTCTCGCCTGACACGTGCTTGCACGGAATATAAGTAACAATCCAACCACACCAAAACTCTGATGCAAGAGGATATTTTTTAGTAAATTTGAATCACCACTTTCATTTAGTCTCGAACATTAGAAATGTTACAGTAGTTAGTTAATGCTGAGTAAGAAACTCAAACACATCTAATACTTTAAAGAATGTTACTTACTTTATTACATTTCACTGCCTACCACAATGTTTCAGAGATAAGCAGCAACAATACTTACTCTAAAATTGAAATGCGACGGAAAGAAAAAAAAATATTTACCCAATAATGATTTAACTAATATCTAACTTTTTTGTTTATTTATAGACGCAGTCACATGTTTAATACACAGTCATAACCAGTTTCGGCCATACAATGACCTTCTTCAGATTAACTTCTCCATAAGCCACAGGACATGTGGCCTGTAATTAAAGGAGTGTCATGATGATCTCTCCATTGGCAAAAGATTCCGGAATAGTCCCACATTCGGATCTCCGGGAGTGGACTGCCAAGGGGGAGGTTACCATGAGAAAAAGATTGAATAATCTATGAAAGGATAACATTCTACGAGTCGGGGCGTGGAATGTCAGAAGCTTGAACGTGGTAGGGAAACTAGAAAATCTGAAAAGGGAAATGCAAAGGCTCAATCTAGATATAGTTGAGGTCAGTGAAGTGAAGTGAGCCGGCCGCGGTGGCCGTGCGGTTCTAGGCGCTCCAGTCCGGAGCCGCGCTGCTGCTACGGTCGCAGGTTCGAATCCTGCCTCGGGCATGGGTGTGTGTGATGTCCTTAGGTTAGTTAGGTTTAAGTTGTTCTAAGTTCTAGGGGAATGATGACCACAGCAGTTGAGTCCCATAGTTCTCAGAACCATTTGAACAATTTTTTTGAAGTGAAGTGGAAGGAAGACAAGGATTTCTGGTCAGATGAGTATCGGGTAATATCAACAGCAACATAAAATGGTATAACAGGTGTAGGATTCGTTATGAATAGGAAGGTAGGGCAGAGGGTGTGTTACTGTGAACAGTTTAGTGACCGGGTTGTTCTAATCAGAATCGACAGCAGACCAACACCGACAACGATAGTTCAGGTATACATGCCGACGTCGCAAGCTGAAGATGAACAGATAGAGAAAGTGTATGAGGATATTGAAAGGGTAATGCAGTATGTAAAGGGGGACGAAAATCTAATAGTCATGGGCGACTGGAATGCAGTTGTTGGGGAAGGAGTAGAAGAAAAGGTTACAGGAGAATATGGGCTTGGAACAAGGAATGAAAGAGGAGAAAGACTAATTGAGTTCTGTAACAAGTTTCAGCTAGTAATAGCGAATACTCTGTTCAAGAATCACAAGAGGAGGAGGCATACTTGGAAAAGGCCGGGAGATACGGGAAGATTTCAATTAGATTACATCATGGTCAGACAGAGATCCCGAAATCAGATACTGGATTGTAAGGCGTACCCAGGAGCAGATATAGACTCAGATCACAATATAGTAGTGATGAAGAGTAGGCTGAAGTTCAAGACATTAGTCAGGAAGAATCAATACGCAAATAAGTGGGATACGGAAGTACTAAGGAATGACGAGATACGTTTGAAGTTCTCTAACGCTATAGATACAGCAATAAGGAATAGCGCAGTAGGCAGTACAGTTGAAGAGGATTGGACATCTCTAAAAAGGGCCATCACAGAAGTTGGGAAGGAAAACATAGGTACAAAGAAGGTAGCTGCGAAGAAACCATGGGTAACAGATGAAATACTTCAGGTGATTGATGAAAGGAGGAAGTACAAACATGTTCCGGGAAAATCAGGAATACAGAAATACAAGTCGTTGTGGAATGAAATCAATAGGAAGTGCAGGGAAGCTAAGACGAAATGGCTGCAGGAAAAATGTGAAGAGATCGAAAAGGATATGATTGTCGGAAGGACAGACTCAGCATACAGGAAAGTCAAAACAACCTTTGGTGACATTAAAAGCAACGGTGGTAACATTAAGAGTGCAACGGGAATTCCACTGTTAAATGTAGAGGAGAGAGCAGATAGGTGGAAAGAATATATTGAAAGCCTCTATGAGTGTGAATATTTGTCTGATGTGATAGAAGAAGAAACAGGAGTCGATTTAGAAGAGATAGGGGATCCAGTATTAGAATCGGAATTTAAAAGAGCTTTGGAGGACTTACGGTCAAATAAGGCAGAAGGGATAGATAACATTCCATCAGAATTTCTAAAATCATTGGTGGAAGTGGCAACAAAACGACCATTCACGTTGGTGTGTAAAATATATGAGTCTGGCAATATACCATCTGACTTTCGGAAAAGCATCATCCACACAATTCCGAAGACAGAAATGCTGACAAGTGCGAGAATTATCGCACAATCAGCTTAACAGCTCATGCATAGAAGCTGCTTACAAGAATAATATACAGAAGAATGGTAAAGAAAATTGAGAATGCGCTAGGTGACGATCAGTTCGGCTTTAGGAAAAGTAAAGGGACGAGAGAGGCAATTCTGACGTTACGGCTAATAATGGAAGCAAGGCTAAAGAAAAATCAAGAAACTTTCATAGGATTTGTCGACCTGGAAAAAGCGTTCGACAATATAAAATGGTGCAAGCTGTTCGAGATTCTGAAAAAAGTAGGGGTAAGCTATAGGGAGAGACGGGTCATATACAATATGTACAACAACCAAGAGGGGATAATAAGAGTGGACGATAATGAACGAAGTGCTCGTATTAAGAAGGGTGTAAGACAAGGCTGTAGCCTTTCGCCCCTACTCTTCAATCTGTACATCGAGGAAGCAATGATCAAAATAAAAGAAAGGTTCAGGAGTGGAATTAAAATACAAGGTGAAAGGATATCAATGATACGATTCGCTGATGATATTGCTATCCTGAGTGAAAGTGAAGAAGAATTAAATGATCTGCTGAACGGAATGAACAGTCTAATGAGCACACAGTATGGTTTGAGAGTAAATGGAGAAAGACGAAGGTAATGAGAAGTAGTAGAAATGAGAACAGCGAGAAACTTAACATCAGGATTGATGGTCACGAAGTCAATGAAGTTAAGGAATTCTGCTACCTACGCAATAAAATAAGCAATGGCAGACGGAGCAAGGAGGACATCAAAAGCAGACTCGCTATGGCAAAAAAGGCATTTCTGGCCAAGAGAAGTCTACTAATATCAAATACCGGTCTTAATTTGAGGAAGAAATTTCTGAGGATGTACGTCTGGAGTACAGCATTGTATGGTAGTGAAACATGGACTGTGGGAAAACCGGAACAGAAGAGAATCGAGCATTTGAGATGTGGTGCTATAGACGATGTTGAAAATTAGGTGGACTGATAAGGTAAGGAATGAGGAGGTTCTACGCAGAATCGGAGAGGAAAGGAATATGTGGGAAACACTGATAAGGAGAAGGGACAGGATGATAGGACATCTGCTAAGACATGAGGGAATGACTTCCATGGTACTAGAGGGAGCTGTAGAGGGCAAAAACTGTAGAGGAAGACAGAGACTGGAATACGTCAAGCAAATAATTGAGGACGTAGGTTGCAAGTGCTACTCTGAGATGAAGAGGTTAGCACAGGAAAGGTTTTCGTGGCGGGCCGCATCAAACCAGTCAGTAGACTGATGACCAAAAAAAAAAAAAAATCCTGTCAAGGCAATGATTTTGGAAAAACGACATTTTGTCTATGGAGTGCGTGATTGATTCTTTTGTAAATTTTTTTTATTTACAGACGCAATCACATGTTGATGACAATCATAAATATGTGATTGCGTCTATAAATAAACAAAAAAAAATACAAAAGAATCAGTCACGCACTCCATAATCAAAATGTCGTTTTTTCCAAAATAACTAATTTCTGTAAGTCACGAGCAAGCAACAAGTATAAACAATGTTTGTATACAACTGTGTAAGCCGTGCGACTGCTACGGTCGCAGGTTCGAATCCTGCCTCGAGCATGGATGTGTGTGAGGTCCTTAGGTTAGTTAGGTTTAAGTAGTTCTAAGTTCTAGGGGACTGATGACCACAGATGTTAAGTCCCATAGTGCTCAGAGCCATTTGAACCATTTTGAACCAACTGTGTAACCTACGCATCTTTTCGTCAGCTCTATAATACATTTTTTCATGAGATTTGTCTTAAATAACCCGTTATAGTTCGAAAAGGATAATGATGTCCTTTGGCTAAAAACAGGGTGATCACTGTTGCCTTCAATACCTCAAGAAATAAGGACCCCGACATTAACACAACTATATATCACACCAAGCTAAGAAAATTTCTTACCAACTCTTTCCGTTCCACACAAGAATTTTTATTTTCTGGCTCATTGACTTTTTGTCGTTATATTATCTGTTAGTCAACAGATACAGAATTTTATACACATAACATTTAAACAAATGTTCAGTATCAATTAGACATTTATGTACCAATGACCTGTGAGACAAGTAACTAAGAAAACTGGATGGAACAAATTGCCACAACATGATGACTTCATCTGATATCGATGCCCAGTAATGAGTGTCTTTCACCTTTTGCTTCTTACTACCATAAACACAAGTCCATTTACAAAAAAAGTAATACAGACACCGAAAGAATACAGCACGATCTTTAAGTCGTTTTTATATTCAAATAATTCTTAGGCTCACTGTCAAATAATATATTTCGTTTTGTGACAATTTAGAGTAAGAAAGCAAAACACAAAACGTAATAAGCAACAAAATCAGATAAAACAATGAAATTACAGACGCCTATCGTCTCGAAGAGCAAAACACTTCGATAAGTCTTGCCACGGTTTTGTAGTTCGAGGCACCCTTGTACAGATAGTTGGCACGATACTATGATCGTAGGCCTTGTGGTTCGAGAGACCCTTGTACAGCTTATTGACACGATACTACGTTCGTAATCCTACGATGACGTAACAGACATCTCACTTTACTGCTTAGTACATGGCGCACCAAATACATAAATAGGTAACTCCATACACATCAGATAGTAACCGCAACAACGTTTACTTTACTGTGATGAAAGTGTCTATCCTAACAGTTAAACGAAATTCGTATTCTGTATATGATTACCTCAACTGATAAAAGCGAATAATGTAGCAAATTATACCCTGTTATTTTCTGTGAGCAAGAATGTGATTTCAAACATACACTCCTGGAAATTGAAATAAGAACACCGTGAATTCATTGTCCCAGGAAGGGGAAACTTTATTGACACATTCCTGGGGTCAGATACATCACATGATCACACTGACAGAACCACAGGCACATAGACACAGGCAACAGAGCATGCACAATGTCGGCACTAGTACAGTGTATATCCACCTTTCGCAGCAATGCAGGCTGCTATTCTCCCATGGAGACGATCGTAGAGATGCTGGATGTAGTCCTGTGGAACGGCTTGCCATGCCATTTCCACCTGGCGCCTCAGTTGGACCAGCGTTCGTGCTGGACGTGCAGACCGCGTGAGACGACGCTTCATCCAGTCCCAAACAAGCTCAATGGGGGACAGATCCGGAGATCTTGCTGGCCAGGGTAGTTGACTTACACCTTCTAGAGCACGTTGGGTGGCACGGGATACATGCGGACGTGCATTGTCCTGTTGGAACAGCAAGTTCACTTGCCGGTCTAGGAACGGTAGAACGATGGGTTCGATGACGGTTTGGATGTACCGTGCACTATTCAGTGTCCCCTCGACGATCACCAGTGGTGTACGGCCAGTGTAGGAGATCGCTCCCCACACCATGATGCCGGGTGTTGGCCCTGTGTGCCTCGGTCGTATGCAGTCCTGATTGTGGCGCTCACCTGCACGGCGCCAAACACGCATACGACCATCATTGGCACCAAGGCAGCAGCGACTCTCATCGCTGAAGACGACACGTCTCCATTCGTCCCTCCATTCACGCCTGTCGCGACACCACTGGAGGCGAGCTGCACGATGATGGGGCGTGAGCGGAAGACGGCCTAACGGTGTGCGGGACCGTAGCCCAGCTTCATGGAGACGGTTGCGAATGGTCCTCGCCGATACCCCAGGAGCAACAGTGTCCCTAATTTGCTGGGAAGTGGCGGTGCGGTCCCCTACGGCACTGCGTAGGATCCTACGGTCTTGGCGTGCATCCGTGCGTCGCTGCGGTCCGGTCCCAGGTCGACGGGCACGTGCACCTTCCGCCGACCACTGGCGACAACATCGATGTACTGTGGAGACCTCACGCCCCACGTGTTGAGCAATTCGGCGGTACGTCCACCCGGCCTCCCGCATGCCCACTATACGCCCTCGCTCAAAGTCCGTCAACTGCACATACGGTTCACATCCACGCTGTCGCGGCATGCTACCAGTGTTAAAGACTGCGATGGAGCTCCGTATGCCACGGCAAACTGGCTGACACTGACGGCGGCGGTGCACAAATGCTGCGCAGCTAGCGCCATTCGACGACCAACACCGCGGTTCCTGGTGTGTCCGCTGTGCCGTGCGTGTGATCATTGCTTGTACAGCCCTCTCGCAGTGTCCGGAGCAAGTATGGTGGGTCTGACACACCGGTGTCAATGTGTTCTTTTTTCCATTTCCAGGAGTGTATTTGTTGAATTTAATGTTTTCATATAAACATCCTGGTAAAAGTACATTTTTTGTGAAGTAATGTGAAAGAATTATGCCACACAAATGCATGTCTCGTTGGAGATGCTACGTATTCCGGACAATGTTGATCTGAGCTTGTTTTATCATCGGAAATTCACCCGAATATTTGCTGGTGTAACTGACTGCAAAACCACAGAATACTCTATGCCTTTCAACACAACAACAATAAAAACAATAAAAAGTACACATAAGTGGTATACCCACTGGCATTCAAATCCGCTTTCAAATGTAGGCAGACCCTCCTTACCCGAGACGTCATCATCAGCCTTACCAATGACTCATCACACGATAAGCCTCCGCGTTCTCATCACCTCCCCTCCACTCCTTCCCCACCCTCACCCCTCCTCCCTAAGGCGAGTACAATCCTTGTATCAACAACCAATTTCATTCATCAAAACTGATTAAGCCTACTATGGTGTTATTCACGATTGAAATAATAATAATAGTTGAATTATTAATTTAAAAAATTAATTTATGCCTGATTATAGGGTGTGAATTTCAGAATTTTCACGTCTAAAATATGTCAGTAACACGCTTCCAACCCCCCTCTCCCTCCCCCAAACCACACACACACACACACAAACATGTACCAACACACAAATTTACAAACATAGCTCTGAATTTCATACATCCAGTACTGTACTCCTTACTCACGTGGTCTCTCATCAAAGTAATCATTCTCTCTCTCTCTCTCTCTCTCTCTCTCTCTCTCTCTCTCTCTCTCCCTCTATCTCTCTTTCAACTCCTGCCTCATGATTAAATTTCATCTGACATGTTTGCAAACAACACCAGAAATTTATGTAGCTTGACCATCACTCTCCAATGATAATTATTCTTTATGCTGTAAACTGAGCACCATCCACCGCTTCTTTTACCTGTTTTATTTCTTTAGATTTCCTTTACCTTTCTGTAATATTTATTTTAATGAGGAACTAACAATATAACTCATTACAGAGGGAATGAAAGCAACACAAAACCTTTCACGGTAGCCTGTAGACATTGCACTGTGGGAACAGGTGTTGACAAATCTCTTTGCGCCATATCCATAAAAAGGCACAAATACTCGAGCTTTACTCGTTAGTGAGACTCACACCTGAATTTTGTGTTTTGTTAACTAAGTA
This sequence comes from Schistocerca cancellata, assembly GCF_023864275.1. NCBI lineage: Eukaryota > Metazoa > Arthropoda > Insecta > Orthoptera > Acrididae > Schistocerca > Schistocerca cancellata. The sequence continues at coordinate 355,353,709 of NC_064630.1, read as the reverse complement.
TTGTTCCGAGTGGTTTGCTTCATGTTCAAAAACCTGTAAATATTGAATCTTAGTCTTTAGTAACCCGCATGCACACACACACACACACACACACACACACACACACACACACACACATATATATATATATATATATATATATATATATATACAAGTGCACACATCTAAGACACATCTGATAACAAACAGCCGAGTGGCACAATGCTCGAAGCTTATATTCCATGAAGCGCAAACAGTGTAATACTGATTGACTAGAAAGGAAAAAACACAAAGATAAAATACTTGGAATATAAAATGTATTATAACATTTGTTTAGAATGTTTTTACATTCGATGTCTTTTACACACATCGTTGTAACGTACAATGATTTTACATTTCAGCAATTATAAGAAAATATTACATACAGTACTTTTACATATCAGCATTGATTACTGCACACAATCTAGCTATGACATGGCATAATCAGAGTTTAAATTATGCAATGTTTTTCACGAACTGAGCAACTATGATGGACCACAATCAAACAAAATTTCCACTGAAAAGTAAACATCAGACGAACTAAAGGTAGTGATAACTTATTTTTCTAGAGTTTAATCTGCTCATTCAGAATTGGATATATGAATTCACATCAGTTAGAAGAACGACAGAAGTCTCAAATTACAATACACAATTACAAATACAATTTAAAATTTAATTTTTCACACCCGTTTTTCGGGTATTTGTTATATTAACATTTTTAGAGGTATTTACATTTTTCAAGTACTAACAATAAACTCAATCATCAATTTTTGTGCAGTAATGGAGCCAAGCCAATATATGCGTATTATCCAGAGGTATATGATTTTGATTACCTTGCGCAGATAAAGCCAATTTGAGTTGTTTAATAGTAGAGATAACATGTTGCTTAGACTGAATTACATACTGCACAGAAATTTTTAATAGCGAATCCAATACACATTGCCCGCAATCAGCAACCTCAAACACTGCAGGTCTTTTATTCACTTTGATCTTCTCATTATGCAGCCAGACTCAGTCTTGAGAACATACATTTTTACTCACAGACTAACAAATTCTGTAACAGGTTCCCCATTAAGTTCGTATTTTGTTAATTCAGGCTCTTTTTCTCACCAGAGGAATACTGTATCCATTACACGCAGGAAGACCCGCAATAACCGACCTTGTATGGACATGATTCCCGATATCCTCGTAGATATTTGGGGCTGTAATAGATTAAAGTATTGCTGTCTGTGCAGCACAATGTTATATGATTTGCCAGAAACTAGCTTAATATGTACCCATAACGAAAGTGGATAAGGACTTCAGAAATAATCAGAATAGTCATTCCTACAGCAATGGGTTTCTCATAGACTACGTTAAGTTTGCTAGGTTCAGTGGCTAATAAATTTTTGTTGAATATAATACTCCATCAAAAATGTAATTGAGCAATTACTGCAGCTTCTCTACGTCTGCCTCCCTATGAATGTCCCTAGTCCTATGTCCGCATCTTTTACATTTTTTTCAAACACACTATTATTTATCAGCCTGAAAAATTGGTCTTTGGAAACATTGGTGCACTTATGCGTTTTTATGTATTAGTCACAATTTATTCCTTTGTCCAGTGAGATTGCCTAGATGATAATATATGATGAATCTTTTATAAAACAAATTTACGTAGTAAACATTCTTTCAGATAATGTGTGCCCACAGGATATGTGGCCTGTAATTGAAAAAGTGTCATGATGGTCTCTCAATTGGCAAATGATTCCAGATTAGTCCCCCATTAGTATCTCCGGGAGTAGATTGCCAAGAGGTGACCATGAGAAAAAGGTGGAATAACCAACGAAGGGATAACATTCTACTAGTCAGAGCGTAGAATGTTAGAAAGTTGAACATAGTAGAAAAGCTGGAATATCTGAAAAGGGAAATGTAAAGGCTCAGTCAAGATACAATGGCGGTCTGTGAAGTGAAATGGAAAAAAGGCAAGGATTTCTCGTCAGTCGAATATAGGATGATATCAACAGCAATAGAAAATGGCATACGGAGTAGGATTTGTTATGAAAGGGAAAATAGGGCAGAGAGTTAGCTACTGTGAACAGTTCAGTGACAGGATTATTCTGAACAGTTCTACAGCAGATCAATGCCGCCAACGATAATTTAGGCATGTAAGCCGACGTCGCAAGCAGAAGATGAAAAAATAGAGAAAGTATATGTGGATACTGAATGTGTAACTCAGTATGTAGAGACGATGAAAATCTAATAATCACGGGGGAGTGAAACGTGGTTGTAGGGGAAGGAACAGAAGATAGCTAAAATTCGCATGAAATTAGTGTGAGACGATGCAGCCATTTGAATGCACTTTTGGTAGGGTTTTTATGTCTCGACCGCACTTTTATTTTTCCAACAAACTTACACGTTACGACTTTACAACATTTTCAAAGGCACTGTTATTTCAGTCATATAAAATAGTTAGTTACATACATTGCATCACGTCAACATTCTAGATCTCGAGACAAGTGCAAGGGTTACGGATTAATACGGGCTAGCCAGTAGGAGTAAGAGAGATGAAAGGCTAATTGAGTTCTGCAGTAAATTTCAGAGGCTAATAGCGAATACTCTGTCGAAAATTATCAAAAGGAAGTGATATAATTGGAAAAGACCTAGAGACACATTGAGATTCCAGTTGGAATTGGTCAGTGTCAGTACAGATGTCGAAATCAGATATTGGATCGTAAGATGTAATCAGGAGCAGATACGTAATCAGATCATAATTTAGTAATGATGAAGAATAGGCTGAAGCATGAGAGAATCGGATGAAAGAATCAGTGTAGAAGGAAGCAGGATACTTAAGTATTGAGGAATGCTGAGACGAGTTTGAAGTTCATTAAGGATGTGGATAAGGAATATTACAGCAGACAGTTCAGCTGAAAAGGAGTGGACATTTCTAAAAAGGGCAATCACAAATGCTGGACAGTCAGACATAGGTACAAGGAAGGTAAATCGGAGGAAACTTTGGATAAGAGAAAATGGCTCTGAGCACTATGGGACTTAACATCTTAGGTCATAAGTCCCCTAGAACTTAGAACTACTTAAACCTAATTAACCTAAGGACATCACACACACCCATGCCCGAGGCAGGATTCGAACCTGCGACCGTAGCAGTCCCGCGGTTCCGGACTGCAGCGCCAGAACCGCTAGACCACCGCGGCCGGCGGATAAGAGAAGAAATACTTCAGTTGACGACGAAAGAAGGCAACACAGAACTGTTCAGTGAAAGACAGGATTAAAGCGACATAAATCCATTAGAAATGAAATAAAAATGAACCGTAGGGCAGCCAAGGCGAAATGGCTGCAAGAAAAATATTAAGAAATCTGAAAAGAAATTGTCATCAGAAGGACTAACTCAGCATATAGAAAAGTTGAAACAACTATCGCTGGAATTAAAAGCAAGAGTGGTAATATTAAGACTGCAATTGGAATGTTAAAATGGAAGCCCTCTATAAAGGGGAGAACTTGTCTAATGACGTGGTAGAAGAAGGAACGGAGTTTCTAAAGGCAACCTAGGGGGATCCGGTATTAGAGTCAGCACTTGAAACAGCTCTGGAAGACTTGAAATCAAACAAAGAAGATGGTATAGTTAATATTCCATCGGAAACTATAAGAACATTGACGTGTAGAACCCATGAGGCTTGCGACGTACCATCCGACTTTTGGAAGATTATAATCCACACAACTCCCAAGAGATGTGGGAAAACCATCGCATAATCAGCTTAGCATCTCACGCATCAAAGCTGCTGACAAGAGTAACACACAGAAGACTTGGTTTGAAGATTGAGGATCTGACGGATGACGATCAGCTGGCTTTAGTCAAGGTAAAGGCCTCAGAGAGACAGTACTAAAATTGTGTTTAATAATCGAAGCAATACTGATGAAAAATCAGGATACATTCATAGGATTTGTCAATCTAGAAAAAGCCTTCGATAGTACAAAATGATGGAAGTTGTTCGAATTTCTGTTCAAAATAGGAGTAAATTACAGGGAGAAACGGTTGATATACAATATACGAGGGTCACTCCAAAAGAAATGCACACTATTTTTTTAAAAATCTTTCTTTTATCCTTCATGTTTGAAAGTTTTAAAGTGTATAGATACATCCTTTAGGAACAATATTTTCATTTCTCCACATGATTTCCATCTCTCTCAACTGCCTTACGCCATCTTGGAACCAGCGCCTGTATACCTGCATGGTAAAATTCTGGACCAACCTGTTGGAGACACTGTTTGGCAGCGTGCACAAGGGAGTCATCATCTTCAAACCTTGTGTCCACGAAGAGAGTGTTTCGGTTTACCAAAGAGATGATAGTCACATGGAGCCAGGTCAGGACTGTAAGGCGTGTGTTTCAATGTTTTCCATGCAGTGTTTCTTTGTGAGCCACTGTCAACATCCTGGGAACCCACTTGGCACAAACCTTTTTTAACGCCAACACTTTTAGTATTCTGCAGACACTTCCTTCCTCTATCCCAACGTAGCGTGACAATTCGTTCACTGTGATGTGTCTGTCAGCAGTCACCAACTCGTTAACTCTCTGCACATTGTCTGGAGCGTGTGCAGTACGAGGCCTGCCGCTGCGAGGACAATCCTCAATATCGCCATGCCTGCTTTCATCACGTAACCTGCTTGCCCACCGACTAACTGTACTGCGATCCACAGCGGAATCTCCATACACCTTTTTCAACCTCTTGTGGATGTTTACCACTGTCTCGTTTTCACAGCACAGGAATTCTATGACAGCACGTTGCTTCTGACAAACGTCAAGCGTAGCAGCCAACTTGAAGACGTGCTGTGATGGCGCCACTCACGGGAACAGGTTGAACTAAGTTTGAAAACAAGCGGGAAGGATGTATCTACACACTGTAAAAGTTTCACCCATACAGAATGAAAACTATATTTTTACAAAAATAGTGTGCATTTCTTTTGGAGTGACCCTCGTATACAAAGCATCGAAAATTGGAATTTGAAGAGCGAGAAAGAAGTATTCACATTAAAAAGCATATAAGACAGGAACGCACTCTTTAGCCCCTACTGTTCAATCTGTACATTGAAGACGCAACTACGAAAATAAAAGAAAGGATCAATGGTGGGATTAAAATTCAGGATGAAAGGATATTAATGGTATGATTCGCTGATGACATTGCTATCCTCACTGAAAGAGATGAAGAATTACGAGATCTGTTCATTGCAATGAACAGTGCAATAAGTACAGAATATGGATTGAGAGTAAAACGGAAAAAGATGAAAGTAATGAGAGATAACAGAAATGAGAATAGCGAGAAATTTAACATCAAAACTGGTGGTCACGAAGCAGACGAACGTAAGGAACTTTGCTATCTTAGAAGAAATATATTCCATGCGTGAAACGCAGACAAGCACAGGCAAACAGATCATTCCTGGCCAAGACACAGCTATTAGTGTCAAACATAGGCCGTAATTTGAGCAAGAAGTTTCTGGGAATGCGCTATTGGAACTCAGCACTGTATGGTAGTGGGACAATGTTATTTGGAAAATCGGGAAAGAAGAGAATCGAAGCATTTGAGATATGGTACTATAGAAGAATGTTGAAATTTAAGTGGAATGATAAGATAAGGAATGAGGTGGTACTCCGTAGAATAGACGAAGATGGGAACATACGGAAAACACTGATACGGAAAGGACAGGACGATAGGACATGTGTTAAGGGATCCGATAATAACCTGCATGGTACAAGGGCGAGTGAACAGTGCATACGTTTATAGCACTTCTCATCGGCTTACTGAATAAAATGGTTCAAATGGCTATGAGCACTATGGGACTTAATATCTGAGGTCATCAGTTCCCTAGAACTTAGAACTACTTAAACATAACTAACCTAAGGACATCACACCCATCCATGCCCGAGGCAGAATTTGAACCTGCGACGGTAGCAATAGCTCAATTCCGGACTGAAGCGCCTAGAACCGCTCGGCCACGTCAGCCGGCCTTACTGAATATAACAGAAAACCATAAGAGAGTATGTTCTCTCTCACAACCTAAAACAGTCTGACGATACATAGTTAGTTTTTATAGTAGAAAGCTACAGGCTCGCAGATAAAGATGCCGTCAATGAAAGTTTAAGGATCTTTTTTCTCCACAATGAAATTTTCTTGATAGTTTGATAGTTTAGGAATTATATGAATAAATGCCTTACAGATTGCTTGCAACCCCAGCTCCTGGATAGGTTCTTTAGTGAAATCAGCAGAGCGAAGACAGAAGCTCTCGTACGGTAGCGACACCTGGAGCAGTGTCCTTGGTCACTTTTCTTACATGGCATCTAAACTGTTGGCAACGTAGACCAGCTGCGATGGACATAACCCTGTGATGCAGTTAGTAACACGAAATACAAGATGCATAAAACTATATTTTGATGACTCTCACTGACGTATGTTTCAGATACTTATTTTTTAGGACCAACCAATATTTTCTTCTTTGAATATAACACTTCATGGCTCAAATAACCGCCTGGCCACACTGGCTTCCGTTTATGTTTATTTACTTCAACCAGTTAAGAAAAATAATGGGATCTTTGTTTTGAAGGAAAACACTCGATTTCTTTCTCCGCCGTTCCCAAGCTTAGCTTCTGCTACGTCTCTAACAACCTAGCAGTCAACGAAATGTTCAATACCGATCAACCTTTCTTTCCATTCCCTGCTAAATCCAAAGAGAATGGTAGGTCACACATGTTAGACTTTTTTCCGTTTCATTTTCCCCTTTCTAATGTTTAAACTACGTTGCTAACCATCCTCAACTTCGGTGAATTCAATATGTCAAGGCAAGAACAATTCTGGCATCGCAGATAAAAACTGTCGATTGATATATACACTCCTGGAAATGGAAAAAAGAACACATTGACACCGGTGTGTCAGACCCACCATACCTGCTCCGGACACTGCGAGAGGGCTGTACAAGCAATGATCACACGCACGGCACAGCGGACACACCAGGAACGGCGGTGTTGGCCGTCGAATGGCGCTAGCTGCGCAGCATTTGTGCACCGCCGCCGTCAGTGTCAGCCAGTTTGCCGTGTCATACGGAGCACCATCACAGTCTTTAACACTGGTAGCATGCCGCGACAGCGTGGACGTGAACCGTATGTGCAGTTGACGGACTTTGAGCGAGGGCGTATAGTGGGCATGCGGGAGGCCGGGTGGACGTACCGCCGAATTGCTCAACACGTGGGGCGTGAGGTCCCCACAGTACATCGATGTTGTCGCCAGTGGTCGGCGGAAGGTGCACGTGCCCGTCGACCTGGGACCGGACCGCAGCGACGCACGGATGCACGCCAAGACCGTAGGATCCTACGCAGTGCCGTAGGGGACCGCACCGCCACTTCCCAGCAAATTAGGGACACTGTTGCTCCTGGGGTATCGGTGAGGACCATTCGCAACCGTCTCCATGAAGCTGGGCTACGGTCCCGCACACCGTTAGGCCGTCTTCCGCTCACGCCCCAACATCGTGCAGCCCGCCTCCAGTGGTGTCGCGACAGGCGTGAATGGAGGGACGAATGGAGACGTGTCGTCTTCAGCGAAGAGAGTCGCTTCTGCCTTGGTGCCAATGATGGTCGTATGCGTGTTTGGCGCCGTGCAGGTGAGCGCCACAATCAGGACTGCATACGACCGAGGCACACAGGGCCAACACCCGGCATCATGGTGTGGGGAGCGATCTCCTACACTGGCCGTACACCACTGGTGATCGTCGAGGGGCACTGAATAGTGCACGGTACATCCAAACCGTCATCGAACCCATCGTTCTACCATTCCTAGACCGGCAAGGGAACTTGCTGTTCCAACAGGACAATGCACGTCCGCATGTATCCCGTGCCACCCAACGTGCTCTAGAAGGTGTAAGTCAACTACCCTGGCCAGCAAGATCTCCGGATCTGTCCCCCATTGAGCATGTTTGGGACTGGATGAAGCGTCGTCTCACGCGGTCTGCACGTCCAGAACGAACGCTGGTCCAACTGAGGCGTCAGGTGGAAATGGCATGGCAAGCCGTTCCACAGGACTACATCCAGCATCTCTACGATCGTCTCCATGGGAGAATAGCAGCCTGCATTGCTGCGAAAGGTGGATATACACTGTACTAGTGCCGACATTGTGCATGCTCTGTTGCCTGTGTCTATGTGCCTGTGGTTCTGTCAGTGTGATCATGTGATACTAAAATGTAAACTTTCACGGCCGGAAATATCATGTCCATTATAATTATCCGAGCTGTTATGCCGTGGTCGGTTGATGAATGCTGTGGTGACTCCCAACGTTTCGTCTCCGACTGCGGGAGACATCTTCAAGGGGGTCCGTAGCTTGATGGAAGATCCTACACACACACTGGCTCGCTACAGTTGACGGCTCTTGCTTAACGACCGAGACAAGTTGCGTACAGTGGTCAGCGCTTACATGCAAGCAACACTGCCTGAAAACATAACCGCAGGAATCAGTGTGAGATGTTCGACGAATGTGGTGAAGTACGGCGTTTACTCTAGCTATACCGGACTTCGCCATGTCCCTTGAAGTAGCACGTGTGCCGTTTTCGAACTTTGTCTCTAAAAATAATAGTGAAATGTCAGAAATAAATTTTCATTTTATTTTCAATTTTACAGAACAAATTCCTCAGTCTTTCGTAACACGTTGTCAAAACAAGCAAGTAAAAAAATGTTGCAAAGGTTTTCTTTATAGAAAGATTGAAACAGTGTCAAGACATACTTTTTGTATCAGTGCTAACAGTATTTTTAGTACAAATAAGGTAAGTACCAAGGATTCTGAAATGCAAAATATTGGTTAGAATACCGTGCGTGTTTCCTCACTTACTGCAATCAAGGCTCAAACACATAAAAACAAACAGTTTTACTGTAGAATTATATCTACATCTACACCTACATTTATACTCCGCAAGCAACCCAACGGTGTGTGGCGGAAGGCACTTTACGTGCCACTGCATTAACTCCCTTTCCTGTTCCAGTCCCGTATGGTTCGCGGGAAGAACGACTGCCGGAGAGCCTCCGTGCCCGCCCGAATCTCTCCAAATTTACATTCGTGATCTCGTCGGGAGGTATAAGTAGGGGGAACCAATATATTCGATACCTCATCCACAAACGCACCCTCTTGAGCCCTGGACAGCAAGCTAGACCGCGATGCAGAGCGCCTCTCTTGCAGTCTGCCACTTGAGTTTGCTAAACATCTCCGTAACGCTATCATGCTTACCAAATAACCCTATGACGAAACGTGCCGCTCTTCTTTCGATCCTCTCTATCTCCTCTGTCAACCCGACCTGGTACGGATCCCACACTGATGAGCAATACTCAAGTATAGGTCGAACGAGTGTTTTGTAAGCCACCTCCTATATTGATTTTTCTAAGGACTCTCCCAATGAATCTCAACCTGGCACCCGCTTTACCAACAATTAATTTTATATGATCATTCCACTTCAAATCGTTCCGTACGCATACTCCCAGATATTTTACAGAAGTAACTGCTACCAGTGTTTGTTCCGCTGTCATACAATCATACAATAAGAATCCTTCTTTCTATGTACTCGCAACACATTACATTTGTCTATGTTAAGGGTCAGTTGCCACTCCCTGCACCAAGTGCCTATCCGCTGCAGATCTTCCTGCATTCCGATGCAATTTTCTAATGCTGCAACTTCTCTGTACACTACAGCATCATCCGCGAGAGGATGGAGAGAAGAGGACACTATTGTCTAAGCTGGGATGGGTTCACAGTTCAGATATTCGAATAGAGTTTTGACTAGGCAGCTTTTGCACACACACTTATTGCACTTGTAACACATACGTTGCGTTTTAGTCCCCTTTTGTTCTTTGCAGGAATCCTGATTATGGCCACGCTTTCTGTTTCCAAGATGGTCAGCGTAGGTACCGAGTGCCTGCAAGGGGAGAATGGCTCCTTTCTACAGTTTGTAGGGGCTAGCAAACTCATCTAAACTCATCTGCTACACAAGGGGTTAAAGGGTTGCTTTAGTAGGGGCAAGTCACTTAAAAATTGTGTTAACATTGGTCATAGCAAGATCAAGAATGTTGTAAAAGACACGCAGAGAATGCCGGTGGGTGCCAGCTCGGATACTATAGAGTCTAGTCATGTCACTGACCTTGCATCATGCATGCATGTTACTCAAAGTAAGGACATCTTTTCTTCCTTTTTCCTTTGGTATACACTGGGAACATTATCGCCCGACTTGAACAAGTGTGTTGCGTAAAACGCATCGCCTCCACTTCGCTCCGATGAGTGACATCTAAATTAGTTCCTTTTTGTTTCCACCAATTTCACGGAGGTGGAGAATTTGTCAGTCATCATATTACGACCAAAGTTGAGGAATGACTGTGCCAATTTCAAGGTAACCAAGACCTTTGCTCGGATAATGAGTTTCATGCTTGCAATGGTAAAGGATTCCGTTCTTCCTGAATCCGTTTAGGAAGAACCACATCTCAGCATCACACAAAAAGCAGTATTTTATCCCATACTTATATGGTTTACTCGGAATGTACTGAATGAATGGGCACCTGCACTTGCAAAGATATACAGCCATGTTCTCGCTTCGCTTGTAGCAGGCAAAGCAATTGTCAGTAAACAGATCCCGTATTTCAAAAGCAAGGCAAAATTTATCAGTTGTCTCTTCGATGACGTAGAATCAAGATGATTGCATGTGGCCAGTCCGTAGGGAACCGAAAGCTGCACCTACGTAAAGCTCGTCCAACCTCCAAATTCTTCGTATGTCAGGTTATTTTTGTTCTAAGCCGTCGTAATATGCTCAGACATTTCATGAATGACGTCGAGGCACGCCCAGAAACTATGAAGGCTCTGAAAACCGGTGTTATTGATATCAAATTGTGTTAAACAGCGTATAGATCAGAAACGACCCATATGGTACTTCGCGTACTTCAGGTAAATTACTCATAATTCTACGTGAGACAGGGGGATGAAGTTTTGGTGAATTGTACAATACTCCTAGTGTTAACGGGCTGTGGCAGCAGGCGAAGCGAGTGCACTTGCTAAAAGCACGACATCACCTGCAGCGCCTTTCACATATTGGTCAGGTAAGTTCCGATTTCGGTTTCTAAGACCTGATGATAGGGTTTGGAGTGTGGCGCGGCCCACGAAGCCATGCACCCAAGTTGTTAACAAGCCACTGTGCAAGCTGGTGGTTTACTCGGAGGTGTGGGCTGTGTTTACATGGAATGGACTAGACCTCTGGATGGTCTCCTACTTGGAGATCATTTGCAGCCATTCATGGTCGTCAACGATGGAATTTTTATGGATAACAATGTGCCATGTCACCAGGTCACAGTTGTTCACGATTGGTTGAAGAACATTGTGAACAATTCAAACGAGTAGTTTGGCCACCCAGATCACCTGACATGAATCCCATCGAACATTTATGGGATGTAATTGAGAGGTATGTAAAATCCTGCACCGGCGAGACTTCCACAATTATGGAGGGCTATAGAACCAGCGTGCCTCAATAGTCCTGAAGGGGACTCTCAACGACTTGTTGGGTCCATCCATCATCGAAGCTGCGAGTCAAGAAACCAACAAAATCTCCATAAACATATGCACCTCTCTACTTTTTCAAGAAAATTTTTGCTGTGGTGATACATTACATGCTTCAATATTTTTCACATTAATGTCGCACTAGCAGTAGCCAGAACGCTTTTGTCTACGTAATTATATGAGTCCATGTGGCTGAGCCAAGAAAATGACTATTTCGAACTGGCTGTAATCTACCTCCAAGAAGTTATAATACGCAATCAGTGTGGAGCATTCCCCGTTACCACATATTTATGAGCTGGTCATGAGTGTAGTTGGGTTGTCAATTGTACTAAAGACGGTTTCGATTTACACTGCAGCCAACCATTTTTGACAAGCACATACAGACACTAATCATCTCAGGCAACGCCAAGTGAACAACTGCCGGCCGGAGTGGCCGTGCGGTTCTAGGCGCTAGAGTCTGGAGCCGAGCGACCGCTCCGGTCGCAGGTTCGAATCCTGCCTCGGGCATGTATGTGTGTGATGTCCTTAGGTTAGTTAGGTTTAATTAGTGCTAAGTTCTAGGTGACTGATGACCTCAGAAGCTAAGTCGCAAAGTGCTCAGAGTCATTTTTGAAGTGAACAACTCATTGTTGCATTGTGAATCCAAATCGACATTAAACGTAATGTCCCTTCGCTACTGTCTGGAGAACAGTCAGTGTGATTTGGGCAATAACAGAGGCAGAATTCGTGACAAGTAGAAATTTTGTGGTACGTCTAGCTTCGAATCCTGATCTAGGGGAAAACTTTTCATCGTGTCAAGCGAAAAGTTATTACGATCTTGAATGGCTCTTCCAGCATTGTTAACAGTAACGATTGGTGCCAGTTGCGACTACCAGTGAAACAAGAAATCACATTGTTTCAGGTTCAAACATGCAACTCCTAGTTTCTGGTTTGAAAGAATTCTATACTTAATATCTGTGTGTGTGTATAATCAACAATGATGATACGTGCGGTGTTCCACTCCCAGTCAGCGCAGAACTTTTCTTCACATTATTCCTGTTTCTTACTTGTGGACATCTATCTACCGGTGAAATAAACCGATGTTCGACGTGGTCGATGTCTATCTGTGGCTAGAAAACGACGGCGACAGGTGTCGGCTTTTAACTGCACTAACACGAAACGTTTTCGATTCGTCATTTCAGTTTCAGTCATCTCGTATAGGTTAAAAATCGGTATCTAAGATTTGATTATGCATAGCTAACAATCGATTTGGTCATGGGTTCGAATCCCAATCCAACACAAAATTTAAGGACGTTCTTTCAAGTTCACTTCCTGTTACTTGTGACTGAAACCATATTTAAGATCTTCCGTTGTTAGTTAACAGCGACAGTAGTTGTTGGATAGGAGTTCCGGGTTCCTGTTCAATACGAAAATGTTCTTCATGTAATATAAAGATGAAAGTTTCATTTTGAAATGGTATTTATTGTAATAAATTCCAGTTTAAGTGGGTTAAAAAGTATTTCATCTGTCATAGCGTGTTTCCTGATATTTGCATTGTTTTGATATTCACTTGTATCTGGAATGATAGTCATATAGAGCAGTGTTTTCTGCTGGTCTCTTGTAGTAAAAATTACGTGTAGTCATACGACGGTACCGTAAAGAGAATAGAGGACGTCAGTTACGTTATTTTGGTGTCATACGAACCAGATTGAATGCAAATCAGGTCGTTCGGATATTGAGCATGATCCGATCTCCTCAAGCCAACTTACGGTGTGCAGTGGACGGTATTATTGCTACCATTATCATTTCAAACATAAATGTGGACATTTTTGACATCTTCGAAACTGCCATTTTCGACTGTTTTATGATGATATGATACTGGGTCTCGGCCCAGAACTAGTCATCGAATAAATAAAAAGTAAAAATTTGCGATGACATTTCCGAAGATGTCAAAAATTCTCACTTGGACTGGTTCTTCGTTGTACAGAATAATTTTCTATGAACCTCGGTATGACCCCTCGTTTTTCTCATTTTCTCGTCACAGCCACTTCGCGAGATGCGTGTGGAAGGAACTTCTTGGTATTTCTGCTCTTGATAGAGTAAACCTGCTGCAGGTTGGCTTCGTCAGTATAGGTCTACAATTATTCACAACTGCCCGAAGCCTTTTCTTGAAACTAGGAATCACCTGCACTTCTCTCTACTCACTTGATACTCTTCGATGCTCGAATGACCTATGATAAACTGCAGCTGCATTCTTGGTCTATGTAGTGTCCACTGACTTAGCTACATAATACGATTGCCAACGTTTCATTTTTAACTACGGTTATAATGAGATCTTTGTCTCCAGTTCTTCCACTTGCACAGTTCTTTGTTTTCCTAACTATTGAACCTCAATGTAAATATTTCAGTTGTTGAAGGTAGCGTTTTACTATCGTAACTCTAAACTGTTACATATCAATTTCAGCTCCACCGAAAAGAATTTCAGCAAAGTATCTTATGCATCTGCCGTTATGTAATTTATAGTCCCTAGGTAAAAACCAGTAGAAGCATTTGGATTTCTCAGGTTTGCCGTATTGCTTATTTTGCTAAACTTCATGTAGCAGATCTTATTGTCCCCCATTGCCTAAAGTCATTCTCTGAGCTCGCTTAGCCTACGACTATCAATATTCCTTCGCTCAAGCCGTGATATCATTTCCGCAAGAGCTCACTAGTGAATGTCTGTCAAACATATTCATTTGATATGATCTTATACAGCTGTTTTGAAATCTTTTATAATTTGGTTTTAGCTAAGTTTGATTACGTGAAAATGAGCTGTCTTGTATTTCAGTTCGGTAGGGTAGAGGGACGGGATACCCCTTAGCTTTGGGAAAAAAAATTCCAATGAAAGTTTTAAATTTTGAGAAGTATTTCTTCTGCGTGGAAAAATCAGTCATTAATAGATGTAGGTTGCCTACTTCGATTTCCTATGCACTTCTCACTGGTTAGGTGATGCGATCGGTCAGTGGTCTCGAGACGGGTAAAGAGAAGGCAGAGCGTTCCAAGTGGTTCCTTCTTACGACCCAACCTACACCATAACAGTAGTTTTTCACTTTCCATGGAAGGCATCAGTCAGTGCAATATATTACGTTTCAGCTCGCTCATAGGAGAAAATTTAGAATGATAATGGTTTTAACTTACAATCTGTGCGCGTGCAGATCACCTTCGCACTGGAAAAAAGAAGGAAGGAAGATTGCAGTTGACGTTCTGTCGATATTGAGATCATTAGAGACGGAGCCCAAGCTCGGATTGCTTCAGAAATGGGGAAGGAAAACGGCCATGCCCTTTGAAAGGAACCATCCCGGCATTTTCTTAAAACGATTTACGGAAATCACGGAAAACCGAAATCAGGATGGCCCGATACGTGTTCGAATTGTCGTCCTCCCGAACCCGAGTCCAATGTGCTAACCACTGCGCCACCTCGCTCGATCAACGCATTGGGTAAAAGAACGATTTACAACGCAGGAAGTGAAAAATCACATACTGAAATTAGAAGCCTTGCATCACCAAAGTAGGCAACTACAAAATTCCGGAGTTTCATAAACGAAAAAAAGATCATTTTTAAAAACTAACATGAAGACGTTGCACATTTAAATGTTGTAATATCATTATTAATGAAGTAGATATTCACTTAATCATTGACGTATTGTTCATCTACGGAATATATCACCAGGTATTTGAGAAAAATACAATAACACCTGAGCGAACACAAGCATCCGTAACTGTGAAGCGAATACGAAATTCACAGTTCAGTAAGCTACGTTTTTCTGTACTTATTATATAAACTTTGCACATAAATGAATTTGGGAAATTAAAAAAATCCACAAACTATCGGATGATAGTAATTGAACATCTATTTTGTCGTTAACTCGCCGTGGAAAGAGCAGGCAAGATATTTAAACAAATTGTCACTGTAATGGCTTTTCGATCCTAAATTAAAGTACTAGTTTTTGACAGAATAGAATGCAACACAGATACGTTTAGAAGTGGCTAGGTATTGAATGAAGGCCTTTTGAAAAGTAATCTGTTGTATTTACTTTGCAGGCATCAGATATCTGAAATAATTTTCAGATGGATTGTTAGTAAGTGATGAGCTGCTAGGAACACGTTTGAATCTAATGATATTGAAAAAAAATTTCAAAACTTTTGATCTGGATTGATGTCAATAAATTCCTAACTGGTTACGCAGCACAAAAATATCTAGACTTGGACCAAGTCAGTATGCTAGGAATCTGCAATATTAAGAGAACAGCAGCAAAAAATGGATTATACCGAATTTTTAGAAATAACTGCGCCTATCTAATGGAAACAGTATTTCTTCCGCCCCATACGCTATCAATAACGCAAAGTGGATGGCGAAAGACGTTTATAACCTGAATATGTTTCGAGACGAATTTAAATTATCATCAGTAGAAGTAAATTCAATTTGTGATATTTTTATTTTACTGATAACTGAGTATGTCGAAGGATGGGTCTGCAGTTTTACAAAAACTGAATAAGTTATGAAAAATGTTCCCTGTTCTACTGCCTTTGTCATTGTTGACCCTAATTAATATTCTGAATAAAGGCGGAAATGGTTAATGTATTGAGTTTTGAGGTACAACCAACAGTACCAAGAGGTTTTAGTAGGTGTCAATCAGATTCCAAAATTACCAGTAATGGAATAGTTCAGATGGCTCTGAGCCCTATGGGACTTATCATCTGAGGTCATCAGTCCCCTAGAACTTAGAACTACTTAAACCTAACTAACCTAAGGACATCACACACGTCCATGCCCGAGGTAGGATACGAACCTGCGACCGTAGCGGTCGCGCGGTTCCAGACTGAGGTGCCTAGAACCGCTTGGCCACACCGGCCGGCGGTAATGGAATTACATTAGTATTTTCTAATAATATAAAAGTATTTTTATAAGAGATTATTCGTGTGATGAGTTCTTTAAGGACGAGCCTTTATAGCAGAATGGAACTGAACATTTCATCCACTCTCTTCAACTAGTTATTAAACTGAAATTTTCAAATGAACTGACAGAGAGGTGTCAAGCTGATTGAGAACTACAGCAAACAGTTTATAAAAGCCCCGAAACGGGAAACGCGTGTGCCTGACATTTATCTAACAATAGTCTTAAATATTCAGGGCTTAGAAATAACAGTTAAAGGAAACATGATTTTCTCATCATGCTTTCCTGACAAACATTGTACATACTAGTTTTATAGATTGTGTTGCGAAATCTAATGCAGCAGTATTAATAATTAAATTGTAATTGATGAAGTTGTAGCCTACTATATGAGATAAAAAAAAGCAAATGAAAATTTTTGTGTCACTTTATGTTTTGTATATTAACTTTGGGGCTGAGCGTCCTCTCCTCCCAACCCTACTGATTACATTAACTTTATTTGTGCATGAATCCAAACTTGAGCATAGCATAAATAAAAAAGTTAAACTTAAAGAAAGGAGCCATCCTGATATTCATAGAGCACTAGCCTACTAGGATCCACAGAATTTGGCTAGACATGTGAACCAAGGCAGAGCTTTGTTAACAGTAATCTCAGTCCAATCGTGAGTGCTGCTACGTATCACAGCCTAATGTGAAAATGTAAAATTACTCAATTTGGTTTGCCAGAATATGCCGAAAACTACATAGATTAAGACACTTCAGAACCTGTTTAGATAGAAATAATGAAGTACGTCCTCGTACCTTACATAGACCACATCTCGGATATAATAGGTCACTTTTGAAATATTTAATTTATATGGCTGTTTTCAGGATTATCATTGTAAGTAAAATATTCCCACATAATACAACGTTGGACACTGAATATATCTACACAAAATATCTCTGAAAAATCTTACACTAGAACAGAAGACGTTTTCAGGAAAAGGTTTCGGAAATATACAAACTACTGCTACAGAGTAAACAAATTTCAGAACTAAGCGGTCATGCGCGCGCACACACACACACACACACACACACACACACACACACACACACACACACACACACACACATCGACAACTACAACAGAAGAATATACGTATCTAGTAACTAAAAGTATTTAACAAAGGAGAGAATCTAATTGCGATGGAAGAGCTGAAAACTTAATGCAGTTAAGTTCGGAATCACAGCAACATCAGTTAAGTAACTTATTTTAGTAATAGCCATTTTATAACATTTTTTGTTATCTTCCACTGTATTCACTGCTAAGAACATGTGACAGTGAATATCTGATGCTTCAAGCGAAAGTGCAAAGTACTGAAGATGCAAAATATTGGACTTTACAGGTTACCTTAACATTAACCTCAAATAATCCAGTGAAATATGAAAGAAAGTTAAGAGACTTTCTTATTATTAGATAGTGGCAAATCTGTAATTATTAATACTTTACATTGACAATCTTTCGTAAATTACAACAAGTTTTAGCGCCTTTCAACAAGTTTTATGAGACGCTAGGAACTGTATCGCTTCTGATGATCACAGACGTTGCCATTTATTATCTTTTGAAAAAGTCCTTTGGATAAACAGCGACTAATAAGAACAAGCTCTCCTTTGAGTAAAGGCATGTAAGGAAAATCGCGTGTAGTGGAAATCACTTATAGTACGCTGTGTTGCCAGAAGTTTAGAAGAACAATTTTACGGTTTTAAACAACCTTCCACCATTCACAACACAGCTCTGACAGTAGAAAAGTAACACAAAATTCAATTTAAACTTGTGAACAATATAGTTGGTTCAATACACGAACTGTTTAGTCGCACCTGAACTACATATTTAGTTTGCTAACGAATTTAGTGCATTCTTCTGTTTTCGATTTTAGGTTTTATGTCTTCTCGTCGACTACGAGGTTGACTTCGAACTTCCTTTTCCCGTCAGGTAATTTTATTTCAGTATGGATGAAAAGTTGTCACTCAATAAATATTACTTTGTTTTATGTTGGCTTACGACGTGTTTTTTAAGGATACCGTGTGAACACGTGAGGAAATACTGACCCTACGACTTACCTTACAAGATAGATTAAGGAAAGGCAAACTTACGTTTCTAGCATTTGTAGACTTAGAGAAAGCTTTTGACAATGTTGACTGGAATATTCTCTTTGAAATTCTGAAGGTGGTAGGAGTAAAATACAGGGAACGAAAGGCTATTTACAATTTGTACAGAAACCAGGTGGCAGTTATAAGAGTTGAGGGGCACAAAAGGGAAGCAGTGGTTGGGAAGGGAGTGAGACAGGGTTGTAGCCTATCCCCGATGTTGTTCAATCTGTTTTGCACTGACGCAGACCTCACTTTTGCATCGCGGATGTGCGAAACAAGACGCAAATCTCGCGTTAGTCCTCACAGTACTGAGACCATCTGGCAACTAACTCTCAATCTCATCTCACTTCGTGCACTGGTAAACAGTTATACCTAAGTCAGTTAATTTACTTTTTACAGAGCAAAATCTTAAATGATAAGTAGTAATATAATTAATACATATGAATGTTTATATTAATATTCAAGAGTGAAGAATATGGTAAATTGTTATACAGATTCGTTCTTTGTGCTACATAATCTGATCCAAAAAGCCGCGGGTGAAAAGGCGATTTTTCAGAGGATTATATCTCGGGATCTGTTAGTCACAGAGATAAGGGGTCAAGTGTTTTGGATAGCATTTGACCTAAAGGTCATTTGTGTACCTATAGGAAGAACGGGCATACTGTAGCTATCCTACCTTGCGAGTTCAAAATTTGAACTTTACACAGTTTCTCGAACCCAGTCAACTTGAGAAAACCGTTTCTTTTGCGTTGGGTGTGATCTGTGTTGGACCTTAGCTGACTTATAATAGCACCATTTTTCTTGGGCTCTTCCTGAGAAAAGTCAGAAAAACTGTTATTTTCTGGTGCCGTAAGTACAAATTAAGGTGACGGTCACTTCTGTTCGTGGCAATTAAATGAAAATTTTAACGTATGTTGTTAAGATGATATTCTCGGTGAACTTCAAAAATTTTTTCGATGACGTTATCCGTCATCGAGATTCAGAGATCCCTTGCGTCTAACTACATCTATAGTTCCGTCTTCAGAGTCTGTTTGTCCGCACCCGGTAGCTGAGTGGATAGCCGGCACGGTAGCTCAGCGTGTTCGGTCAGAGGGTTTGGTGCCCTCTGTAATAAAAAAAAAAAAAAAAAAAACTGAGTTAATGCATCAACGACGAACTGAAACGGATGTCTAGCGACGTCCGCCCCGAGCAGATACAACGATCGAAAACGAACAAAATGAGAATAAAAAAAAGTGGTCAGCGTGACAGGATGTCAAACCTAAGTGCCCGGGTTCGATTCCCGGCTGGGTCGGAGATTTTCTCCGCTCAGGGACTGGGTGTTGTATTCTCCAAATCATCATCATTTCATCCCCATAGATGAGCAAGTCGCCGGAGTGGCGTCAAATCGAAAGACTTGCACCAGGCCAATGTCTCCCGGACCGGAGGCCCTGGTCACACGATGCTTTTTGTTAAGAGTCTGTTAATTCACGTCTTTCCCTAATCACAACGGTAACCGTTTCACATAAATCACTTGAGTACAAAAGACAGCTCCACCAACGCACGGCCTTTGCACCTTGTGTATACGATACAACCACCATCTGTATAAGTGGACATCGCTAATCCTTGAGGTACGTCACCGAAGGGTATAGTGCTCCAGTGCAACAAGAGTAGTTTTTTAAGGATACCGTGTGAACACGTGAGGCAATACTGACCCTACGACTTATCTTACAAGATAGATTAAGGAAAGGCAAACCTACGCTTCTAGTATTTGTAGACTTAGAGAAAGCTTTTGACAATGTTGACCGGAATACTCTCTTTCAAATTCTGAAGGCGGCAGAGGTAAAATATAGGGAGCGAAATGCTATTTACAATTTGTACAGAAACCAGATGGCAATTATAAGAGTCGAGGGGCATGAAAGGGAAGCAGTAGCTGGGAAAGGAGTGAGACAGGGTTGTAGCCTACTGCCAATGTTATTCAATCTGTATATTGAGCAAGCGCTAAAGAAAACGAAAGGAAAATTCGGAGTAATTATTAAAATCCATGGAGAAGAAATAAAAACTTTGAGGTTCGTTGATGACATTGTAATTCTGTCAGAGACAGCAAAGGACTTGGAAAAGCAGTTGAACAGAATGGACAGTGTCTTGAAAGGAGGATATAAGATGAACATCAAGAAAAGCAAAACGAGGATAATGGAATGTAGTAGAACTAAGTCGGGTGATGCTGAGCGAATTAGATTAGGAAATGAGACACTTAAAGTAGTAAAGGAGTCTTGGTATTTGGGGAGCAAAATAACTGATGATGGTCGAAGTAGAGAGGATATCAAATGTAGACTGGCAATGGCAAGGAAAGCGTTTCTGAAGAAGAGAAATTTGTTAACATAGAGTATTGATTTAGGTGTCAGGAAGTCATTTCTGAAAGTATTTGTATGGAGCGTAGCCATGTATGGAAGTGAAACATGGACGATAACTAGTTTGGACAAGAAGATAATAGAAGCTTTCGAAATGTGGTGCTACAGAAGAATGCTGAAGATTAGATGGGTAGATCACATAACTAATGAGAAGGTATTGAATTGGATTGGAGAGAAGAGAAGTTTGTGGCACAACTTGACAAGAAGAAGGGATCGGATGATAGGACATGTTCTGAGGCATCACGGGATCACCGATTTAGTATTGGAGGGCAGCGTGGAGGGTAAAAATCGTAGAGGGAGACCAAGAGATGAATACACTAAACAGATTCAGAAGGATGTAGGTTGTAGTAGGTGCTGGGAGATGAAAAAGCTTGCACAGGATAGAGTAGCATGGAGAGCTGCATCAGACCAGTCTCAGGACTGAAGACCACAACAACAACAACAACAACAACAACCGTGTGGTGAGCTTGTCATTCTTAGTACTGACTTCTAAATAAAGGGTGAAATTGTTGAGATTCAGGTATATCCAACGAAACGTGCAATGAAGCGAGGTTGTGTATATTGACCACGTCCCCTGGTAGTCTGTAGCGCCCGCAGGTTGGCAGCAGTGCTCCGCCTAAACAGCGTGTGGGCAACCCGCAATCGGCCCCCGGGGCGCCGTAAGGCGTCGCAGGCGCCGCCCGCCGCGACCTGATTTATCCGCAGGCCGGCTGGGCCGGGCCGGGCGGGGGTGGCTAGTCGACACGTTGTATCGACAGCTCAGCCCGGCCCCGACAACTCTTGGGGGTGGGGGGTGGCAATCGGATGTCGCCTGATACCTCGTTCCGCGTCTGCTGCCGAGGCCACACTCCTCGTTAAGAGCGCCCGAAGAGTGCAACCGATACAACCAAAAAGCGCCGCTTACGAAAAAATATTCCAGAGTTCTGTAACAGATCGATCTACATCCGTACTCTGCAAACCACTTTGAAGTGTATGGCAGAGGATATGTCTCACTGTACCACTTGTGAGGATACTTGTCCGTTCTTTCACACGTGAAGGGTGGAAAGAATGATCGCTTAAATGTCTCTGCCTGTGCTGTAATTAATAATAATCTTTGTTTTCACGATGTCTACGGGAGCGATATCACCGGGGTTGTAACATAATGTTAGACTCATAATTTAAGCCCGGTTCTTAAGACTTTGTAACTTATCTTTCTCTAGAGAGTTTACGTCTATCTTCATGTGACTCCCAGTTATATCTCTCAGTTTGACAGTCTCCACATCTGTCAGACAAACCTGTAACCATTTGTACTGCCATTCCCTGTTCTTTTTTATTTTTTTTATTTTTTATTTTTATATTTGATGCAGCCTGCCACGAATTCCTCCCCTCTGTCAAGTTCTTCATCTCAGAGTATCACTTGAAACCTACGTCCTCAATTATTTGCTGACTGTATTCCAGTGTCTGTCTTCCTTTACAGTTTTTACCCTCCACAGCTCACTGCAGTACGTGGAAGTCATTCTCTGATGTCTTAACAGATGCCCTATCATCCGGACCCTTCCCCTTGTCATTGTTTTCCACATATTTCTCTCCTGTTCTGCGCGAAACCTCCTTATTCCTTACCTTATCAGTCTACCGAATTTTGAACATTCGTCTTAGCACAGCATCACCAATGCTTCGATTCTCTTCTGTTCCGGTTTTTCCTCAGTCCATATTTGACTACCATACGATGCTGTGCTCCAAACGTACATTCACAGAAATTTGTTCCTCAAAATAAGACCTATGTTTCACACTAATAGACTTCTCTTTCCGGGGAATGCACTTTTCTCCAGTGCTAGTCTGGTCATGGGTCCGTCATTGGTTGTTTTGCCGCGTAGGTATTGGAACTCCTTAACGTCATCTACTTCGTGACCATCAATTCTGATGTCAAATTTCTCGCTGTTCTCATTTAAGGGGCTTCTCATCACATACATCTCTTTTCGATTTACTCTCATTCCATATTCTGAATTCATTATAGTGTTCATTCCATTCAGCATATCCTTTACTTTAACTCGGGATAGCAATGTCATCAGCGAATTGTATCATTCATATCCTTTCACCTTGAATTTTAATTCCAATCCTGGACCTTTCTTTTATTTCCATCATTTCTTCTTCGATGTACAGATGTACCAAATATGGGTGCAGCGTCTTTCAAACGGTACTTCATTACAGATAACTGCTGAGGTTACTAGTAACATCGTCCGCAAGGTCCTTAACAGACGCCATGAATAGCAAGGGACCGAACACACTTCCATTAGATACATCCTAAGTTATGGCGATGACTGTACATCCAAGACAACGTGTTGTGTACTTCCTATCAAAAAATCCCTAATTCAGTCACAAATTTTGCTTGTTACCTCAAACGATGATACTTTTGATAATAAGTGTAGGTGTGATACTGAGTCCAGGGCTTCTCCGAAATCAAGAAATATTCCCTCTAAATGACTGCCTTGATCCATAGTTTCTGGATGTCAAGTGAGAAAAGTGCAAGTTGGGGTTCACATGATCGAAGTTTCCGAAATCTGTGGTGATTTCCATGGAGGAGAGCATTCTGTTCGAGCTATCTCATTTGTTCGAGCTCGGAATATTTTCTAAAATTCTGTATCAAATTAATGTCATGGGTATTAGAGGACGGTTTTGTGGATCGCTTCCGCTAATCTTCTTGTATACGGGTGTGAGCTCTTCTTTCTTCCAATTACTAAGCACGGTTTCTTGATCGAGCGATCTGCAATAGATTATAGGTAACAGAGGGGCTCACTCAGCCGAAAACTGGGTGCTGAATCTGAAAGGGATTCCATTGGGTCCTGAAGCTTTGTTCAAAATTAAAGGTTCCATTTGTTTCTCAACGCCGATGTCGCTGATATCTACAGCACTAAGCTTTACAACGGTAAGAGAATTAAATTTGGGCAATACTGCTGCATTTCCATTCTTAAAGGAATATCTGAAAAGAGCGTTAGGCATTTCTGCTTTTGCTTTGCTATTTTCAATTTCATTTCGTGTCCCGTCCGTCAGAGAGGACAGGTCAGAGTCCAGCATGTTCTCTGCTAGCTCCAGTTTTACACACTCTCTAAAAGCGTATTGAGCCTAAATTGGCGAAGTGAATGATTGCAATATATACGAAAACATTTATTCGGGTTCATCTTACAGCTTTAATGGTGAAGGAAGACAGTGGAGACTATATCTGATACTAAACTCTCAGCTAGACTTAAGTATTTTCTGTTCCCATCGTTTTCTTTTTCAGTTTTACAAGGTACTAATAGCAGCGCATATTCGCTGCTCCCTTCAGGCACTCCAGAAACATGTGGAAATCTATACACATTCACAACATATGCCATCCCATCATAGCGAGAAATAACTGTTCTCCTTGTGGCAGCAAACCCAAATGCACTTCAACTCGCGGACACAACCAAATTTACGATTCGAATTTTGTATCACTGCTTGTATCAGCTTCAATATTTTTTGATCCGGTGGTAACATTTTAGTTTCATTGGTATGCATCTCTAACCATTTACCTATAAATGTTACAGCATATATTATTTCCTCGAAACCGAGAAGCCACTTTGCAGGTATTAATATGATTTCCGTACGCATCTTAACACGTGGATCTCAACCGGCTTAGCTCATAGATGAGATGTACAAGGTTATAGATAGCGCAGCATATGTTGATACTGTACGCCTTGATTCCAGGAAGCTTTCGATACAATTCCGCAATGTTCTGTAGCGAATAAAGTACACTGACGAGCCAAAACGCAATGACCACTACCCATCGCGAGAATGTATGTCGCCAGATTAGACTGCGAGCAGGTGACGCTGTAAGGGTAGTACATAAGCGGAGCAGAGACGAATGGAGAATCACGCTAGCGACGATACGAGCCCCACATGGGAAAATTCTCTGACGTTATCTATGGCTTATCTCACTAGGGGTAAGAAAGATACTGCCTACAGGAAAATTAAAAGAGACCTTTGGAGAAAAGAGAGCCACTTGTATGAATATCAAGAGCTCAGATGGAAACCCAGTTCTAAGCAAAGAAGGGAAAGCAGAAAGGTGGAAGGAGTATATAGAGGGTCAAAGAAGGGCGATGTACTTGAGGACAATCTTATGGAAATGGAAGAGGATGTAGATGAAGATGAAATGGGAGATACGGTACTGCGTGAAGAGTTTGAGAGAGCACTGAAAGACCTGAGTCGAAACAAGGCCCCGGGAGTAGACAACATTCCATTGGAACTACTGACGGCCTTGGGAGAGCCAGTCCTGACAAAACTCTACCATCTGGTGAGCAAAATGTATGAGACAGGCGAAATACCCTCAGATTTCAAGAAGAATATAATAATTCCAATCCCAAAGAAAGCAGGTGTTGACAGATGTGAAAATTACCGAACTATCAGTTTAATAAGTCACAGCTGCAAAATACTAACGCGAATTCTTTACAGACGAATGGAAAAACTGGTAGAAGCCGACCTCGGGGAAGATCAGTTTGGATTCCGCAGAAATGTTTGAACACGTGAGGCACTACTGACCCTACGACTTATCTTAGAAAATAGATTAAGGAAAGGCAAACATACACATTTCCAGCATTTGTGGACTTAGAGAAAGCTTTTGACAATGTTGGCTGGAATACTCTCTTTCAAATTCTAAAGGTGGCAGGGGTAAAATACAGGGAGCGAAAGGCTATTTACAAAACCAGATGGCAGTTATAAGAGTCGAGGGGCATGAAAGAGAAGCAGTGGTTGGGAAGGCAGTGAGACAGGGTTGTGGCCTCTCCCCGATGTTATTCAATCTGTATATTGAGCAAGCAGTAAAGGAAACAAAAGAAAAATTCGGAGTAGGTATTAAAGTCCATGGAGAAGAAATAAAAACGTTGAGGTTCGCCGATCACATTGTAATTCTGTCAGAGACAGCAAAGGACTTGGAAGAACAGTTGAACGGAATGGACAGTGTCTTGAAAGGAGGATATAAGACGAACATCAACAAAAGCAAAACGAGGATAATGGAATGTAGTCGAATTAGGTCGGGTGATGCTGAGCGAATTAGATTAGGAAATGAGACAGTTGAAGTATTAAAGGATTTTTACTATTTGAGGAGCAAAATAAGTGATGATGGTCGGAGTAGAGTGGATATAAAATGTAGACTGGCAACGGGAAGGAAAGCGTTTCTGAAGAAGAGAAATTTGTTAACATCGAGTATAGATTTAAGTGTCAGGAAGTCGTTTCTGAAAGTATTTGTATGGAGTGTAGCCATGTATGGAAGTGAAACGTGGACATTAAATAGTTGGACAAGAAGAGAATAGAAGCTTCCGAAATATGGTGCTACAGAAGAATGCAGAAAATTAGATGGGTAGATCACCTAACTAATGAGAAAGTATTGAATAGAATTGGGGAGAAGAGAAGTTTGTGGCACAACTTGACAAGAAGAAGGGATCGTTTGGTAGGACATTTTCTGAGGCATCAAGGGATGACAAATTTAGCATTGGAGGGCAGCGTGGAGGGTAAAAATCGTAGAGGGAGACCAAAAGATGAATACACTAAGCAGATTCAGAAGGATATAGGTTGCAGTAAGTACTGGGAGATGAAGAACCTTGCACGGGATAGAGTAGCATGGAGAGCTTAATCAAACCAGTCTCAGGACTGAAGACAACAACAACAACAACATCTATGTTGACAATGATCTTACGTTCCAGGTTCTGGAAGCGAGCACCTCGGAAATAGCGAAGTTGTTTGGCTGCTCTCATGCTACGCTACGAAATGTAGTTGAAGGGTGGTGAAAGTGCCAGTAGACGACAAGGTGTTGTACATAGAGGTCGGAGGCTTGCCCGCTCTGTAGAGCAGGATAGGTGACTACATACGTGGTAGATCTGATGACAATGTACACCGTTAAGGCAGCATTTCGAAAGACATTTTTCAGCGCACATTGTTGAACATGAGGCTCTGCAGATGATGACCTGAGCCGTGGTCAGATCGAGTTAATGCCGTTTTTTGTTTCGGGCATTTTGTCACCATTGATTCGCATCTTATTCTTCCCTCAGTTACTATCTGAACGAGTTGCTCGCTTGCCTCTGTCAGTGGCAGCAGCAGCGTTTATCGATCATGATACTGCTGTAACTGCTTTGGTGTGGCAATTACAGGGTGTTTCAAAAATGACCGGTATATTTGAAACGGCCATAAAAACTAAACGAGCAGCGATAGAAATACACCGTTTGTTGCAATGTGCTTGGGACAACAGTAGATTTTCAGGCGGACAAACTTTCGAAATTACAGTAGTTACAATTTTCAACAACAGATGGCGCTGCAAGTGATGTGAAAGATATAGAAGACAACGCAGTCTGTGGGTGCGCCATTCTGTACGTCGTCTTTCTGCTGTAAGCGTGTGCTGTTCACAACGTGCAAGTGTACTGTAGACAACATTGTTTATTCCTTAGAACAGAGGATTTTTCTGGTGTTGGAATTCCACCGCCTAGAACACAGTGTTGTTGCAACAAGACGAAGTTTTCAGCGGAGGTTTAATGTAACCAAAGGACCGAAAAGCGATACAATAAAGGATCTGTTTGAAAAATCTCAACGGACTGGGAACGTGACGGATGAACGTGCTGGAAAGGTAGGGCGACTGCGTACGGCAACCACAGAGGGCAACGCACAGCTAGTGCAGCAGGTGATCCAATAGCGGCCTCGGGTTTCCGTTCGCCATGTTGCAGCTGCGGTCCAAATTGACGCCAACGTCCACGTATCGTCTCATGCACCAGAGTTTACACCTCTATCCATACAAAATTCAAACGCGGCAACCCCTCAGCGCCGCTACCATTGCTGCACGAGAGACATTCGCTAACGATATAGTGCACAGGATTGATGACGGCGATATGCATGTGGGCAGCATTTGGTTTACTGACGAAGCTTATTTTTACCTGGACGGCTTCGTCAATAAACAGAACTGGCGCATATGGGGAACCGAAAAGCCCCATGTTGCAGTCCCATCGTCCCTGCATCCTCAAAAAGTACTGGTCTGGGCCGCCATTTCTTCCAAAGGAATCATTGGCCCATTTTCAGATCCGAAACGATTACTGCATCACGCTATCTGGACATTCTTCGTGAATTTGTGGCGGTACAAACTGCCTTAGACGACACTGCGAACACCTCGTGGTTTATGCAAGATGGTGCCCGGCCACATCGCACGGGCGACGTCTTTAATTTCCTGAATGAATATTTCGATGATCGTGTGATTGCTTTGGGCTATCCGAAACATACAGGAGGCGGCGTGGATTGGCCTCCCTATTCGCCAGACATGAACCCCTGTGACTTCTTTCTGTGGGGACACTTGAAAGACCAGGTGTACCGCCAGAATCCATAAACAATTGAACAGCTGAAGCAGTACATCTCATCTGCATGTGAAGCCATTCCGCCAGACACGTTGTCAAAGGTTTCGGGTAATTTCATTCAGAGACTACGCCATATTATTGCTACGCATGGTGGATATGTGGAAAATATCGTACTATAGAGTTTCGCAGACCGCAGCGCCATCTGTTGTTGAAAATTGTAACTACTGTAATTTCGAAAGTTTGTCTGCCTGAAAATGTACTGTTGTCCCAAGCATATTGCAACAAACGGTGTATTTCTATGGCTGCTCGCATAGTTTGTTTGCCGTTTCAAATATATCGGTCATTTTTGAAACACCCTGTATATTTCCGTGTCATGGTGTGTGTGGCAGTTGGTAGAGCACGGAGCAGCGGTCCGGCACGGAGCAGCACTCGGGGACGGAGCAGCGGTAGGGGACGAAGGAGCGTCGGGCATGCAGCCCCAGTCAGGAGCGGACAGCCAGTACTTGCCGACCGCTAGCGACACACATGGACTGTCTGAGTGAAGAAGACTGGAGCGGGAACGACCTTTGGTTGGCCGTTCGGTCGGTCGTCTGAATGGCCGACGTGTATTTGATCTTTTCACCGTTTCCCGGAGTGGCATTTGGTCGGTTGTGGCGGAGCAGCAAGGAAGTCTCTGCAGCGTGTCATCAGGCCGGGTTCGCTGGCAGCGTGCACGCGCCGTCGGAGTTGTGTGGCACAAGCTGCGAGAACTGCTAAGTTCGTCACCCACTGCACCTGCACACTGGAGTTGAATAATCACTGAACCTGTCATCAAAGCTCAACCGTTGTGACATCTCTTTGTTGATTGTTGGTTGTTGCATCCTAGGCTGTCCCCGCTGTGTTCGAGTAGGCAAAATTTTGCAGCCGTCTCCCTGTATGGAGTAAACCTTCTGAATGACAATAATTTATTAGTAATGTGCACCAGCAGTATCTTCTGCCTTGTGACCGTTGACGTTCCGGTTACCTGCCCCGGTCGTTGGCGTACTTTGGTGGCAGTGCGTTTTCCTCGCTGTGTTGATGCTGCCCCGAACGGCGTGCAGTTCGACAGGTTGGTGTTTTTCTCCTTCACACTATGAGTGTTTATTGTGCCTTGCTGGCCGAAGTGGCCGAGCGGTTCTAGGTGCTACAGTCTGGAACCGCGCTACCGCTACGGTATCAGGTTAGAATTCTGCCTCGGGCATGGATGTGTGTGATGTCCTTAGGTTAGTTAGGTTTAAGTAGTTCTAAGTTCTAGCGGACTAATGACCTCAGATGTTAAGTCCCATAGTGCTCAGAGCCATTTCAACCATATTGTGCCTTGACTGTGTTTTACACGCCAATTATTAAGACATCATCCTGCTACGATCTTCGTCTTCGTTGGTACTTTTGGTTGTCGTGCTGCTGGTCGGGTAAAATGGAATTGATTAGGCGGCTGGGCGGTTGGTTGGTTCGCCAGTCGTCCATAGGCAGTGCTGCAACCCGATTGTTTGGTGTTACGATTGGTTGTCTGATTCACCTAAACTGTGGTTAGGGTCCCCCCCCCCCCCCCAGGCCAACCCTTGGAACACTTCTAAGCACCACTGTTTCTTGTTTGTAATTGTCGTTTTATTTGGTCGCAGGTAGTGTGCCAGGCCTTCAGCCATGTATCACTGTTGTCTGTTTTATGTTTGGTATATGGCCTTCATCCGAACTTCATAACAACTTTAAGATTAGGCCTTCAGCCGTGTTTAATTTAAACTACTTTTTGCTCTGTATTTAGGCCTTCAGCCGTGTTTCATTTAAACTTCTTTTTGCTCTGTATTTAGGCCTTCAGCCGCGTTTGTTTCAGAAGCTGTGGCTTTAATATCCAAAAATTTGTCTATAAGGTTCCTCTTTAATTATTTTGAATTCTTGAAATGGCCTTCAGCATTGTTCTGTAAATGTTTATCTTAAGGATGTCTTTGATTTTCCTTAATATGGCATTTAGCCGGAAGATATTGTAATTTCGCTTAAGTAAGGCCTTCAGCCGTTACTGTAAATCCTGGTATTTTAAAAACAATCACTTAAACTTATTCTGGAGAAGTTACTGAATTGATCTTTGTTGTTTTAAAGAGAAAACTGTGTATTGGTTTAAGCAATTAAGTTGTGTGTGTTCCTGTATAACTAACAGTAATTGACCTTAGCCACTTTCCACAACCTGGTGTGCTCTGTCCTGCGAAACTAGATTTCATGACCCTATGACATCTGCAGTTACTTAATGCTTCAGGCATTTCCGGTGATAAGTTGACATGTTCTGCCGGTTATTCGCGTCTTCCTCGCACGATAATTCGACAGCGTGGCACGCTGTCTTCTTCAGGTGCTCCATGAGACTGGAGCACCTGAAGAAGACACAGAGAAGACACAGAGTCACGCAGTTGAAATGTCGTTCGATATCGACGCGAACAATCGACAGAAGACCTGATTATTCAACATATCCTGAAATACGATTGTAGTAGACATGGCATCATTGAGAACTGACCATGGATCAATGAAACAAGTCTTCTGGTAGGATGAACAACAATTCTTGCAACACCAGATCGATCACAGTGTCCGGGTGCAACATCATCCAAGCGAACCTCTGTTCTAAACATGCGCTACTCAACGATCGAAGGCCAGTGGAGGCCTGTTAGGGCTGTTAGGGTATACAGGTCATTCATTAGGGCTTGAATGGGACTAGTGATGGTAATCGAAGGCACCTTAGCAACTGTGGATTGATTACGTGGCAATACTGCCGATTCCGTGCACTCTTCATAAATGATCTCTTCACTGACTGCGATGGTATCTTCCGACGGCGTAACTGTGCCACAGGAGAAAAATCTTGCTAGAATGCTTTGAGGAACATAATGATGATTTCATGATAATGTCTTGGCTACCAAATTCGCCTGATATGAATCCGATTGGACGAATCTACGACATTATCTGGCACCTCATTCGCGCCCACGAGTCACAGGCCCGTAATTTATGGGAAGTACATAACCTGTGCGCAGATATATGGTGCCACATACCTCCGGAAATTTGAAGCGGTCAGATCCATGGCAAGCAGCATCGCCGCTGTACTGCTTTCCAGGGACAGACCGAAATGCTATGAAGCAGGAAGCAGGTGGTTGTAATGTTTTGGCTCATTGTAGTATTACTCTCTTTAAGTGTCAATGATATAGGAGGGTCGTTCCGAAAGTAATGCCTCCTATTTTTATTCGGGGAAACTACTGGAGATACATAAATCACAAGGGCACAGCTAAATAGAGCAATATTTCAGCTACAGACTGTTCAATATGTCAAGTTATGCACTTTTACCAACGATGAACTGGAGCCTGCTCGCCGCGCTTTTATTAATCGGAACTGGCTGCGTCTGACCACTTCCTTACAGCTTTGACAACAGCATCCGAATATGGAAAACGTTCGCCACATAGTCCACCTTCCAGAGGCTCAAAGAGACGGAAGTCTGAAGGCGCTAAATCGGGACTGTGTCGTTGATGTGGTAAGACAATCCAGCCGCATTTTGCAATGAGTTGTGTGGTAGCAGAACTGGCGTGGGGTCTGGCGTTATCATGTTGGAGGTGAAAGTTGTTTCCTTCTCTCGCCTTACCCTGGATATTCAGGGTTTCATCTTAGTCAGTGTCGTCTTGTAGTATGCTGAACTGAAAGCTTCTCCAGGCTCCAGAATTTTCAAGAGAACCACACCCTGGGTATCCCAGAAGACTGCGCCCATCATTTCGCGTGCAGAAGGCAGTCTCTTGGAATTCTTCTTTGACGGATAATTCGCATGTCGCCATTCCATGGAGTGCCTTTCAGCTTTTGGCCCATAGTGGTGACACCATGTCTCATCTCCGGTAATGATGGTATTCAGAAAATTGTCATCTTCAGCTTCATATTGGTCCAGCAGATCCCGACAAATTTCCTGTCGATGAGTTTTTTTGCTCTTCTATAAGCATCCGCCGGACCTATCTCACACAGACTTCGCGATAATCAAGATATTCGAACATTGTTTCCAAGGCATTACAGTCGATATTCAGCTTTGGACACAATTCGTAATTATCCGTCGATCAGCACGGATGAGTTGATGAAGACGCTCTCCATTGCGAGGCATGACAACTGTGCACGGCCGACGGGGCGGTAGCTTGTCAGGTACAACCTCTTAACCGCTTTCAAAATGCCGTACAAGTCGCCTCACATTGCTCACATCTTTTGTATCGTCTCCATAGATCTTTAAAAAGCGTAAATGGATTTCCATAGGCGCAATTTATTCAGCAGTCAGGAAATCAATTTCACACCGTTGCTTTATACGCGCGTCCATATCAGACCCCATTCTAGAACACTCCTCTGCTGGCACCAGCTACCGTATTACAACAGAGCCATCTGCAAGTCAAAGAGTAAGGTTCAAGCATTAGCATTGCTCCAACGACATCTGGCGCGGACACCCAAAGTTACCACACAAAAATAGGAGGCATTACTTTCGGAACGACTATCGTATTAAGAAACTATACCAAATCGGACGATCACGAAAAATAGATTATGAGGACGCCGAATGAAAGCCTTTTACCTGTTGAAAGGATTAGGACACGACGTAATGCATCCGTAAACGACATCGTATGTAAGACACTAGAGACCACAGTTCCACAGTTTGATTCCAATTGTTTGGAATACTTTTGAAGTAGCTATGACAACAGATATTGTATTAATACTGAGACTCGCTGTTACGGTCGTAGTTGTTCGGTTTAGTCCATACGAATGTGTAACAGAAATGCTCGGTGAAGATAAGTGGGAGCCCTCGGATGGAGGACGACCGAGCACGCGCGAAAGCATGTTGTCTATACTAGGGCTATTCGGAAAGTAAGTTCTGATTGATCGCGAAATGGAAACCACTTTCAAAATCAGAAATATTTAATGTGCAATAGTTAGCTACAGCTTCCACCCACTGCTCTACATAGTCACCACTTCGACTTAGACATTTGTCGTAGCGTTGTACCAACTTTCCAATACCCTCGTCATAGAAGGCAGCCGCCTGTGCTTCCCGCCAATTCTCTACGCTCATCTATAGCTCGTTGTCTGTGCGAAAATGTTGTTTTCATAGCCAGTCGTTAATGTAAGCAGAGACAAAACACAGAGGGAGCCAACCAATTACGGGCTGCAGATTGGGTGATCAAACACTTCCCATCGAAAACGTTGCAGGAGCATTTCCATTGCCCCTGAAGATTGCGACCGAGAAATGTCACAAAGTAGGAACCGAATGACAGTTCTGTAGCAAAGTGGGCTGCATAAGATCAGGCGAAATCTCTTACCAGGACCTCATATTTGGCGGAAGGTACTATTTTCTACGCATCTTTATGTGCTCACCATGCGCTCAGAACTGAAAAGAGCGAAGTGATGTAACCGACAGGCATACTAGAGACTGTCGAACACATATGTGCAAACGTTTATTATATTTTCACAGTGGTTTCCATTTCTTGACCGTTCGGAACTTACTTTCTGAATATTCCTCGTATTACCGGAACCTGTGTTTGAAGAAGACTCTGCTGCCATTATACTGCGACCATAATATCTCGCTTAGTCATGCTCAGAATACTCCTATACTCAGGAAATGAGGGCAGCGGAGATGCAGAAATCCTCCACTGCCATTCGTGTCAAGGTTCTAGTGGAGATGGTTTGCCGTTGCCCTCCTCCAAACTTTTCTTAAGTGACACGATTGCGACACGAAATCTAGTTTGATTTCGCATTGTATTTAATTCGTATTTGAATGTATATTAACTTTTTATGCTGGCAGCAAGAAACTGTACCTTTAGTTTTTGGAAAGATTTGTCTTTGTATCATGGTACAGTTATTTGTTTATTCTATTTCCAAGCGTTTACGGGTTTTGTAAAGACACTCGCCGTAGCTCTACTGCTCATTTCATCTGATAGTTTTTATTACAAGCTGACGTCAGCCATTATCGCTCTGTTAATTCGTTTTCTTAACTGCAGTTTCATTTTATGTTATTTTGTTGTTTAGCCTGTATTATATCCATTCATTCCCATTAAGGAAGACGTACGGCACCAATATCGTTACTGTTCTGCCACCTGACGACAGCCAACACGGCTTCGTTACTTGGGTTTTATTTTATGTTTTAAATTTTGTAATTATGTTGTTGTTCAACTTTTATTATATACTCATGTCTTTCATTCTTCATAAGTAAAATTAACAGTCTTGAGGATTTAGGGCACCACATTTGCTGCTACTCTGTCATCCGACGGCGGCGACGCTACGTTATCAGTTACGACAAAGTACGGAGCCACCGCGACTACTATCTTGCCATCTGGCGTCAGTGTTCACCTCTAATTTTCGTGTTAAGATTCTTTCACTAGTCTGCTTGTAATTTTTATGTACACTTCTTGTAACCTTTATATGTACTTGCAGCATATTGTTCAAATGGCTCTGAGCACTATGGGACTTAACATCTATGGTCATCAGTCCCCTAGAAATTAGAACTACTTAAACCTAACTAACCTAAGGACATCACACAACACCCAGTCATCACGAGGCAGAGAAAATCCCTGACCCCGCCGGGAATCGAACCCGGGAACCCGGGCGCGGGAAGCGAGAATGCTACCGCACGACCACGAGCTGCGGACGTGTGTTATTACAGATGAAATGAACGAAGACTGAGTAATCCAGTACTGGCACACAGCATGCTTCTTTCAAATAACACCAGGCAGGCCACCGAGTTAACGTCCCCATCCGCAGGACGGATCACCATCAACAATGTTTCGTGCCCTCACTTCGTGAGACACATCGAAGAAGGACATTGGCGCAAAGACTGTTGTTCAGGAACTATACACTAGCACACTTTCTCCACTCGTCGACCAAACACGCTGGTATGTTTCGAACCTGCTTACCTGCGAGTTGAGCATCACCGCAAAGACGTGCGTTACCAGTTCGGCTAAAGAAGTGGTTTATTAGCGTAGAGATGCTGAAAATAAGATAAGAGAGATGTATACACACACAAAGGCATATCGTTTTTTTCTCTTAGTCAGTACGTAGCTTTGATTGGAAAGGAAATCGATAATACTGGCACTGTCTGATTTGTTTTCTACGATTCACTGTACAGGACCTTGCGAATTAGAGGCTTATTCATAAATACCGGGTGCAACTACCGACGGAGGTCTAGTGTGTGCTGTACTTATCATGTGGCAGTGGAAGTTGGTAGATATAGTAACACGTGATTGCGGAACTGATTTACACTGGAAAAGAATTAGTTCCAGTTTTGGCAACTAGGTCCAAATCTGGTTTTGTGAATGCAAGAAAGACGTACAGAAATGTTTTCATATGTAACGGATTAGGAACAGGAAGTGGGCAGCAAAGGTCAAATAAGGGAGAAAGACATAATGTTGATTTTATTCTTAACAGCCACTTACACAGCTTGTTCAATATGAGCACCGGAGATATCGAAGAGATGCTGCATTCGTAAAACGGCGTGATCAATGGCAGCTCGCGTAAGTTCCTGTGGAATGTGAGTAACGTGTTCCTGTGTACTAGCCTCCAGATCAGTAGGGACCGAAAGCGTCTCTGGTAAACGCGTACGTTTAGATATCTATAGAGCCGATTGTTACATGGATTCAAATCAGGTAAGCCTGTGGAGATAATACGGTTGTGGAAGGTTGCATTAAGCAGACCTTTCACAGGTGAGCGACACTAGGCGTTGCACCATTTTTTATGAAAACAGTGGTTCCCACACATTTGCGCTCTTGCAATGCAGGAACCACATGCTGTACAGGGAGGTCTCGATAAGGAGCAGACGTTACGCTACATCTGACAAGTCCTCTGGGTTTATTCACTTCAAAGAAGAACGGATCGAGACTAAAGGTACTCGTGAATCCACACCACACAGTCACATCGAAGAGTACAATGGCTCTTTGTGTACAGCACGTGATTTAACGGTACCCCAGATTCGGCAATTCTACGTATTCACTGCAGTCTATAGTGTAAAATCTGCCTCATCACTCCATATAATATTGCCCAGTCACATGTCATCAACTTCAATCCGTGCCAGAAACCGAAGAGCAAATTCGGAACATTTCTGCGGATCATGAGGTTCAATTTGCTGCACCATTGGATCTTGTATGGGTATCAGTGAAAAATAGACTGCAAAACTTTTCGTACTACTAACCATGGAATAAAAAATTTTCTAGTAATACTGTCACTGGTAAGTCACTGCAGCTGCGCGGCCTAGGCGTCCTGTCACGGTTCACGCGACTCCTCCCGTTGGAGGTTCGAGTTCTCCCTCGGGCATGGCTGTGTGTGTTGTCCTTAGCGTAAGTTAGTTTAAGTTAGATTAAGTAGTGTGTAGGCTTAGGGACCGATGACCTTAGCAGATTGGTCGAAGATCTTACCATAAATTTCAAAATTTCCAGTCACAGGAACAGCAACAATAACATCGGGATAGGATGCCTTCCTCATGGAAGTGCTACGCCAAGCTCAGCCGTGCTGTCGACTTTCATTATCTTCTTAGTTAATGACGTCGGGCCTCTCCTCAGACTTTTCAGTCGGCGATACTCCCTCAATGCAGCACTGTAATTGCTGCCGTTCAAATTAAACAGTTTCACTAACAGAGCACGCTCTCTTTTCTTGATAGCCATACTGTACACTCATTTATGGCTTGTCAAATCACAGCGTGGATGTCGTACCATCATATAAACAATTTACAGCGACGGATTTGCGCCCGGTGGCCATATTTGGAACTACACTCCTGGAAATTGAAATAAGAACACCGTGAATTCCTTGTCCCAGGAAGGGGAAACTTTATTGACACATTCCTGGGGTCAGATACATCACATGATCACACTGACAGAACCACAGGCACATAGACACACGCAACAGAGCATGCACAATGTCGGTACTAGTACAGTGTATATCCACCTTTCGCAGCAATGCAGGCTGCTATTCTCCCATGGAGACGATCGTAGAGATGCTGGATGTAGTCCTGTGGAACGGCTTGCCATGCCATTTCCACCTGGCGCCTCAGTTGGACCAGCGTTCGTGCTGGACGTGCAGACCGCGTGAGACGACGCTTCATCCAGTCCCAAACATGCTCAATGGGGGACAGATCCGGAGATCTTGCTGGCCAGGGTAGTTGACTTACACCTTCTAGAGCACGTTGGGTGGCACGGGATACATGCGGACGTGCATTGTCCTGTTGGAACAGCAAGTTCCCTTGCCGGTCTAGGAATGGTAGAACGATGGGTTCGATGACGGTTTGGATGTACCGTGCACTATTCAGTGTCCCCTCGACGATCACCAGTGGTGTACGGCCAGTGTAGGAGATCGCTCCCCACACCATGATGCCGGGTGTTAGCCCTGTGTGCCTCGGTCGTATGCAGTCCTGATTGTGGCGCTCACCTGCACGGCGCCAAACACGCATACGACCATCATTGGCACCAAGGCAGAAGCGACTCTCATCGCTGAAGACGACACGTCTCCATTCGTCCCTCCATTCACGCCTGTCGCGACACCACTGGAGGCGGGCTGCGCGATGTTGGGGCGTGAGCGGAAGACGGCCTAACGGTGTGCGGGACCGTAGCCCAGCTTCATGGAGACGGTTGCGAATGGTCCTCGCCGATACCCCAGGAGCAACAGTGTCCCTAATTTGCTGGGAAGTGGCGGTGCGGTCCCCTACGGCACTGCGTAGGATCCTACGGTCTTGGCGTGCATCCGTGCGTCGCTGGGGTCCGGTACCAGGTCGACGGGCACGTGCACCTTCCGCCGACCACTGGCGACAACATCGATGTACTGTGGAGACCTCACGCCCCACGTGTTGAGCAATTCGGCGGTACGTCCACCCGGCCTCCCGCATGCCCACTATACGCCCTCGCTCAAAGTCCGTCAACTGCACATACGGTTCACGTCCACGCTGTCGCGGCATGCTACCAGTGTTAAAGACTGCGATGGAGCTCCGTATGCCACGGCAAACTGGCTGACACTGACGGCGGCGGTGCACAAATGCTGCGCAGCTAGCGCTATTCGACGGCCAACACCGCGGTTCCTGGTGAGTCCGCTGTGCCGTGCGTGTGATCATTGCTTGTACAGCCCTCTCGCAGTGTCCGGAGCAAGTATGGTGGGTTTGACACACCGGTGTCAATGTGTTCATTTTTCCATTTCCAGGAGTGTATTTTTTTCCAGAGTAAATCGGTTCCGCAGTAACGCATTAGAATTTCTACCACGTTTCGTTGCCATACGATAATTGCGACCCTCAATGGACCTCCGTGAGTAGCTGCACTTTAATTACAATCACCCAGTATCGTCGGGGCCAACTGCCTTGCTGCAACAGCGGTTTCTGTCTGATCACCGAAGTTAAGCGCTGTTGAGTTGGGCAAGCACTTGGATGGGTGCTGTTGGAAGGTGGGGTGCACTCAGCCCTTGTGAGGCAAACTGAGTAGACACTTGACTGAGAAGTAGCGGCTCTGGTCTCGTAAACTGACATACGGTCGGGAGAACAATGTGCTGACCACATGCTCCTCCACGTCCGCCCTAGGTAGTTGAGTGGTCAGCGCGACAGAATGTCAATCCTAACAGCCCGGGTTCGATTCCCGGCTGGGTCGGAGATTTTCTCCGCTCCGGGACTGGGTGTTGTGTTGTCCTAATCATAATCATTTCACCCCCATCGAAGCGCAGGCCGCCAAAGTGGCGTCAAATCGAAAGTCTTGCACCCGGCGAACGGTCTACCCAACGGGAGGCCGTAGTCACACGACATTTACATTTTATATGCCTCTCCATATCCGTATCCAGTGACACCCATGGTCTGAGGATGACACGGCGGCTGGTCGGTACCGTTCGGCCTTCATGGCCTTTTCCGACGGAGTTTAGTTTAGTTTTTAGTACCTTCGGGATTTAAGGAGAAAAGTGTGCAAACATTACAAGACATAAAGGAAACTGATACATACAGGTATCAGTGGATAGAGCCTCTCTCCAAGCTTGTATTCGTAATACGCGCCTTACCATAGTAGCAGTGTAAGTGGGCTGTTTAGGTTTTTTTATTGGTAACGCCACGTAGCGCTCTACATGAAAATCACTGACTGTGCTGTGTGCAGTCTGAGGCTGGTCGGCATTGTTGTAATAGTCGCTATTGTAGTGTTGGGCAGTTGGCTGTTAACAGCGCGTAGCGTTGCGCAGTTGGAGGTGAGCCGCCAGCAGTGGTGGATGTGAGGAAGTGAGACGGCGGATTTTTGAGAGCGGATGATCTCGACGTGTGTCCATCAGAAACAGTACATTTGTAAGAATGGATGTCATGAACTGCTATATATATATTATGACTTTTGAACACTATTAAGGTAAATACATTGTTTGTTCTCTATCAAAATCTTTCATTTGCTAACTATGCTTATCAGCAGTTAGTGCCCTCAGTAGTGTGAATCTTTTATTTAGCTGGCAGTAGTGGCGCTCGCTGTATTGCAGCAGTTCGAGTAACGAAGATTTTGTGAGGTAAGTGATTTGTGAAAGGTATAGGTTAGTGTTAGTCAGGGCCATTCTTTTGTAGGGATTTTTGAAAGTCGGATTGCGTTGCGCTAAAAATATTGTGTGTCAGTTTAGTGTTGATCAGAATAGGTAAAGAGCGAAATGTCTGAGTACGTTCAGTTCTGCTCAGCTGTTGGAAAATCAAATAACGTAAGGGATTTACCAGCACAGTAATTCACTAATTTTTCTAAGGGGACGTTTCAGCAGATCGCAGCACAATTGGCCAGACGTGTCAGAATATGAATACAAATCAACTGCACCGTATTGTCGCTTTGATGTGTTTCGCAACATCAGACAGGCAACCCAACGAGCAGATTTTCAAAGCACGTTGCTGTCATCGCTCCTTCCCAGCCAGGAATAGCAGCGATTTTTCAATCAGTTGCATGCGTGTCCTGACATTTTCCGCGTTACTAGCGGTACCTATATTGAGCAACATTAATGTGAGTCGAGATCATGGAGAGATGCTGTCTCTTTTTGTATGTCTTGCAGTTTTCGCGCAGTCATCTCCTGAAAACCTGGAAGTGCTTTTGAGTGAACAAAATTCGGACACACCAAACCTGCAGCACATTACTATGCCTAATACGGTGTAAGAAACCATTGGCATTCAAAACAGCTTCCAGTCTTCTCGGAATGGATAATTACAGGTGCTGTATGGTTTTCAACAAACCTCATAACATTCTTCCTGCAAAATACACTCCTGGAAATGGAAAAAAGAACACATTGACACCGGTGTGTCAAACCCACCATACTTGCTCCGGACACTGCGAGAGGGCTGTACAAGCAATGATCACACGCACGGCACAGCGGACACACCAGGAACCGCGGTGTTGCCCGTCGAATGGCGCTAGCTGCGCAGCATTTGTGCACCGCCGCCGTCAGTGTCAGCCAGTTTGCCGTGGCATACGGAGCTCCATCGCAGTCTTTAACACTGGTAGCATGCCGCGACAGCGTGGACGTGAACCGTATGTGCAGTTGACGGACTTTGAGCGAGGGCGTATAGTGGGCATGCGGGAGGCCGGGTGGACGTACCGCCGAATTGCTCAACACGTGGGGCGTGAGGTCTCCACAGTACATCGATGTTGTCGCCAGTGGTCGGCGGTAGGTGCACGTGCCCGTCGACCTGGGACCGGACCGCAGCGACGCACGGATGCACGCCAAGACCGTAGGATCCTACGCAGTGCCGTAGGGGACCGCACCGCCACTTCCCAGCAAATTAGGGACACTGTTGCTCCTGGGGTATCGGCGAGGACCATTCGCAACCGTCTCCATGAAGCTGGGCTACGGTCCCGCACACCGTTAGGCCGTCTTCCGCTCACGCCCCAACATCGTGCAGCCCGCCTCCAGTGGTGTCGCGACAGGCGTGAATGGAGGGACGAATGGAGACGTGTCGTCTTCAGCGATGAGAGTCGCTTCTGCCTTGGTGCCAATGATGGTCGTATGCTTGTTTGTCGCCGTGCAGGTGAGCGCCACAATCAGGACTGCATACGACCGAGGCACACAGGGCCAACACCCGGCATCATGGTGTGGGGAGCGATCTCCTACACTGGTGATACACCACTGGTGATCGTCGAGGGGACACTGAATAGTGCACGGTACATCCAAACCGTCATCGAACCCATCGTTCTACCATTCCTAGACCGGCAAGGGAACTTGCTGTTCCAACAGGACAATGCACGTCCGCATGTATCCCGTGCCACCCAACGTGCTCTAGAAGGTGTAAGTCAACTACCCTGGCCAGCAAGATCTCCGGATCTGTCCCCCATTGAGCATGTTTGGGACTGGATGAAGCGTCGTCTCACGCGGTCTGCACGTCCAGCACGAACGCTGGTCCAACTGAGGCGCCAGGTGGAAATGGCATGGCAAGCCGTTCCACAGGACTACATCCAGCATCTCTACGATCGTCTCCATGGGAGAATAGCAGCCTGCATTGCTGCGAAAGGTGGATATACACTGTACTAGTGCCGACATTGTGCATGCTCTGTTGCCTGTGTCTATGTGCCTGTGGTTCTGTCAGTGTGATCATGTGATGTATCTGACCCCATGAATGTGTCAATAAAGTTTCCCCTTCCTGGGACAATGAATTCACGGTGTTCTTATTTCAGTTTCCAGGAGTGTAGTAGCAAGTTCTGGTATCGAAGAGTGAAGTAGATAGCGATCACACACCCTTGTCTCCAAAGTAGGCTACGAAGTCTCAATAATAGTGGCACCCGATGCCTGTGATGGCCAGGGTAGTTCCGACAATTCATCCTTCTCCTCACAAAACTAGTCCTAGCCGATGTGAGCTGTGTGAATAGGGGCACTGTCTTCTTGGAACACAACATCACCATTGCGGAACAAATATTGTATCACGGTATGGACCTGATTAGCAAAAATGGTCACATAATCCTTGGCAGCAACGCGAACCTGCAAAATAGCCATGAGGCCCATGGAATACCGAGATACGGCTGCCCATATTTCGCCCTTGGCAGGAAGCAGTCTGCATCGTAGGCTGGGGACAGTGTACTCCAGACATAAACCCCGGCCGGAAGTTGAAAACGGTGTGAAACAAACCGCATCTGACCACGTGACTTTCTGGCATTGTTCCCTGGTCCAGGTTTTATCGTTATGGTACGGGCATTTGCATCACATATGAGTTGTTTTGGAATTCCAGTTCATCCTGTAATTCCCGGCTTATGGAGCTGTTTTCGTTTTGGTATGGCGCTAATAGCGTACGCGAATGCGTCATTCAGCTGCAGATATCGTCTTCTTGGTTTTCGTCACGATCCTCTTCAGCGGCCGTCAGTCATCATTGCGATTTCGTCAGCATTGTGACTAGCGGAGTATTTTTTTCTGCTTTCGCTGTATGCAGTATAGATCTTCGATACGGTGCCTTTTGAAACGCCAAGTACTTGAATGCCTAGATTACCAAAGCACCCACCATACGACCACCAACATTCTGCCCACGTTCGAATTTACTTAGTTCCGATATAACGTATGCATAACTACACGAAACACTGCTCTGACCACGATTGGTACTTGCAACGCGTTGAGGCCATTCAACAGGTACCGTACGTAGCCAAATACTGTACATCAACGGCACCTACAAGTTTGTATAGCATCCGCATTTATGTTCAACCAAGCATTTCTCGCGTTGTGTCCTCATTTTTTTCTAACCTCTGTAAGGGTAAAATTGACGATCAAACACCCAACCAAGCATATGCATGACATGTTAGGTAGGTGACACATTCAGTGAACACCCTTGTTGGGAAATCACTGACGCACGTCAATGTTCGATAATGCTTTACAAGTTATTTGCTACATGTGGTCCAGCAAATATGCTCAAATCCGACTTGTGGAAATACCTAAATCTCAGGCAAATTTCTGGTAATAAGCCTTTCTCGGTGTAACTCTTACCGTTGATGTTATGCTAAATAAGAGTCACTCGATATCGTATGTCCATTGCGCTGCGAACCAACGCATGTTGACAGATCATAGATTCCATGGCAGCGTCGAATGAGTATGTATGTATCAGAGGATGGCGTCGGGGAGTGAAGCGCAGGGTTCCGCGATGAAAGTCGATTACGGTAAACAGTCTTTCTTTATATATATGAATGCGTAGTACCGGAGCAGAGAAAATTTCCTTCCCGGGTGGGAATGGAACCTAGGCCACTTCAGTTAGCACCCCTCCGTACAGCTACCGAATGAGGGCCATCTAGTGGCAACGATAAACGAAAGCCATCAAATGGTTCAAATGGCTCTGAGCACTATGGAACTTAACTTCTGAGGTCATCAGACCCCTAGAACATAGAACTACTTAAACCTAACTAACCTAAGGACATCACACACATCCATGCCCGAGGCAGGATTCGAACCTGCGACCGTAGCGATCGCGCGGTTCCAGACTGTAGCGCCTAGAACCGCTCGGCCACTCCGGCCGGCACGAAAGCCATCCACTGTGGAAATAGCTACCTAACTGACACAGGTATTACCATGTGCTCCAATGGTAGTAGTGGTTACTATGAATTAATAAATACACTAGCTGCCACTCGCTAAGCTACAGCCAAGCTAACTCCTACCCTAAAGCGCTCACACAAATTCATTGGTTTCAATAAGGCTAGCGTCAGTTACAACCAAGGCAGTAGCCGTGTGCAATACGTTACCACTTACAACTACCTGGCGTCAATACACTTATGCTAAACGGCACTAGCTGTAGCTTAATCTAGATTTTCAAATAACACAGGAGACCTAATCCTCTTATAACTAGAGAGGCATTAGCTTGATCCCCACTGACAGCAGAACACAAGCGTATGGCAGTAGCCTCGCTAGTAGTCAGTGCCCTAACGCTGATTTATCACTGATACAATTAGAATAG
Source organism: Schistocerca cancellata (assembly GCF_023864275.1). Classification (NCBI taxonomy): domain Eukaryota; kingdom Metazoa; phylum Arthropoda; class Insecta; order Orthoptera; family Acrididae; genus Schistocerca; species Schistocerca cancellata. Next base: position 355,309,522 of record NC_064630.1, on the reverse strand, counting down.
CTCTCGCTCTGGAATTTTGCTGTTGACAGCTAAGCGTACCCTCCGAGCAAAGCGAAGAAGCTCCACAACGAACGTACATTGTTTCTTACAATGAGCTGACAATAATCAACATAAGCCAGACGGTGATTAACACAAACCAACCACGTTCAGCAGATACACTGCTTTCCGTGCAATTAAAACCCGTTAAAGGACAGACATAGGGCAAAATACATACTTGTACTTAAACGTATATATCTCGAAAAATATTACAGCTAAATTAGTAAACCTTCAGACTATCATATGCAAAATAATCTTTTATATTCCGTGGAATTTTTGTACGAAAATGAACATCGACATACATTTTATAATGATTTGAAGTTTTAATTAACATTGTTTCTATTATGTACCTTTCCTCGTAAGCTAATCAAACAATGAAACTGGAACTTCACAGTTTACCTATGCATAAGAGGCTAATAAAATGTGTGGAACAGATTGTTGAGTTAGGTGATAGTTGCTTTGAAATTAAATTTTCAGTTTTTTGCTACCGGGGTCTGCTCTATTTTTCTCAAATTTTGAAGGAGAACTTTTCTCAGAGAAAAGGTAACAGAAAAGTGCAGCATACGATTATTCAGTAAGTAATTCTTAATAAATTTGCAAAATTTCAGGATTTTAGCTTTTATAGTTGCTGAGAAAGGTACATTCTAGCTCAAAAAAGTCAGTTTATGACAATTCGCATTTAAAGTTTTTTTCAGTTTTTGACAATATTTCTATATTTCTAGTGACTAATGCTGTCCACATCCATAACCTTTATTCTCTTCCTCATCTTCATGGAGTAATCTCTTCCCCTTACTCCCTTGTCAACTTTTACATGTTTTCTTCCGCTGACTGAGCTTTGTACAGTCGCACGTCATCGATGTTTCTGATTATCTTCAGTGTGAATTCACATGGATGTAAGCCTAGTCTCTGCAGGTACTTAACCCTATCACCATTTTCACTATCGAAAACCAGACAGGCATCACATGGAACCTCACACAAAATATGTATCTTGCTGACAACGCCAATTCTGTCACTGTCATCATACAGTCTAAGGCCCTTTGACCCACAATTACCACATGCACATGAAACATTAATCATATGGGCTAGTATTTCTAAGTCAATTAAACTAAATCCACTGGAAAACTCGCCTTTGGCACTGTACACAGCGTCATCAAATCCTTCACTAGTTTTCTTCTTCGAAGAACTCAGTGCCTTTGTCGAAAATTGTTCTTCACAGTATTGTTTAAATTTCGTGTACTTTTTACGCGTTATATTCGACATTTACATACTTTTTTGAATATGCGTCCACTGTTACGACCCAATTCGAGCAAAACAGGTTGATACATGCAAAACGAAAAATCCAAACAAGTTTGTAGGACGTACTATTAAAAAAAACACGTTGTAAGCAAAGGAAGAAGGAAAGATAATCTCCCTCACGACCTTCTAGATTCATCTGCAGTTCGTTTCGAATATGTGAACCGAAAATTAAAGCACAAACGTTGGTAGCGTACAAAAGGTGTCGATCACAGCATAGAAAAAGGGTGCGTGGCAGGCGCAGGTGCCCAAACAAACTTTTTTAAAATGTATTTCTGGTCAGAATTCTTATGAAACTCTGCTATTATTCTTAAAGAATCAATCAACCAAATTACGCAATGAAAAACAAAACATTTTCTTCGATATTTTGCCCTACACCTGCCCTTGGAGAACACAGCCAACGAGATCAAGAAATTTCATAAAACCCACGCAACAAATTCATGAAAGTTCATAAACCGAGTGAATCTGTCGCTTTAACCTCTACACACGCCAGTTCTCTCCTCAGCGATTCAAAAAGAAAAACTATTTCAAAGGAAAGACCGATACCAGCCACAATCGAGCACTGAAATAATTCAATGGTGAAAGTTGAAGATTTGTGAGGGACCAGGACACGAAACTGGTTCTGCCGCTTAATTCGAGCGATTGCCTTAAGCACCTCAGCCACCCAGTTAGCTTCCCGTCAGAGCTAAATTCTCAACCTGTCACACGCTAGTAGCGTGCACTGTCTATTCACCTACTTGCTCGTAGCGAGTCGTGTATTACCACAAGAGGCTTGGATCTCTACGACAGAACAGACATCATCAGACATATGAGTAGTATACCAGTAGGCATGACTGACTCGATAACTTCAGTGCGGATGCGGAACGGAGTCCGAGCCTCTTTGGGGAACATAGGACTTGTTCCGAGTAAGTAGGTGAATGGACAGTTGGCAGTACTAGCGCGCGAGAAGTAGAGAATTTTGGTCGGACGGGAAGCGTGTCCGGATGCTCGAGGCGATTAAGGCAACCGGTGGCGTAAAGTGGGAGATTCTGGTTTGCGTCCCGGTCCAGCACAAATTTTCAAATATTTCATAAGCGAATCATTTCGAGGCACTATTACTGATGGAGTCGGTCTCTCCTTTGAAATTTTATATTTACGGCCGCTGCATCAGACAACAGCGTGGTCTCTGTTCTGCTGGACATGCCCTACACCATACATAGACACACACACATACATACACACACACAAACAGTCACAGACAGAGAGAGAGAGAGAGAGAGAGAGAGAGAGAGAGAGAGAGAGAGAGAGAGAGAGAAATAGAAAGAGAGAGAAAACACATATGATAATAATTTTGGCGAGTTCCGCTCTTCTGCACGTCGCGACAGGGAAGACTCTCTCCCCGGCTACCGTAAACCTCAGCTCGCGAAACAGCTGCCATACAGTGTGAATTCAAGTTAGTAGCCGCAGTAGGCGGCGGAATATTAAGATGACGCCAAAGCCAGAAACAGTTGGCTCATGTAGAGGCTACGGTAGTACAGACGAATACGCCCGAAAACTCAACAGGTAACAACGTCGTATCGCTTGAGGCATTTATGATTTGAGAACAACTTAAGTCTACATAATGCCACCTGTACCACTGGTAAAGTCTGCAGTAAGTGGTGTTGGATCTTCGGCACAAAGAAGACCACATCTGTTGCAGAGCTGGTGCATCTAGACAACAATGGATTCAAAATTGTTCGCTATTTTACAATCATGTGGAGAAGATGGTTATCTAGAACTTTAATAATTCTGTGTACGGGTATGCCTTGCCCCAACTGTAACACCACGGTATAATTTTCCATACCTGCTCTTTCTAGTTTAAAAACGTGCTGATTTTGCGCCTTTCTTCGTCCACGTAACATAGTGGCACTTGCGCATGGGATAAAGTCCCGGAGTGGTGTACACGAAAGGGCGGGGGGAGGAGGCGGGGGGGGGGGGGGATGGCGGTGACTTCTGTCCACCCTTTGTCAAATCCAATAATTAAACATGACGATTACTTCAAGATTTCAAGATACGGATAAAGGTCAGGAAAAAAAGATAATATTGTCCGTTCCAGTCACATCAGAGAGGGATAACGTTTCGGCCTACTTGATAGCTTTTCCTCCGTAATCGTACTCACTTGCTGTTGAGTTTTTGGTGCACTGTTTTATACACCCCTCAAGACTGGATTCATTGTGACCATTACTTCTGAGTATCTACTAGCGATAGCACAGCATTTTGCGTTATTTAAGTAAGCAAAACTTTTGTCCAACAGTGGAACTTCTTTGTGTAAATGTTCAGTGTGGTGATGATTATTAGGCATCCATGTTCTCAATAGCTCCTTAAAAGAAAATATTAATAAGTTGAAAATTCAGAACCTTCCGTAGAAAGGAATGTTTTTTTCTGCTACATGTGTGACTGAGTACTCTTATAACCATGCCAACGGGTTTGTCGCAGCGGTAACATCGGTTCCCGTCAAATCACCAAAGTTAACCGCTGTTCTCTTTGGCTAGCACTTGGATAGGCGACTATCCAGGTCTGCTGAGCGCTGTTGGCATGCGGGCTGCACCCAGCACTTGTGGTGTCAACTGAGGTGTTACTTGATTGATAAGCAGCGACGCTGGTCACAAAAGTTGACAGCGGCCGAGAGAGCGGTGTGCTGACCACATGCCCAACCATATGCACATACAGTGACGCCTGTAGTCTGAGGATGACACGGTGGGTAGTTGGTACCGTTGGTATTTCCGAGGCCTGTTCGGTCAGAGCTATCACTATAACCTTCATACAATGTACTGAGTTAAGTTTAATTAAAATAACATAGTCATGATCAAGGAAATGAAGCAAGAAAATGTCCTGGAGAAAGAACATCGGGATGCAGGGCAAGTGGTTCAGGAATTTTAAACGTACTGCAGTTAATAATTACAATCACCATCAGGCGTTTGACTCTCAGAGCAATATCAAGAGCTCTCTTCCATTCTCCGGCTATTCCAGTTTTAAATTTTTGACTTGTTTCCTAAGATGAATTGAGGCAAATTGCGGATGGATGTGGTTCGTCTCTTATGACATCTCCATCTACAGAACCATACATCCCAACCTACCTTCCTTCCTTCCTTCAGGGATATGGAAATTTGGTTTTATTTGAGTCATAAAATGTCCCGATTCCCTTATTAACCCTATTCTTATTGTTTTTTCACATATTCACATAAATTCATTAATCAATTAAATAACGTGATTGTTTATCTTCCACGTACTTATTTCGGTTCACCATAGTGTGTGATGAGTAATTAGTATTTTAAGAGTAAATCGGTTTATGTGAGAGTTCAGAGGGCGCCAAATAAACCGTTTGTATCGATCAAAACATTCGAGCTAATAAGAGAGAGTTTTTCTTTCTTTTTATTTTTTAAGTTATAGTTTTTTTTCTTTTTTCTTTTTTTGCAGAGTGTAACAACGACCTTTCTATGACAAGTGAGAGTCAACCACGTTCCGAAAGAGAACTTTTTCGCTCTTGTCCTGTGACACTTCTGTTTCACTGAACTGACACCAAAGGTGACCTCAGCGTCATATCTGCAGCCGTAATGAGCTGACCGCAATTGTACGCCTGTGTAAAAATTAGGTTGCAGTCCACATCCACGCCCGTTTGTTATGGTCGCAACAAACACAGCCGAACAAGAGCAACCGAACAGTTATGTGATTTTAATTACACATTAATTAGCGTCAGAGCAGCACGCCCCCTAAGGACTTTGTTTTGCTCTGTCCCGTTGCCGGAACCGTGACTAATTCAGTTTACCGGTCGCACAGGCATGCCCCTACACATGAAAAAGCCACCTTCATGCATTCACTCTTGTTTTATTTTACAAATTTGTCACGAATACCCACCGGCAGAGTTGAAAACACAAATTGTATCCAAGAGGTACGTATTCTAGTTCATATATTAATCGACAGGTCGTAGGACACCACCCTCTGATATATTTTGAGGACGATTAGTGGTCTAGCCGGAACACAAAGGGATGAAAACGAAAGAACCACAGTTACATCATACGATCAGTATTTCACAAGTCGCTCCAGCAATTCAGATGCTACTGATAAAGCTTCCGCCAAGTTTTTTTGCTGAAAACATGATCTTAATACTTCCAACTTCGTTAGTTCGCTGACAGTCGGACATCGCGAATGATACTAAGATATTATGTAGAGCGTCAGAATTATAAATATATTGTTGCGTACTGAGTGATGTTTAACATTTTAACATTTCCACTCGTCACACCATTAACTGCTTAAAGAACGCGACATGGTACTTGGATACTTGGATTTTGCCTTCCAACCTTCCAAATTCTCTTCTTGAGTTCTTTGTCACTTCTTTTCTTCTTATGTTTATTTTTGCGTTTTCTTTTTAAGATTCCTCGTACGTCTGTGGGTTTTTACTTGTGCTCCAAAAGCCGGATGAATTCGTACGATTCCTACTGCGATCTTCATGCCTTAGAAGTATTTTAAGTACAATTTGTCAATTGATTTTGACCTCCTTTGAATTAATAATGGTGATCCGCATTTCAGTATGTCTGTTTATGTTCATTCCAGACAAATACTCGCATATGCCATGAAAGTTCGAGTCCTCTGGCACACAGTACCACTGATCCTCTTCATCAAACTCAATTTTCTTTTTTGTGGCACATTTGTTCCTAAGACTTTTCAACTCTCGCTTTTTCTAATGTGCGCTAATTTAGTGACCTGCAGTAGATACGGTCTCTGTTGCGTATAGAGCTCCTGATAGCAGCAGTTTTGCAATTCACGATAAAACTTTCTTGGTGGTAGTGGTCCATATCATTTTGTTTCTAAGCTCTGCCCAATGCTGGTGATATCTTAAGATTAGAATCTGTAATAAAATCCCATATTTCGTCTTTAGCGAATCTTTGCCGCAATTTTTAAAGATTTTCCATTTAAAAAAGTTCATGTGTGATATCTGACGATATCTTGTGCACTTTGTCTACGGCATATTTTGTTATTCTTCTGTCCTATTAATGAATGTTAAATTATCAGTGAAGGCTTAGTATTTATAATTGGTTTTATGCCAAAAATTCCCTATGTTTAAAATTATAATGTCTACCTGTAACCTAGCTTAGAACTACGTTTAAGTGGTAAGATTACGGAGTGGAAGAGATCATGCGAGGGATGCTGTCTCCTTGTACATCACCTGTAAATATCAAAATCACAGTTGATACATTATTACCTGTAATTTTGTTTCTCAGTCTGCTTTGTTTTGCAAACAAGTAGTCCACTGGATGTGTGTTACAGTATCTTCGTTCCTGCGAGTACCGACCTTACTCAAGTGCAAATAGTGCAACCGCACGGGGTTCCGAGCTTTTAGGAGCCCCACGCAAACAATTATTAAGTAATTTTACGACTATTATCTGAAATGCTTGTATTACCGATAAAATGAAAAAAATAAAGTAAGCTGTTCCTGAAACAACTTTTTGATTTTGTCACGAATGCAATATAATTTTAGTGTAAACCCAGTCTGATAAGACTACATGACTACTGGTGTACGTCACAGCAAACTATTGCGGCAACCGAGTCGAGGGAACCAATGACTAAGAAAGAGGTACGCGATAGTAATATCTACTGTACATATGGTTATTGCTTGCCCATAGATTAAAAGATACGTGATTCATTGTCTCTGAGCACCCATCACGCCCTTGCAACTCACAGTTGTGGCTAGTAATCAAGCATTACATTCATCGTCAGTGGGTGACTCTCACAGAATAATTTGTTTATTATCGTGAGTTTACATGTACGTTTCCTGTTCACACCGCTTCTTGTGCTGCGTGCGTTTCTTCTTAATATGTAGTGAATTTCTTCCTGTGCTGTGAAGTTTAAAGTGAACAAAGGGAAATGTGTCGTGAGAAGGGCAGATTTATGAAATACGATGCAGGAACTCAAAATAACAAGAAAAAGCTACATCACGAACAATTTTGAACTCACGAAGAGGCGCTTCCGAAAAGTTTCTTCGACTAAATTCTTCACAAATTGAGAATAAAACCTGGAGTATGTTTATATGATCGCGGCATTAACTAGAAGGCTTGCTTCATCATGTAGTGCTCTAGATAAATATGAAAATGAAATATTGGAATACAAACCACGTGCTGTCCCACATTCAGGTAGGTCTACTGGTAGCGACCGTGAAATAATGGCAAATCCGTAACCAGGTCCTTGACCAAATACGTTAACATCCCCATTATAGATAAAATTGTGCAGAAAAGCCCTACGAAATTGTAAATTTTGATTATCCTGTAAATGAGAACAGAAGGAAATTTTCAACTCATTTTTAAGTAAGAACTTCACGCAGTGGTGAAAAGAGGGATCGCAAATGGCTTTTGTATTAGAAATCTACCAACTAAGTTCTTTGTGATTGTAAACTTTTTGGATCGCTTTCAGACTAACTGTTAAGGGATGGACTTTGTGATTGGGTTCGTTTTGGAAACTGGCATTAAGAGCATGAACATTAATTCAAGCACATAGAGTGTACAAAAATGGGTAGTCTTTGAGATACAGTTAAACCGAAAAAGTAGTATCTATCGAATTGACCTTGAACTGTTAGAAAAAGAGAAGGAAAATTGGTGTGAGATTCTAAAGGGAATTAAACTCGTCATCAGGTACTTGGATCAGCATAATATGGCCTTAAGAGGAACCAGTGATAAGCTTTATCAGGACAATAATAGTAATTTTCTTGGTTTGATCGAGAAGATTACAGAATGTCATCCCGTTTTTCAGGAACATCTAAAGCAGGTAAAAACTGTAGAAATTCATGACCATTATCTTGGAACGAAATATCAAGTGAACTCTGAAATTCACTTGCTAAGAAGTAAAAAACAGCATTGTCAATTTTGTGAAAGAAAGTAAATTATTCTTCACTCATACTTGACTGTACTCTTGATAAAAGCAACAATGAACAGATGACATTGATTGTTAGGTTTGGAAACTTATCTCAACATGCAGTGACTGTAGTAGAACAGTTTCTCGACTTATCGAACTTCATTTCAACAACAGTCGAAATCTCAACTGAAACCCTTTTGTTGTAACTAAATCAGCTAGGTCTCGATATTCATGATTCCAGAGGCCAAATTACGATAATGGCGCAAATATGAAATGTCATAGAAGTGGTTTTGAAATCGGATTCCTAAAGCGTAACCCAAGAACATTTTTTGTGCCACGTGTTAGCCACAGTCTTAATCTTGTGATATCAGATTTCGAAAAACAAACAGAAAAAGCAGGCGCATTTTTCGGTGTAATTCAAAGAGTGTACATTATTTTCGGTGCATCCACTCAGACGTGGAAAATCTTATTCAACAGAGGTCCAACATTAACAACGAAGAAACTTTCAGAAACTCGATGGGTAAGTAGGCTCCCGAGTGTCAAAGGTGAAAGTAAGAGATATCCTCCTTGAGGCGATCAATACCACTGATGAATCGAGAACAAAGAGCGAAGTACACTGTCTTGCTGTGAAAGAATTAGAAAACTTCGAGTTGATAATAGGTATTATTACATGGTTTGATCTTTTCTTTGCCATTATCGCAGCAGGTAAGGTACTTCAAGTAGAAAACATGGACGTGAAAGTAGCAACAAAATCCCTCGAAAGTCTAGTCAAGTTTATTGGCAATTTTCCTGAAGCTTTTCGTAAAGCACAGATAACTGCGAAAGAGATAACTAAATGTTTACAAATCGAGCAAAAATTTCAGGAAAATAGAATTGGAAAGAAGACAAAGCAAACTGATTAGCAAGTGACGACATGGTTTGCAGGGCACAGCCTTTAGAGGACAAATACAAAACTAATTTTTCTCTACCCTGCCGTTGACACAGTACTGAGAAGTTTGAAAGAAGGGTTTATGCACCAGGCTAAGTATTCCGAAATGGTCGGCTTTGGTTTACACCAGAAAGCTTTAGACATATACAGGACGAAGAACTGAAAATGCTATGTGGAAAACTTTGAGAAAGAGGTAAGACTGAAAATAAATGGTGCACGTTCAAAATACATCAGAACTTCTGACAGAAATCAAAGTTTTCAGTGAAATAGTGCTCAAGGATATGAAAACTCTAATGATAATACTGAAATACTTAAATGAAACTGGAAACCCATTTTCCAAAATTTATATTGCCTATAGAATTTTGCTAACCTTGCCAGTGACCGTCGCCTCAGCTTAAAGTAGCTTTTCACGTTTGAAGCTGATCAACAATTATTTCAGGGGCAGCATTTCGCAAGAACACCTATTTCCTGCTACCTTGTTGTCAGTGAAACACGACATGTTTTCAGAATTGAATTTTAATGATGTTGTTGATGAATTTGTTCACCAAATCGCAAGTAAAAAGATTTTTTTCTTTTTTGAAAAGCAGAAATCCTTTAGCATCCACAGCTTACAAAACATTTAATTTCATTTGAATATAGAGCACAGTGAAATGATGAACACATTTATAAGTGTATCCTAAAAAGCATCTGTGTACCTTATTTAAATTGGATTTTCATTGAATTCGAAGGATTGCTTTAGGTAAGTTAGTTTTTATTATTAGTATTTTATTGATTTCTCTGGCACACAGTGACACTGATCCTCTTCATCAAACTCAATTTTCTTGTTTGCGCTACATTTGCTCCTAAGCCTTTTCAACTCTCGCTTTTTCTAATGTGCGCTAATTAGTGACCTCCAGTAGATAAGGTCTCTGTTGCGTATAGAGCTCCTGATGGCAACAGTTTTGCAATTCACGATATTACTTTCTTAGTGGTAGTGATCCATATCATTTTGTTTCTAAGCTCTGCCCAATGCTGGTGATATCTGAAGATGATAATCTGTAATAAAATCCCATATTTCATCTTTAGCGAATCTTTGCCGCTTTTTTTTTTTTTTAGAGATTTTCAATTTAAAAATGTTCATGCACGATATCTGACGATATCTTGTGCACTTTATCTACGGCATATTTTGTTATTCTTCTGTCCTATTAATGAATGTTAAATTATCAGTGAAGGCTTAGTATTTATAATTGGTTTTATGCCAAAAATTCCTTATGTTTAAAATTATAAAGTCTACCTGTAACCTAGCTTAGAACTACGTTTAAGTGGTAAGATAACGGAGTGGAAGAGATCATGCGAGGGATGCTGTCTCCTTGTACATTACCTGTAAATATCCAAATCACAGTTGATACATTATTACCTGTAATTTTGTTTCTCAGTCTGCTTTGTTTTGCAAACTGATATAGGAATACTTATTTCGTCACGGTGCAGGTAACAGCGCAAGTAGTCCACTGGATGTGTGTTACAGTATCTTCGTTACTGCCAGTACTCAAGTGCAAATGGTGCAACCGAACAGGGTCCCGTGCTTTTGCTTTAGGTGAATTAGTTTTTATTATTAGTATTTTATTGATTATCATACCTAGTAACATTCCTTCTCGCATGAATTACATCCCTATCACAACAGTAAGTCTGCTGTAATAATTCCTTTTGATAGGTTGGTAGTAAGTCAACGACGAAACTTACAGTGCTCTTAAACGTGGCAAAGGTGTATCATCTGTGTTGGGTCTGGGGTGAGGAGAGGGGGGGGGGGCGGAGGAGTAATTGGTATACCGACATGCCGAAGAGCCCTGCGGAGAGGTTTTGCACTGGGCCCCACGCTAGCCAAAGCCGGTTCTGCTTACTGCTACCTGTTGAACGAGTTTCAACGATTTATCGCATCGTTGTTAACATTCTTACACAGGCGGTGACTACAGAATGTTGCTTCCATAGCTCCAAATTCCACAATCATCCGTCTCGTTATTGATTGAACTGAAAAAAGAAATAACAATATAACAAACTGACACATTCTCAAATTCTTCCTTAATTTTCTGTATCTGAGCCGCGTACTGAGGGACATCTTGGGCAGACTCCTGGGGCACTAACAGACAATGAATTTCGCTCTCTACGGTGCAGGACGCTATGTACAGATGCATCAGCTACTGACGGCTCTCTCGGTTTAAAGCAACTGGTGGAACTGGTAATCCCCTACCAAATATTCACTATTGCGAACCCGCTCTCTCCTGCTCCCAGTCCACTGGAATGTGCTTGAAAACAAGCCAGAGCTATACAGTAAGGCGCATCTGAAACAGCGTACACTACCTTATGGAAATCCAAAGGAAAAATAAAAAATAGTTAAACAGAGTGGGAAAAGGAGAGAAACTTGGACACGCAACCTAGATTTACTGGTTACCCAGGAACTGAACGCAGAAAACTAGGAACTCTTCGCCAGTGTTGCATGAGAAGAAAAACTGGACAGACAGATAAAACAGTTCTTCAAGGTGAAATGTTTTTAGTTTTATATTTTTTTTAGGTATTTGTCCTTGTGTGCGTCCCAGACCTCTGATTCTAAAGATGAATGCAAGTTAAATAAGTGAAGTGTTAGGATGCAGTTTGACGTAAGTAAAGTGTCACTGAACAAAAAATGTAGTAAAATGTAATAATACAATGTAACAAATAGCTAAGTAAATTGAAAGACTTGACTTTTTCATAAGGTAGGTTTAGTTTATTGAACGCAAGCCACAAAAATGCCAGCCAGAACCATAAGAACCACAAGAAGACGGTAGTCGATAGTTATACGAGGGGGTAAAATTACTTTAACTTTTTTAGGGTAAGTTATCAGTCGTCTGTCCGGTCTGATGTGGTCTGCAATGAATTCCTGCGTTGTGCCAATGTCTTCGTCGCACAATAGCACTTGCATCACACATCCTCAATTATTTGTTAGATTTATTCCAATCTCCGCCTTCCCCTGGAGTTTTTACCCTCCACAAACACCCACATCCCCCCTCTTAAGCACCATGGATATTATTCCCTAATGTCTTAACACATGTCCTGTCATCCCGTCCATCCAGTGCCTTTATTTTCCTCACACTCTTTTCTTCGTCGATTCTACGGAGAATCTCCACCTTCTTTACCTATACAGTCCACCTGATTTTCAACATATATTTGTACCACCACATCAAAACGCTTCCATTATCTTTTTTCCGGATTTCCCACAATTCATAGCTGACTACCACACAATGCTGTGCTCCAAACGCACATTCCCAGAAATTTTTCCTCAGATTAAGGGAGATATTTGTTACTAACTTCTCTTTGCCAGGGGTGTCCTCTATGCCTGTGCTAGACGGATTTTTATGTCCTCCGTGTTTCGTCCGTCATGTGCTATTTTGATTTCAATGTAGCAAAATTTCTTCACTCCACTTTCCCCATGGATACAAATTTTGATGTTACTCTACGCTAATCTCATTTCTGCAGCTGCCATTACTTTCGTCTATCTTCCATTTAATGTCAATGCATCAGACTGCTCATTCTCTTTAACAGATCTCGCAGTTCTTATTCACAGTCATCCATTTTGTTATTTATTGAAGTAAAAAATGACAAAAATAATATGAAAGGTGGTCGATGTCTCTATATTCTTCTGTAATTTTCTTTGTAATTGCAGTTTCTTTACTATCGTACTTTAAAGCTTTTGCTAGATGTACCAGTTCGGCATTCTCTTTTCTAGGCACTTCGGAGAATGATAGTCTATTATGAACTTCCGCTCTAGACATTCTGCTGACATTTTATGCTGAGTTTTAACCTATCGATAGATACGAATTAGATAACAGACCATGCTCTGAAAGTATTTCGAAAAATTAGCAACAATTAGTGTTTCAACCCAACACGACCATCAGAAATTATGGTCTTCCGCTTTTCACAAATTAGGCCTCTCGACATGCTGCTGCCTTAGTTTCATTTTCTAGCTGGCCATCTTACACTAAAACTATGTGATCAAATGTATCCGGACACACCAAAACGTACATTTTTCATATTAGGTGCATTGTGCTGCCACCTACTGCCAGATACTCCATATCAGCGACCTCAGTAGTCAGTAGACACCGTGAGAGGGCAGAATGGGGCGCGCCACGGAACTCACGGACTTCGAACGTGGCCAGGTGGGTGCCACTTGTGCCATACGTCTGTGCACGAGATTTCCACACTCCACTGTTTCCGATGTGGTAGTGAAGAGAAAACGTGAAGGGACACGTACAGCACAAAAGCGTACAGGCCGACCTCGTCTGACGACTGACAGAGACCGCCGACAGTTCAAGAGGATCATAATGTGTAATAGACAGACATCTATCCAGACCATAACACAGGAATTCCAAACTGCATCAGTATCCACTGCAAGTACTATGACAGTTAGGTGGGAGGTGAGAAAATTTGGATTTCATGGCCGAGTGGATGCCCATAAGCCACACATCACGCCGGTAAATGACAAACGACCCCTCGCTTGGCGTAAGGAGCGTAAACATTGGACGATTGAACAGTGGAGTGATGAATCACGGCACACAATGTGGCGATCCGATTATGACAGGGTGTGGGTATAGCGAATGAACGATGAACGTCATCTGCCAGAGTTTGTAGTGCCAACAGTAAAATTCGGTGGCGGTGGTGCTATGATGTGGTCGTGTTTTTCATGGGTGGGGCTTCCACCACTTTTTTTGCGTGGCACTTTCACAGCACAGGCCTACACTGATGTTTTAAGCTTCCGACTATTGAAGAGCAATTCGGGGATGGTGATTGCATCTTTCAACACGATCGAGCAACTGTTCATAATGCACGCCCTGTGGCGGGGTGGTTACACGACAATAACATCCCTGAAATGGACTGCCCTGCACAGAGTCCTGACCTGAAACCGTAGAACACCTTTGGAATGTGATGGAACGCCGACTTCGTGCCAGGCCTCTCCGACCGACATCGATACCTCTCCTAAGTGCAGCACTCCGTGAAGAATGGGCTGCCATTCCCCAAGAAACTTTCCAGCGCCTGACTGAACGTATGCCTCCGAGAGTGGAAACTGTCATCATGGCTAAGGGTGGACCAACACCATATTGATTTCAGCATTATCGATGGAGAGTGCCACGAAATTCTAAGTCATTTTCAGCTAGGCGTCCGGATACTTTTGATCACATAGTGTATGTCTCTCTTTCCTTTGTGTGTGTGGTGTAAGGCTTTGTTTCTCCCATTTGTTGTAGATGCTACTCCAAGTTTTGTTTCTGGTATTCTATTTCGCACTTACTGGAAAAATTTATAATTCCTGTCTAATATTTTCTTTAGGAATCCTGTCGAACTTACAGTTAGTGTAACCTTTGACTACTCGGAACAATATCATTTCAGTTGTCTCAACATAGCTAGAATATTTTCTCTTCATAACCCAAGATTTACCATCGAAACAGTAGAAAACGTACAACCATCACTTAATACAATAGCCTTTTTGTGTCTTCTCGTGTTTTTCTTTTTTTGTTATGTTTGCAGTGTCACGTATACTTTGATATCACTGTAATTTATATCCTAATTCCGTTGTTCGTTAAAGATAACGTAGCTCCCTAGGCAACTAAAGAGCTGAACTTTTTCCAAAATGTGACCTTCGATTACAGTTTTGTTTCGTATAATGTATTTTCCATGTCTTGGTTTTATTTATTGCTATCGTAAAACTATAATTCTTTGCAATTAAATTTAAGATATGGATTGATTTTTCTAGTTCGTCTTCAGAATTTGGCATTAATACACTATCATCAGCATATAATAGTGAGTTAATACGTATATTTGCTCTTGCCTTTTATCTGGTGCTCTTTCTTTCCGTAAAGTGTATCTAAATGACAATAGTACAAGTTTTTGCAGGAGTTGATATTTTTTACATCATTTGTATTAGGCATGGAAAATGTAAGTGTTGGTACACATCAAAATCTGTGCCGGACCGAGACTCGAACCCGGATTTCCCACTTATCACAAGCGGTCACCTTCACCACCTCGGTTACCCATGCACGCTTCCAGGACGGATCCACACCTCCATTTGCCACAGTGTCTGCTCCCCCACTGCTCGCAGCTTATCCAGATTCCCTCAAGAATTTAATGAGACAAACGTGATCGAAGCTGGTATAATCGTCGTTTGTCCTGTCTAGTCTGTTATAATAAAATTATAAAAGTTGTAATTATCTATGACACGTAGAACAGCCATCAGACAGAGTAAGTGTTGTTAGTGTTTAGTGTTATTACAGGGCTTTTAACGATATGCAAGGGGCGTGAACAGTTTTAGATGTTTAGTGATCACTATGAAAGACAGCAAGATGCTGCACACTCGCGTGAGACAGCATTATCAGCACCTGACAGAGTTTGAAAGAGACCCCGTTATGGGTTTCTATTTGTTTGAGACAGTGCCCGATGTTGGACTGCTTGGGAACGTGAGGGTACGCTTACTCGTTGCCAAGGTTCCAGTCGACCATCAAGGAGGATCGTTTCATTGTAAAACAAGCACATCGTAACAACTTCTCATCTGCAGCTGCCGTTCGACAATAAGTAATGGACTTTCTGCAACATCCTGTGTCATCCCGCAACATTGGTCGGAGTCCAGCAGAACCTAGACTGGGGAATTACTAATCCTATGCTAAGGCTGCGGTTAACACCACAACACAAACGGTTGCGTTTGGAGTGATGCCGTGATGGGAAGGCGTGGAATGCCGATGAATGACACAACGTGTTCATCTGTGAATCGCCTTCTGTAGTATTCTGGACCACCATCGCCGGCGAGTTTGGCGGCGACCTGGAAAGGAGAGGCATCGCGGTTTTGCTATGGCCTCCTGGTGAGCGAAGCCATCAGGTAAGACTTTAGGTCATGGCTCGTGATTATTGAGGGAGCTCTGGCGGCAGAACTATACATTACGAATTTTCTGCGTCTTCATGCGACATTGTCGTGGGGCCATTTTCAACAGGACAATGTTGGTCCACACATGGTACGAATCTCTAGAACTGTCTGCATTTGGCCACCAAACTCTACAAATCTTTCCGCGACAGAATATGTGTGGGGCAAGCTTGGACGTCAAATCCGTTCTAGAGTCAGTATCATCAAATGGTTCAAATGGCTCTGAGCACTATGGGACTTAACATCTGTGGTCATTAGTCCCCTAGAACTCAGAACTACTTAAACCTAACTAACCTAAGGACATCACACACATCCATGCCCGAGGCAGGATTCGAATCTGCGACCGGAGCGGTCACGCGGTTCCAGACTGAAGCGCCTAGACCGCACGGCCACACCGGCCGGCAAGTATCATCCAGGATGACAACAGTAATATTTTCGTTTCATAGCAGACTTGAACAAGAATACCAAAATTACTTAGTAATTGATTATTTTTCTTTCTGACACGTTTATACTGTAGCCTATTAGCTATTACTATAACTTTTGTGTTAGTATTTCAACAATTATAACATTTTACGGGTTACACGACTCTGTATCCGTACTGATCACTGGCTGTTCGTGACGCTGGATAACTTTGGCAAAACCAGGATAATAATATTTATTTGCCTCATTAATCTGTCACGGTACTAGTGGAAAACCCGATAAAATAATGGACGAGGCCTTGAGCCCATGAAACATTTACTTACAATGCAGTTTTCTTTTACAAATTCACAGTTCATTAATTTTTTTAAACTTGAATTACAACATTAACAGCGTTTATACGTTTTGAAGCTTGAATACAAAATTTTGTTAAATTTTCGATCAAATGTTTTTTATGGTTTGTTTTAAGAAGTTCGGAAAGTACAGAACTTTTTATTAATGAATAGTGTTCCTTCTGTTCGTTATTTAAACATTCCAGTATAAGATGGTTACAAAAAGGTCTGTGGTTAATAACAAATATTTCATGACTTTGTACATCATAAGCGGATGCGGTTAGATGCGTGGGATGTGTCCTGATGCTGTCAAATGGATAAGGTGGTTAGATTTCAGCCCAGGGTGTCTTGTGTTGTGAAGTATTTGGAGGTTAGGATGATCAGTGTAGAAACTTCTGTCTCCCCACTCAAAATACGGTGGCGAAGTACATGATACACTGCAAAACAATTAAATTAGTAATGAAGTAAATAAAAGATCTTCCTGTGGAAGGCCACAACTATATTAAACAACAAGAGGAGCAGAGTTACTCTGTTATTCTCATTCACGAAATAAATTAAATTCTGGCCTGTATTAAAAATAGGTGATCCCTTATAAAATTAAGTAATTTACTTTACTTTCGCCATATTATCTGCCATAGGGACCATACATAGTTTTTGTTTACAAATTGCATCAGTTTATTGTCACTACAGGCACTTCTAAGCATCCTTATAATTTCGCATTGTATTTGGTCGTTGCACGTAGCCCAGTTTGTACACAGCTGATTCACTGTATGCTACGACCACAGCGTCAGTTAACTATCATGATGGTTACTTCTGACGCAAGACGGTCCTGGTTCTTTCTGATGACACAGCATACAGAAGACACACAGTTTCGCCGTGATAGGCCTCTGGTTATTCACGCGCTCATCTCTCAAGCATTTAGTTTTTTAATATCTGATGGCGCAGCTACATTTACTTATTATTAATTCTAGTTTTTAACTATCCTGTAGAAGAAACATATTATGCCACAAATACAAAACGTTCCTTGAGAACTCTCATTCTTCGTACGTAAAGAAGGTACCCTTGTCAGAAATCTCTTATCCCTTTATTTCTTCCTCTTGTACTTACACTCTGTCAGAATGAGATCCCTATATCAAGATTCATGTTCATGGCTGGCTAATAATTTACATCAAGACAATCTAGAGGGCAACCTGTCCCTACACCTATAGATTCTTATAGAATGTCTCACGATTCATCACTAGACTACCCTTACTAGCTTATACCTGTGTAGAAGTTAAGCTGCTTTAACATTTTTTACGAAGTAATGCAACACTTGTTTTTCTAGATGTAGGCTGACTTTATTCAGGACCTCAACGCACCGTATTATTCCCCATTCTTTTGGCTACGAAACCCTATTTTTCAACGTAATCTTCGTTCAATGCGACAGCCTTAGGTGCCTTACTGGGAAGGCCTGTACGCCCGTAGGTGGCAATCTACTGGTCGACGTCAGAGCCAACGTCTTGCTGCATCGGTAACCTCCTCATCACCCATGCTTCCAATGCAGTCCATCCGTCATTGGGCCAAACAGATGGAAGTCGGAAGATGCAAGGTCCTAGCTGCAGGGAGGATGAGGAAGAATGGTCCAATGAAGTTTTGTGAGCTGCTCTCGGGTGTGTCAGCACTGCCAACAGTGACGTCCAGTTGTGCAGCGAGGTGTTTGACTGCGATCCGTCAATCACATCGAATGAGAGGGTCCGTATGTTCCAATACTGCAGGAATAACAGCTGTGTGCGGCCAGCCGCCACGCCGGAAATCGTACAGGATTGCGCGACCTTGTTGCGATAATGACAAATGCGTCGCCAAACGAATCGCAGCTCTTTTGTTCACTGCCAGGTCTCCGAAGGCATTCTGAAAGTGCCTATGAATAACTGCGACGCTCTGGTTTTCCGCGAAAAGAAACTCAATCACTGCTCTTTGCCTGGAACACACCTCCATTACAGATTCCATTCTGAAGCGCCGACACCCATTGGTACTACAGGGGCTGAAGCAGGAATATTCATTGATGTTTCCCATTTAATTCAGCATTTTTAATAGAAATTGGCCGAGAAAAAAAAGTTTTGCGTTACTGATTGAAGGCACCTCGTACGAAAGGATGTATCGTTTAAATGAGCTCACTTACGAATTGCTTAGATACAGCAATAAGGAATAGCTCAGTATGCAGTACAGCTGAGGAGGAGTGGACATATCTAAAAAAGGTAATCCCAGAAATTGGAAAGAAATACACAGATACTAAGAAAATAACTGCGAAGAAACCATGGGTACCAAGAGAAATACTTCAACTGATCGATGAAAGAAGGAAGTACAAAAATGTTCAGGGAAATTCAGGAATACAGAAATACAAGTCGCTGATGAGTGAAATAAATAGGAAGTGCAGGGAAGCTACGATGAAATAGATGCATAAAAACGTGAAGAAATATAAAAAGAAATTATTAATGGAAGGACTGACTCAGTATACAGGAAAATTAAATAAATCTTCGGTGACGTTAAAGCAAAGGTGGTAACATTAGGAGTGCAACGAGATTTCCAACGTTAAATTCAGAGGAGAGAGTGGATAAATGGAAAGAGTACACTGAAGGCCTCTATAAGGGGTATGATTTGTCTGATGTGATAGAAGAAGAAACAGGAGTGAATTTAGAAGAGACAGGAGATCCAGTATTAGATTTTGAGAGATCTTTGGAAGATTTAAGACCAAATAACGCAGAAGGCATAGATAAAATTCCATCACGTTCTCTAAAATCATTGTGGGAAGAGGCTACAAAACGGCTATTCATGTTGGTGTGTAGAATTTATGAGTCTGGAGAGATGCCGTCTGACTTTCTGAAAAATATCATCCACACAATTCCGAAGACTGTAAGACCTGAGAATTGCGAGAATTATCGCACAGTCAGCTTAACATCTCATGCATCCAAGTTGCTGACAAGAGTAATACACAAAAGAATGAAAAAGAAAATTGAGGATATATTAGATGATGATCAGCTTGGCTTTAGGAAAGGTAAAGGCATCAGAGAGTCTATTCTGACGTTGCGGTTGATAATGGAAGCAAGACTAAAAAAATTAAGACACGTTAAAAGGATTTGTGGAAATAGAAAAAGCGTTCTGTGCTGTAAAATGGTGCAAGATGTTCGAAATTCTGAGAAGGATAGGGGTAAGCTATGGTGAGAGACTGGTAATATATAATATGTACAAAAGCCATGAGTGAATAATAGGCGTAGACGACCAAGAATGAAGTGCTGTAATTAAAAAGGGTGTAAGATGGGGATAGAGTCTTTCTCCACTACTGTTCAGTCTGTACATCGAATAAACAACGATGGAAAAACGGAGCATTCCTGGCCGAGAGATGACTATTAGTATGAAACATAGGCATTAATTTGAGGAAGAAATTTCTGAGAATGTACGTTTGGAGCACAGTATGGTAGTGAAACATGGACTGTGGGAAAACGAAACAGAAGTGAACCAAAGCATTTGAGATCTGGAACTACAGACGAATGTTGAAGATTAAGTGAGTTGATAAGGTAACGAATGAGGAGGTTCTGCACAGAATCGGAGAGGAAAGGAATATGTGGAAAACACTCACAAGTTGAAGGGAAAGGGTGAAAGGACGTATGTTAAGACATCAGGAAATGACTTGCATGGTACTAGAGAGGGCAAAAACTGTAGAGGAAGACAGAGACAGGACTACATTCAGGAAATAACTGAGGACGTAAGTTTGCAAATGCTACTCTGAAGAGATTGACAGAGGAGAGTAATTCACGTCGTGCCGCATCAAACCAGTCAGAAGACTGATCATTCGGAAAAAGATTTCAGGCATTTCACTCGTTGCAACTGGTTCAAGTCCCTGAGCAAGTTCTGACACACCGTCACGCTTACAATCTGTAGCAATCGTCGATAGTTTGCCCCGGCCATTCTGCGCACATCCTTTGTAAACGTGACTCCAAAATATCTCAGTTCAGTAACTGGGGAGAGAGGGACGACTTCGCCCACTTCGACATCGCGCCTGATATCCTGCATCGGCAACTTAATGATGTTCAGAAGATTATCTGCAGCCTGTCCATATCACTCAATCACTTTAGTATATTACGCGCGGTAGGTGAAGGTTATGTCCCAAATGGTGATACCAGATACCCTGTGGTTGAGACCCCCGAGCAGAGGCTCAAGCACGACCGCGTAAAGGTAGGTAGAAAGGAGGCGACCTTTTCATAGAGACCTCGTCATGGGTATTGGGCCCACCATCCGTACATTGAACTGGCCCTCCTGACTGATGCAAGAAGGCACCACAGAGTGTCAATGAGCCTTGCGGGAAATCCCATACAGTTGAGCACTCCAGCCCTCCATCAATGCTGTCGAAGTTGGAGTGAAGGACGCAATTAAAACCGCTGACGAAAACGCTGTTTTCCTACCGTCCTAGGAAAAGGGGGCGATTTCAGCAGAGAAGAACCTGGTGCCGTCGTGATGGTTGGTGGTGCCAAACTGTACATAAATATTAATGACTCGGATGTCGAGTGCTGTGACTGCTAGTCCTCGTGAACAGGGAAGCTACATGATGGTGGCTTCGACAATAAGAAAACATAAACAGCCTACTTACATAAAGAAAACATAAACAGCCTACTTACATAGCCCCCACGCTCCCCACAAAAAATTTTACAAATTTTTTTGGGCAGTGGCCAATACAGATTTGAAAATTTTTTTCATAATTACAGTAAGAAAGATATCAAATGCACACACTTATTAATACAATGTTGGTCAAAAGCTAAAATTTTCTCACAGTCCATAAAGATAGTCCTGATCATTCATCATAATAGTAATTACAGTTTTTGTTTTTCACAAAGTCTCATTAATAAAAGAAATTGCACACAGAAGTAGTGGATTTCCATGCAGTCTTGAAGAAGTAGTGTTGTCCTTCCAACGGAAAGACAGTGCTGACTCTTGACATGCAGACAGGTAATGGGCCACAACAGAGCAAACCCACAGCAGAGTCAGTCGAAGTTTTGAAGAATATTGGTAGGTAGGTCATCACAGAGCAGACCCACTGCAGTTCTGGTAGAGATTGTGGTATTGGTGGGCCACCAGAGGTGCAGACCCACTGCAATCCTTGTAGAAATAACGGTATTGGTGAGTCATCAAAGGTGTAGACCCACTGTAGTCCTTGTAGAGATGGCTAGCAGCCATCCGTTGCGACTGTGCAGGTGCACCGTCACCATTGAAGAGTCTTGCGGTTAATATAGCAAGTCCATAACCACCACTTGTGCACTCACAAAGTTTTTGGAATTGTCCTTAGAACCAGCAATGCTGTTATCCAGTCCCTTGCTGAATTATCAACACACATGTAAACACTAACAGTCCCTACTTCTCACATATTGTCCATATACTATGACCAACAGAAATGTGTGCAGTGAAATGAATGCTTACAAGTTACATAATTTTATGAACTGCTGTCAATTACAATATTATAGCAGAAGAATACTATAACAAAGGTACAAAATACATCATTAAAACATAACAATACAGATAACATTTGTAGTACAGGCTTTACAACAGAATAGAAATAATCATATACATCAGTGTTACAGGAATTATGGCATAAGTAAATACATAAAAGATCAGAATAACTTTTGAAACATCAACTTTACATATGAGCAACAAAACAGAATAAATAATGTCTAACATCTTTACAAAGTAAATAACATATTATTAATGCCAATTATATTTGAGGATAACAGTATTCCTCATCATAGTGAATGTAGCTTAATATTAAAAGAAGAAAAAATTCTATGAAACTACACAGAGACAGGAAGAAAACAAATACACAAGGGTACACAAACACATCGTGGGATAACACAAAAGGAAAGGACAGGGTTTGTTTTCAGTGTAACATTTGGTACTGCAGTCCAACCCAAAACTTCATTCCATATATCGTCCCTCTTATTTCAACATTTGATCCAGCCAAAAAAACATCCTATCCAAGCATGCTTTCTGTATTCTGTTCACATCCTCTTTCAAAAATAGTTTTTCTCCACTGTGCACTACTTTTTTGGACAAACTATTTTCTTATAGCTTCTTAATGCATTTCGTCCAATTCATCATAGTTAGTTTCTTATATAGTCTACCCCTCTTAAGCTAACTTAAATCTACTGAGCTCAGATGCTAAACTAAGAGACGAGGCAATGCAGCAGCATAAAACAATTAACACAAACATCAAGGACAAAAATTTTAAATAGGCAAAGCAATTGCAGTACTACAACTAATATAAGGCAATGTGCAGCAAACAATAAAAATAAATCATTAGTAAAACTGGCTTAACAGAATAATACAAAGTCAAATTCAATAACACTATGCCTGGCAAACAGCAGCAGCAACTTATATCTAAACATGACATAGCTCAAGCAAAAAAAAACATTACCCTAAAGACAACAATGCAGACAAGGGAAATGTATATTCACATCTTAATTATGTAATTAAAGTGGTGCACCACAAAAACTAATTCTACAAAAAATTACCAAGTACTCGAACTGAAAATTATATATGCAGTTACTGTTATTAGTCCCTTCTTATTGATCTTTCCATTCCAAAAGTTCCTTTTTCGAAGAATGTGGATCATAAAATAATTATTTAATAGATCTGTTGACAGAAAGTGTTCACATTAGCAAATGCATCTAAGTTTATTTTATAAAACTAATGCTGCAACACAGCTGGAAACCAGATATTAAATGAAATAAGCATTTACGCAAACCAAAACATAAAAATATCATTCAATAGTCATGTGACATTTCATAAGTTAGTAGAAATTCTCTCAACTCTCGTAGAAAGACGCTTGTCATAATCAGGTGTGCAGATGTAAGTATCCTTCCAAGTAATGAGGGTGTCGCATTTGCAATGTTTTCTCTAAAGGAATGTCAATGGCGAGGAAAATGGCCTCCCTTTTTTTTTAACCTAATGGCTTTCTTTTGTCAGACGACTACCTCTCAGCTGGGCACACAAAACCCATTACGTGCAGGTGGTCACTCAACTTTCTTACGGAAATATTTACGACAGCAGTTTCCGCTACAGTGACAGTCTCATATAAAAATATTTCACAGGTCAAGAATTTGCATTGCAAATGTGTAGAAGCAAAATCTTACAGCATAATACACATCGTCATCTTAGAAATATCATAACGTCTCAGTCAATTCTCAAAATCGTCGTAGCTTCCTCCAATAATTTCAAAACCTAAAAAAATTCTCTGCTCATGTCGAAAGTGTCATCTGCCTCAAACGTACTTTAAAAATCGTGATCCCATACCAAATATATCATTCAAAGCTCTCATAATATCACAATGGGTCCGAAAAAATATGAACAGTTTACAAAGTACAGACAAAATACAATTTCGTAAGTGTGAAGTTATCCAACGGTGTAATCACGTAAACATCTGTCACTGACGTATTAAAAAAGTTTGTCTCTCTCAGTTAAATGATCAGATAGCTGTGTAATTTGTGTTAGAGAAATATGGTACCGATGTGTAAAGTTGTATAAGCAAATACCATATTAGCTAGGGCTCCTTGTGCTTGCCAAACACATGGTACACAAAGTAGGCGTGTACCCCCCTGAGGATTATTGTAATTATACCCTCAGGTGTTACAGATTACAGCAATGGAATGAAATGTATGACGGAAAACTTTCTTTGTAATTCAAAAATCTTTAAAAATAAATGTTTTAAGTACAAAATTAATCACTCAAATACGTGTCCTGTAGCGCTAGATGTGCGTCTTGCTGTAAGATAATCTCTGTGGAAGTGTCGTAGTTATTGTCCTCCAAAAGCTAAGTTCTGCAGAAGTCAATGTACTTACCTCATGATAAACAAAAGTGAAATGCTTTGTGTATAGATATCTTACTTATTACGCTTATTGCCGTGATGAAGAAAGTACTGTGCTGTAACGTATTGTTGTGCTACAGAAAAGGCTGTCTCCTTGTAGCTATACCACAAAAGTTACTACTAAAACATGTTTTGCTTTCCAGAAGAATTCAGAAAAACCGTGCAGATATAAAACAGATACTCCGCAAAAGCAACAATGTAGATTGTGTCACACATTAGTAACGTCGTGATATAATCGTGTAGCTGTCACATAAACTAACCACTGTGTCATCTGGTATCTCTCAGAAAGTACTTTAAATCCGGAATGTATTTTCAAGTAAACCAAAATGTTGCAATAGAATCCCATTAGCAGTACTGGTAAATGTTCTAAGTATGTGAGCCTTATAGTCATTACGTAATCGTGCAACTAACAAGCAAGAATGTACACACACAATAACACTGTGTTGTCTGTTCGCAATAACACTGCAGTCGTAATTTCTGTTTAAATAAGTTCTCTTGGTTCTTGAGTGGATATTTAACTTCAAAACATTGTTGCAAGGTAACATTTTCTAAAGCATACTAGTAACGTGAAGTGAAACGTTTTATGGCAAAAACAAAGTTAAAAAGCAGATTATCTGTCAATAAATGGTTTTACATGTGAGATGTGGTGTAACCCTTTGCTCTTCTCAGTATGCAGAGTTTCAACTCGAATGCAATTATCATGTGGTATACGTCGGTAAAGGATACTGGAATTTTTCTCAAGGTTAGCGTCTATGTTATTTTTTTCTGAGCCAGCCGGCGCAGGTGGCTGCCTGCGGTGTGAGTCATTGTCTGTTTCTTTGTTGGCGCTCGTCGTTACTGGAATTAGGAGACCTAACTTCTACAAATTCGCCTTGTTGAGAGGGCTCTGCTCTGTTTAAATCCCGCCAGTTCTGATGCAATTCACGTCTGTCGTTACGATCACATCGTCTGTCGTCATGTCGGTAGTTCCTGTAGTTTCTTTCTTGTCGGTTAAGTGGTGGAGAATTTCTCCCTGAATTATCACTGCACGGTGGACCGTTGCGTCTGAAGTTATTCTGTCTCCCGTGATAATAATTGTTCTGGTTGCCAAATTGTCTGTTTCTATGATTGTCTCTGTCATATTCATTACTACGGAAATGCGATCTTCCTCTGTAACTATTATTACTCTGCCAGTGGTTGTCATACGGATGGTGTCTGTTTTGGTCACGATTTACGTTGTAAGAATAGGCTTGTCGTGTCCAGTTATTGTTCCTGTCGTCACGGAATTGTGACGGATGTGACCTGTAGTGATTGTTTTCCTGTTTTCGCATCCCACGACTGTCTGTGTCAATTTCCAGTTCTTGTAAGAGTCCCTGAAAAGCTTCAATGTCGTCTTTGCAACGACCTGCCAAAATAATATGCCGTAAATGTTCAGGTAATTTGATTAAGCAAATGTGGATGAGTTCTGAGGTGCTGTATGGGTTTGACAGGTACTGATTCTTGTGCAACATGTCTTCAAAATATTTGACAAGACTGGAAAATTCAGATTGTTCAAAGTGTTTCATCATCATGATGCTATGTTTTACTCGGTCTTGTGTAGCTTGTGACCAATAAGCTGAGAGGAACGCATGGTAAAATTCTCCTTCACTGTGACAATCGTGAATGACCGATCGCATTCTTACAGCTGGTTCATTCTCCAAGTAGCCACACATAAATTCTAACCTGTGCTCCAATGACCAGTTGGGAGGAAAACAATGAGAGAATTGATGGAGCCACACTTGTGGATGAATGTCGTTGGCAGAATTCTTAAACGTTTTGAATTTACGTGTAGTAATGAACAGCTTATAGTCAAAATCATCGTGTCGGCGAGTAGCATGTCGGTCATTGTTACGTCGTGTCGGCGGTTCCATCTCAAAATTCGGTGAACATTGCCAATTTCTTTCATAACTTCCGAAATGCCCTGTGTTATTATTTTGTAGCTGTTCCGTATTTCTATGTCCCTCTTCCCGTATTGGAGCGCGAGTGTCCTCTGAAATACGTAATTCTTGTATTACCTGTGTCAGCTGATCTTGTACTTCCCGGATTTCTCTTTGGTGTTGCGTATTAATTTGATTCAGATTTTGTTTCAGTTTCCTAATTTGTTCGCACTCTTCTGTCTCATTAAAGACTACCGGTTTTGTGTCATTCAGATTATCATCTACCTTCGTAGATAAGTTAGTGACCTGATCTGAAAGTTCGGCTACTTTCTCTGATAATGAACTAATTTCCTCCATGTGTCTTTCTGAACCAATTTTCAGAGTATCTACTGTGTCCTTTAAGTTTTCCTGAGTTTTTGCAAGTTGCGTAACCGAATCGGTAGATGCACATGAGTCCATTTTAGCTTGCAAGGTCTCATGATTTTCATGAACAATAGTTTGCAGTTCTTTTATGGCTGCTTCGTGATTCTGTAATGCATTTTCATGGCGCGAAAAAATAGGTTGGAAATGCTCACAAATTTGTGTTTTTACGTCATTACAGACTTTTTGACATTTCGATTCAATGTTATGTAACTCAGTAGTTAAATCTTCACGTGTTTGTTCAAGCGTGGTGTCTAACTATTGAAGCTTTTGCTGTGTTTGTCTCTGATTTTGTTCCATTTGTTGCATTAGTTGTAATAACAATGCATTAGTGTCTGGAATCTGTTCCTCTACGCTTTTCGGCAGTGCATTTGCACCGGCAACATTCACATTTTGACAAGCTGAAAATGTGTCTTGACTTATTTGAGAAAACGGTGAGGACGCAATACCTGAATCTACAGTATTTGTAAAATTGTGTCCTGTCATTTCGGATTCCTGAGGCGAGCTGTTGCCGACCGATCGATCGATAATGCTTCCCTGTTCACTACCTGTTTCACTGTCTACACCATTATTTGCCGCCCGCTCCATTTCCCTATGCACAATTACCAAATTACTACTTGGAATGTCTGTTAATTCACTACACAGTGGTGCTGATAAGCTACACTCGTCATCACTATTATTTCTCAGTTTACTTTGGAGCCTAGTGTTACGTTTTTCACACGCCATTATTGTGACAATATTTCACACGGTAACACAGAAAAACACAATTTGAAGAGCAAAAATAAGAGAACACATTAACACAGCACTGAAAATAATATCTAGTTAATTGCAGCTGCGAAATACTTGGTGCAAATCTACATGCATGCCACAACTGTTTTACTGTGCAACAATCAAAAACCACAACTACCAAGGAAATTCTCTCTATAATTACGCGCTACCAATAAACAAAAGCTACACTCAATACACAAACTACAAGAAAAAAATCAGAAGATTCCAGTGAGATATCCTTGGCTAAGGGTCGACATATGAAACGTCCCCTTAGGAACAATTATACACGACTGTGCTGATAAACCTCTTACACTATTTGCTTTTCAAACAGCTGAGCAAAACTGAACGTACTCAAACATTCACTAAAGTGACACACAATATTTTTAGCGCAACGCAATCTGACTATCAAAGATCCCTACAAAACAATGGCCCTGACTAACTTTAACCTATACCTTTCACAAATCACTTACCTCACAAAAATCTTCGTTACTCGAACTGCTGCAATACAGCGAGCGCCACTACTGCCAGCTAAATAAAAGATTGAAACTGCAGAAGGCACTAACTACTGATAGGGATAGTTAGCAAATGAAAGATATTAATAGAGAACAAACAATGTATTTACCTTAATATCATCACCAGTCATAATATATGTAATTTCAAAACTCCGCCATCTCTCTCCTCACATCCACCACTGCTGGCGGCTCACCTCCAACTGCGCAACGCTACGCGCTGTTCACATCCAGCTGCCCCTCTACAATGGCAGACAACAATGCAAACTAGCCACAGACTGCACACAGCACAGCCAGTGATTTTCATATAGAGCGCTACGTAACGTTGCCAATAAGAAAACATAAACAGCCTACTTACATAAAGAAAACATAAACAACCTACTTACAGTTGTTCATATCTCAGCAGGCCCCGGATCGGAGTCCTGGCCCGTTTCGACGTCTTCAGCCAGTGCTATGGACGCAGAGGTCTATTCATGTTCCATAAGGTCGTGGTGGTTGACAGGATGGGGCCGAATGAGTTTGCAGCCTGCACTGGAACCTTCCTGCTGATCACTGTTCGCCCCAGATGACTAACAGGTTGACTCTGTCTACCAGTCGTCCATTCTGCAGGCGTGGAGTCAGTGGCAAAGGCGTCAGCCTCATGGTCGGTGTTCTGCAGGGTCAGTTCTTTTTCACCCTGTGAGTGGGAGTTTATTTTTGTAGACTTGTATTGTTGGCCCACTTCACTCTGGTCACAGTTGAATTTTTGATAATCATTCTAATGATTGATCTTCTGAGGTAATGTACTGTAGCATGGAAGTTATTAAATTAAATGAAATTTAATATTAGAGTCTATAATTGTTTTCTTTGATAAGTTCCTTCCTAACTGAAATTTAAGTACTTAAAGGCTGAGTCATATGTTTCATTGGCATTCTGTGTCAAGGTATTGTACCAAATTTCCCTGGACCAACTGTAGTTAGTATTTAGTAGTACTTTTTTTTAGCTGTTGTGGAGTCTTGCTGTGTTGCTGTTCCTGCCAGTACTTCATTTTGTAGGTATGATTCATAACACGTTATGGTTTCCTTTTCTTTGCGCAATGAAGGTTCTATCAGTTTCTTTATTTTATCAGGGCCATATGTCAGTGTAGGAATTTTCGTGAGTTTCAGGTTACATTCTGATACAGGTCGACGTTACAGTTTGGTTTGTTTTCTTTTTCTTATACTGTTACGTTTGTTTTCAAACAGCTCGCATCGATCAAGTCTACTGAGCGTGAAATTATTTGTCTCCTTATTTATTTGCTAATGAATGAAATCGGTTTTCACACACATAGGTTTCTTTTCAATTTCATGTAAGTGATGTGGCTTTGAGCTCAGTAGCACATTTAGGTTGTCAGTTCTCATTTCCAGGTTTGTATTTACGGTAACTTACACTCAAGTAAAGGCTACCCACTTACAACTGTCTTCATATGTGGGCCCCCGTGTCGGACAGTGGCACTGACTCATGTCTCACCACCACAAAGCCTTCTGTTGGTATGATAAATGTATCGATTGCCATCCTGTTGTCGGCGGTGCCTGCAGCACAAACTGTCACGTAACCTATTGTTATAATGTAAAATGCAGATCCCAGATGTCAGTTTGGTCGATTCGTTAACACTGGATGAAAACTGCAGACACCATTCACTACTGCCTATGACTGTGTTGCTAATTATTCTTCTTCTCCTTTCCTTTTATTATGGTGAGGAAGACTCTTTTTCCAGCCTTTTTAAATGGCTCATGACAAGTAATTTAACTTAGTACGTGAGTGTCACAATCTTGTGTGGTGCTGAATGCTGTCCCCAAGCAGGTATGGGAACGGTGATGTTGGAATGCCCCGCGTGCAGACAGTAAGCTCATAAAAGGGTAACTTGCTTTCCAGAAAAACTACATTTTGCCATACGCTAGATGGAATACTTTTAGAGAACCAGGACAAAAGCTCAGAGGTTGAGAACTTAGGACCAGACGATGGTGGTGGCCACGACATGCAAGAAAGTTTGTTTAGATGTGGGTGGAGCGTCTGTGATTGGTTCACAGTAATAATTTCGGTAGATGGCACGTTTTTCCATGTGTGCCTATGTGCAGAGATTTTGGCTGGCCAGGGTTGGTAATCTGTGATGAAGAGGAAGAGATTCTCTGCCTTCCTTCCTGCACCACACCATTATTAGTTAACCATGATAAAGTCCGTGAGCGGAGGAATTTGTTAAACAAGTTTACAAAATTATTATTGGTTGGATCTCCCTTCAGTTGGCTAGCGGGATAGAAACAGCCAAGTTTCAAGAGTTAAGTCAGAGGACACTTGTGGAAGAGAGATCGAAGAGTATACTTGCTGCAGGAACATCAAAGAGTATGCTTGGTTGAGGAATGCTGAAGAACATACTTGAGGGAGACAAAGAGAAGTCTCTGACTTACAGCAGAATACAGAGCCAAAGCTGGACTCAGAATTTCTAGGTGCTACCGCCGTCTTCCACACTCACACCGTTTATGAGTGGTAAGCATGAGCTCTCGATGCAGCCATCGAGATGAGGGGAACACGAAGATAGTTGAATTGCACCAGGGTTTAATTGTACAATCTTGATATTCGCAGCCACCTAGTTGCACCAATCATGCACTTTGGCGAAAGTAAAGGTGTTCATTCTTGCTTTTAGAGGATTCTTTCTTAAATTACTAACCATTTTCACAGTCATTGGCTGTATCCACGATACATTTCCATATTATGCTTTCATGTGCCCATCCACCTCTGCCAAGGCTGTAGTTTATTATTACAACCTTCTGTCCATTTATTAGATGTTCATATACTTGATTCAGTGGGTAAATCCTTTTATTTGATACCTTATGGCAATGAAGTAGACCGTTATAGTGTCTGTTAATTTCTTTTTCTAGTAAGAGGAATCCCTTTCTTAATATATCTGTGTGGGGTGTGGTACCCATACGTTCATGCTTTATTGGCTCAGCCCTAATAATTTTCATTTAATTAGGCGTTTTCAATTAGCAGATCAGCTGGGATCAAATTTGCAGCATCTTAAGGGGATACTAACCAGGTCAACAGACACCTCGCAAGTTCGTTTATAGGTTCTTATGGGCGAGTTCGCGAGTATGAATATACTTGACATATATGGCTGTGTCTCTCCATGACATTGACTTAGAAACTTTCCAGGCCCTTTAAACGTGGTTGAAATTGCACTCGGTGTTTGCTATGAGTCTCTTCTTGCATGTTGGACAATGTAACAGTTATCTATTTCTATAGTTTGTTGTGGTCGATAACCTCCTCTCCTTTGGGAAGCGGTGCCTGTGACTCTTCCCATGCACGTGAAACGATCCTGTGAGCATTACCAAACTCTTAGGCTACACTCATCAAAAAATGGTTCAAATGGCTCTGAGCACTATGGGACTTAACTGCTGAGGTCATCAGTCCCATAGAACTTAGAACTACTTAAACCTAACTAACCTAAGGACATCACACACATCAATGCCCGAGGCAGGATTCGAACCTGCGACCGTAGCGGTCACGCGGTTCCAGACTGTAGCGCCTAGAACCGCACGGCCACTCCGGCCGGCTACACCCATTATCCTTCGTCCTTCATCCACTTACCAAATCATTCTTCCCCGTCAAAAGTCGTGCAAATGTTGTGTGAGGCCCATGTTGTAGTGAAATACACCACTGAAGTGCGCCGTAACTGTTATGTGATAGACAGACACTTCCTTTTCACGTTCCTTCAACTGTCTCGTGTTGCGCGACGAGCCGTATTCGGCGCTATACTGAAGCTGATCACACGCCTTCTGACCGACAGCATTCTGTGCACGACTGGTAGACTTATGGCAACATGCTGCCTCACTTTCACTCATTTTCACCGAGTATCTGAAGCAAAAACTTCTAATACAAACACTGGGCTCTAAAATGCATAGCTTAAGCACTACGAACATTGCCCCATGTTCGATACTGTGAAACAAAGCTCTTCTAGTGCAAACTCTCTTCTTTCCGTTTTTTGACAGGCAGTATGGACCAAAACAAGAAACAAATATGTTTCATAGTGACGGAGATGAAAAAGTGCTCACAGCTCTTAAAATAAGTATTTTAGAGCCCATGTTTACTAGAATTTTCTACTTGCATCTGTATAAGGAACGTAACTATATACAGAGTGTATCATATTTAACGGCGTAAGTGCATACAGCTGAAGGTACACGATACTTGAAGCAAAAAAGTCTCAGTAAACATAGGGTCGAAAATGCATACCTTAAAAGCTACGAGCAATTTTTCATCCTCGATACTGTATAGCAAATCTCTTCTACTGCAATCTTGGGAAGTGCGGTAGCGTTCTCGCTTCCCACGCTCGGGTTCCCGGGTTCGATTCCCGGCGGGGTCAGGGATTTTCTCTGCCTCGTGATGACTTGGTGTTGTGTGCTGTCCTTAGGTTAGTTAGGTTTAAGTAGTTCTAAGTTCTAGGGGACTGATGACCATAGATGTGAAGTCCCATAGTGCTCAGAGCCATTTGAACCATTTTGATAATATGGACCAAACCAAGAAAAAAAATGACCAGTAAACATTTGCTCTAAAATGCATACCTTAAGAGCTATGAGCACTAGCTCATCGGAGCTACATTAGAACACAACTCTTCTAGTGAACAAGTGCTCATAACTTTTAAGGTATGCATTTTAGAGCACATGTTTACTGCACATTTTTTTCTTGTTTTGATCCATGTTAACACTTCGCAAAATATGAAAAGCAAAGAGCTTGCAGTAGAAGAGATTTGCTTCACAGTATCGAAGATGAAAATTTGCTCATATGTCTTAAGGTATGCATTTTCGACCCTATGTTTAGTGAGACTTTTTTGCTTCTAGCATCGTGTACTTTCAACTGTATGCGTTTACGCCATTAATTATGATACACCCTGAGTCACCTGAAACAAGTACTGCTCATCACGTCTTTCGTGGGAGAAGAATTGTTCTTGGTGACGCGATAGAGCGCTGCTACAAGGCGGTAGCAGACAGCACGGGACAGCTCATGGAAGGAGCTGATCGCCGTGGAAGACAAAAAAAGTGCTACCTATATTGACGCATATTTTTGTCACACATTCTTAGTTTCGCAAATTACGATATCTAATTGCAGAATGAAACAAAATCCTCAAATTAGCAAGTGAAGTATCAATTGCTATTTTGTTGTACTTCATCGTTTGGAGGTCAGTTATTTTCACATAGGGCGCTTCTAACACTGTTTTTCTACCGTAGGGCAACAACACACGAAAAATACTTCGCCACAGTGGAATAATAAAAATCGAAAACGGACGATAATGTAACGTGTATCCTTAAAATCATGTGAACAGCCGTCTGATGATGAACTTGCCAATTCGAAACCGGTAACGGCGCTATTTACCTAAATATAAAGCAGTATCAATAGTGGCTGGTAGCTGTTTTCTTCTGTGTAAGAATTAACCTACATGAAGTATCAATTGTCTATTAAAATCTGTACGTCAATCCTAAAAGGTTGATATGAGAAGCTATAGGATTAAAAAATGTAAATGTTCGGGTTCTGCCTAAATGTTACGGAAGTTGTCTACGGCGTTTATGATTGAAATTATATTTTCGTAGAATGGCTCTCCTGCATTGAGTCACTGCGAAGTAGCAAACGCAGACTCCTTCCAGAGAATTGAGCTGCGAGACAGTAACAGAAATGTTTAGAAATTTCTGGGGACAATGGACGCGAGTTTGGAGTTGTAGCATCGCCGGAGACGGTGCAGGGCTAGCGGCACAGTCCAGAGGAGACAAGGCAAAGCAAGACGGGACGAGTCCCGGGACTGTCGGGAGCTGTTTTTAAGCACCGTAGACCGCTGGCGCAACGGCTACGGTGGCGGCTGCAGGCGGACTGGAACAATGGGTCCGTGGCCGGCCCGTGGGGCCGGGGCATCGATCCCCGATGCGGACCGCGTCGTCTTCCGCAGGAACTGCGACGCCCTAATAGGCGCTCCGGGCCGTTAAGGCCCCGTCGACGTCGCTGTCTCCACCGCCGACGCCGGACGTCTCTCGGCCTTAATTACGGCCGCGGCCAACAAAGACCAGGACGTGGCGTCGGCCCGCGTCCGAGACAGCGCACCGCGGCGCCGCGCCGGCGTCGCGAGAAAGATGATACTGCTGCCCGGCTTATAAGCGGGGCGCCGCCCGACTCGTCTGTCTGTATTCAGTATTCCCTCGTGGCGCGATTCTGCTAGCCTCGTGCTCCTCGGTACGAACATGATGGCTCGGCAGCTACTCCTGAACCACCCCCATAATTCAAGAGCAAACTCAGTGTTTGGGATCATGCTGAGTAGGGACATGATAAAAATAAAAGTATGTATTTTATTTATTGAGATTTTCCTCTATATGAAGGTTTTTCTCCAACATAGCAAATACCCGGAAATAAGAGCTTAATTTATCTCCTCAGGATGTTCCTCCAGGTGTTTCAATCTTGTTCTTCCTCTGCACCAACTCTTTTCATTGTAATTCTACATTTTGGAGCAAGGTGGTCATAGGACAACCTTTCACTTCTTTCCCTCCGGTTACCACTTCATGATTGTTATAGGTATTCTGGCTTCCTACATTCTTCTTACGTACCCGTACCATTGTAACTTCTGTCTATCCATTGCGTCCTGTATTTCTAGAAATTCTTGCTGATCTTCTCCAGAAGTCTATTTCTACTGGTTCGCAGTTCTTTTTTGTTTTTTTTTTTTGTTTTTGCGTGTTTCAGATTAGTAATCCAAGTCTACACTCCATACATAACTATGCTCTCTAGTATTGATTTATATATGATTTTTTTGTTTCGGTTTATTACATCTCTGTTCCATAAGACTGAATTGAGCATCCCAATGACTTACCTTCCACTGCTAATTATTTTATTAATTTCTACCTCTGACTTTCGCTCCAGCTCTAAAATAAATGCCAAATAACAGAAACCATTGACCTTTTCATTTTCTTCCGCCTATGTGTAAATCATCAGGATCGTTAGTGAGGTATTCTGTTTTCTGATAATTAATCTTCAGTCCCCAATTTCTGTACTCAAATGGCTCTCAGTACTATGGGACTTATCATCTGAGGTCATCGGTCCCCTGTAACTTAGAACTACTTAAACCTAACTAACCTAAGGACATCACATACATCCATGCCCGAGGCAGGATTCGAACCTGCGACCGTTGCGGTCACGCGGTTCCAGACTGAAGCGCCTAGAACCGCTTGGCCACACCGGCCGGCTTTCTGTATTCCACTGCTAATTGGTTACATATATAACTAGCGTCCTCTCCGTCTTGTGCTGTAACTATTTGATCATCGGCAAATAGCAGATGACGTAAATAAACTCCATCGTTAATTTCTACCCCATCCCATTGCATTTACGAGACCATGTCTTAGACTTATGTCTATATAGATTTTAAATAATGCTAGTGACATGGGGCAGTATTGTAACAGAGTCTTGCTTGTTTTAAACTTCTGTGAAAGTGTAATACTAATTTTCCCGTGACATATGTTATCTTTATATATTTCTTGCATTATTTTAATTAAAGGACCCTTTATGTTCGCCATATGTAATGCTCCCCAAAGTAGTTTTCTCGGCACAGTATCATATGCTTTTTCTAAATGTATGAAAATGAATCCTTTATTATCTGATTTTTCCCTATATGTCTCTAATAACTTTCGTAAGTGTGAAGCTGGTATGTTGGCGGTTCTGCAGAGGGCTAGCTCCTCACTCACGTGAAAAAATTAAAATGCTAAAAAGCCTAATAATCTTCGGAAAAAATGGAAAAATGAAAAAAAAAACTATAAGTAATTGATTGACCAGTTCATACAGTACAACAGGTGTTTACATGCAGGTGTTCTTCTTCTTCTTAACTGTCGCTTAGGCCTTGGAGACATACACGTTCTCTACATTCCTCTTCCAGTGCTCTTTCTTCGTGGCTTTTGTAGTCCATTCTTCTTTACTCAGGCCCTCATCGATTTCATTCTTCCATCTGTTCCGTGGCTTTCTTCGCTTCCTTCTGCCCCCTAGGGATCCAGAGAATGTTACATTAGGTATTCGTTCCTCCTTCATCTTAATTAGATGCCCGGCCAACATCAGTCTATTCCTCTTCATAATTTGACTAATATCAGCCAGTAGGCATATCTCCTTCAATTCCTGGTTTTTAACTATTCTCCACTCCTGTGTTTCTGGGTCTCTCTTGCGTCCAAAAATGTTCCTTAATTTTTCCTTTCAAAATCTAATAATGTTTGTTGATCTGCTTTCCTGAATGTGAAGCTTTCTTGCCCATATAGAGCTACTGGCAGAATTACACTCTGATACAGCCTAAGTTTGAAGCTTCTGGAAACAGCTGTACTGAATAACAAACACATCTCGTAGACCAAATTAAGCTTTATTCGCTGCTGTCATCCTAGTTTTAATTTCAATTTCCATCTTATTCTGTTCATTGATGATGCTTTGAAGGTCTCTACTCTTTTAAAAGTGAGATCATCAACTGTCAGTGAACTACCATCATTGGGTGCCTTGCTCACAACCATGTACTCTGTTTTCGCGTCATTAATTTCTAATCCCGCTTTCTTTGCAATGTTTCTGTAGAAACTTGTCATGAGTTGTAGTTCTTCTTTGTTTCCACTTATTAGGACTATATTGTCCGAATAAGCAAGGCGATGTGTTTTATTCCTACCCATCTTTACTCCAACTGGGTTTACTTTTTGGTGTTCTCTACCCATCTTTTCTAATATCAGATTGAAAAGTACTGGAGATAAAGCATCTCCTTGTCTAAGGCCTGTTCTGACTTTAAACTCCATTGACACTTTTGTGTTGGATTTAGTTTGCAATAGGTTTCCTCCAAGCACATCTGTACTAGGCATATTAACTTTGCAGAAAATTGAAACACTTTGAGAACCCTGGTTATTGTGCTCCTGTGCATGCTGTCGCAAGCATTTGTTAAGTTATCAAATACCATGTGGATGCCAACGTTATGTTCCCTCGCTTTCTCAGTTATCTGTCGGAGTGTAAAGAGGTGATCACTAGTTGACCTGTCCCCTAAAACAACACTGATAGTCACCGATAATTTCTTCAGCTACTGGTATCATTCACTTGAGTAGACACTGTGTAGGATTTTGTAGCTTACATTAAGGAGTGAAATTCCTCTATAATTATCACAATCCAAAGGGGCATTCTTTTTTAATATGGAGCAGATTATGGCCGTTTTCCAGTTGTCAGGCATTTTCTCATAATCCAAAAATTTCCTTATCCTTACTTCGATGTCTACTGTGTCACGTTACATAAAAGAGGTTCAGTGGGGTCTTCGTAGTTTAGTAAATTAGTGATACAATCTATCCAACTCTTTTCTGCTTCAGCATCACTTGTGAGGATTTTTCCTTGGGTGTCTTTAATAAATGTTTCTTTCTTTTTATATTTTTGTGTTGCTTTCTTTACTTTTTGATACATCTGTCTTGTCCTGTGATGAATACAATCCTGTTCTGCCTCTTTTATTAGTTTCTTTTAATACTTCCGCTTCTCCTGCCTTAGTATAGTAGCTGTTTTCTTTCTTATTCTGATGTACTTGTCTCTAAGATCATGGTCTCTCATATTTTCTAAACACATCTTCCTAGCCAACATTCTTTCTTCAGTTTTTTACTGGCACAGTTGGTTGAACCACACTCATTGGAATTTTTAATTTTACCCAGTATCTTAGAGGTTGCACTGTTTACTGTCTCCTTAATATGAGACCAGTCATTCATTCATCATTGATGATGGTGTTACCAACTGACATAGGCTGAGAACTTTGTCTAGCTACGCCAGCTGCAGCATTCTGTAATAGCTCCCTATATCATATGGCATAGCATTATATACATCAGAAGATCCAACATAAAAGTTAAGAATTCGGTTTTGTGAGTTTAATCGACTACAATAAGAGCATCTACGGCGCACCATTGAACTTTTCATTCAGTTTTATTTTTTAATAGTTTTAACACCTGTATGTAAACACCTGTTGTACTCTAGTAATTTTTTTTCTATTTTCCGTCGTTCCTTAGTTGCATCAAAATTCGTGGAAGTATGTTCCGTGTTCGCAACTAATTGCAGGCAGTATGTTCATTGTCAGACGCGTTTCGCTTCTTCTATTTGTGAAGCATCTTCAGTAGCCCGTAATACATGTTTCTTGTTATAGCTATAACAAATGTATTATTGTGGTAGTTACAATATGTTACTGTTTTACATTTCGTCCTGTTTCTCTCTTATTTTTCAAGCTAGAATCAACTTTTGTAGCACAAATTTGGTAATTTGAAATTATCTTTCGGTGTTAAGTTTTCCAGCGCTGTTAGCCTATGTTTATGGTCCTGGAGATGTGTGCGTTAGTCTCAATGCTCCTTGACCTATTCTAATGAACACATCTCCAGGATCACACACATGGGCTAACAGAGCTGGAAATCGTAAGTAACACCGAACGATAGTTCCGCATTACCAGATTTGTGTTACAAAAGTTCATTGTAACCTGAGAAACACGAGAAAATATTACAAAATTTAACACATTAACATATTGTAACTACCACATAATACATTAATTGTATGTATAAAAGAAACGTCTGTTACAGGCCATTGCACATGGTTCACAAATAAAAGAAGGGAAATGCGTATGGCAATTAACAAACAGCCTCCAATTACTTGCGTAGGTGGAACATACCTCCACAAAGCTGTTGTACTGTATGAACTGGTCAATCAGTTGTCAATAAATATGGAAACGGCTTAACTTCCTGGTTTCCTAGTAGGCAGAACACAGCATGCAATTCCTAACGGAGAGAAATCTCTGTTGTACGAGGTGCATTCAAGTTCTAAGGCCTCCGATTTTTTTTCTAATTAACTACACACCCGAAATCGATGAAACTGGCGTTACTTCTCGACTTAATCGCCCTGCAGACGTACACATTTTTCACAACGCTGACGCCATGATTCCATGGCAGCGGCGAAGGCTTCTTTAGGAGTCTGTTTTGACCACTGGAAAATCGCTGAGGCAATAGCAGCACGGCTGGTGAATGTGCGGCCACGGAGAATGTCTTTCATCGTTGGAAAAAGCCAAAATTCACTAGGAGCCAGGTCAGGTGAGTAGGGAGCACGAGGAATCACTTCAAAGTTGTTATCACGAAGAAACTGTTGCGTAACGTTAGCTCGATGTGCAGGTGCGTTGTCTTGGTGAAACAGCACACGCGCAGCCCTTCCCAGACGTTTTTGTTGCAGTTCGTCAAAACATTTTCGTAGGATGCACCTGTTACCGTAGTGCCCTTTGGAACGCAATGGGTAAGGATTACGCCCTCGCTGTCCCAGAACATCATGTTTTCAGCACTGGCGGTTACCCGAAATTTTTTTGGTGGCGGTGAATCTGTGTGCTTCCATTGAGCTGACTGGCACTTTGTTTCTGGATTGAAAAATGGCATCCACGTCTCATCCATTGTCACAACCGACAAAAAGAAAGTCCCATTCGTGCTTTCGCTGCGCGTCAACATTGCTTGGCAACATGCCACACGGGCAGCCATGTGGTCATCTGTCAGCATTAGTGGCACCCACCTGGATGACACTTTTCGCATTTTCAGGTCGTCATGCAGGATTGTGTGCACAGAACCCACAGAAATGCCAACTCTGGAGGCGATCTGTTCAACAGTCATTCGGCG
This sequence comes from Schistocerca cancellata, assembly GCF_023864275.1. Taxonomy (NCBI): domain Eukaryota; kingdom Metazoa; phylum Arthropoda; class Insecta; order Orthoptera; family Acrididae; genus Schistocerca; species Schistocerca cancellata. Next base: position 355,269,608 of record NC_064630.1, on the reverse strand, counting down.
ATCCCCCAAAACAATTCTCTCCAGACCGGCTTGTGCGAGCCCGAGGTTGTTTCGGTTTGTTGTCACACGATGTTCCGCCTTCATTAAACTGTCGCACCCACGAACGCACTTTCGACACATCCATAACTACATCACCACATGTCTCCTTCAACTGTCGATGAATTTCAATTGGTTTCACACCACGCAAATTCAGAAAACGAATGATTGCACGCTGTTCAAGTAAGGAAAACGTCGCCATTGTAAGTATTTAAAACAGTTCTCATTCTCGCCGCTGGCGGTAAAATTCCATCTGCCGTACGGTGCTGCCATCTCTGGGCCGTATTGACAATGATCGCGGCCTCACTTTAAAACAATGCGCATGTTTCTATCTCTTTCCAGTCCGGAGAAAAAAAATTCGGAGGCCTTAGAACTTGAATGAACCTCGTAGTGTATGAACTGGTCAATCAGTTATAGGCCTATATAAATATGGAAACGACTAAACTTCCTGGTTTCGTAATAGGCACAATACAGCATGTAAATTGAGAGAAATCTTTAGACGTTAATGTAAGTTCGGCAGACTGCAAGGGAGTGTGTAGAGGGCCATTACTTTGAAGAATATGTGAATCTCCTAACGAATAACATCAGAAATTGCATGAGACTCTTCACGGATGACCCTCCGACTTAAGGCAGCCGATTTATGTCGATCAAGAACACAAAATTTACAGACAGGTCTATATCTGCTACAATGAAATAACGCAGCTAGGACACGCTGAAGCAGTCACCAGCAAGAGTTTACCAACAATTAATCCAACGCGCTCCTAAGCAACCGCTAGCAATCAAATGTATTAACCCAAATTTGTAGTAGAAATGTCCATGAAAATATTAGAGCTACGATGTCATCTCCGAGAATTAGATAAGGAAAGAGCTCTCTGTTTTCACAAATATCGCCATTAATAAAATAAGTGTCGACCAAGTTTTGCAACCAGACTGGAAATTCTTCTGTGCAGTGCATTTTCGTGGCTTGTTGGACACTTGATATCTTTTCTCGCTAAAGGCAAGAGCACTGATATACAGGAATTTACCGAGTATTTGTCATTACAAAACTGGAGTCTTAGATCTCATCTAGGTACCAGATATGGACCACCTCTGCGCACTTATTTGCGAGATGAGTTAAGAAATGCAAATGAAGATGAAGGATCTGCATTAATTAATATCATAATCGCCTGATGGAATAACACATTTGAGAAAATCATTGTTAGCTGCAGAGAAAAGGTATTAAACTACAGGCTGTTTTGAAATGACAACGAGAATACAACGAAGAGAGACCGTTGTTTAGTGAAACTTTGTATTTTTCCCTTTATTTTATTATTATTATTATTATTTTAAGAGTAAGAGAATAAAATTATATAATTTCTTTATGTATAAACAGGAATCAAAATTTGTAAAACCTTGTTGTTCTACTTTTGTTAGTAAACAAAGCTGTTTTATACAGAGAAGTCGCAACGATAAAATTACTATCGAAATACGGGACGAACTACAGAGGATCGACGTTTGGTGTAAGGACTGGCAATTTCATCACAAACAAATGCAACATAACGCTCATACATAGGCGGAAGAACACATCGCTGTACAGTAACACGACGGTAGAGCAATCAGTGGAAGTAGCCACATCCATAAAATATCGAATGAGTATGTGCGCGGAGAGACTTAAAGTGGAAAGGCTGTATAAAACCAAGCGCTAGACAGGAATGTGTCAGACTGAGATTCATACGAATAATTCTCAATCCACCCACAAAGTACATAGCTTACAATGCTGGTACATTAATCGTCAGTAGGGGATCCATACCCGATAGGATTGATAAAGGATGAGGAGATGATACAAAGAAGAGTTGCGGGGTTCGTCACAGGTTTTTTTAATAAGCGAGAAAGCGACACAGTGACGCTGAGTTAACTCCAGTGGCAGACGCTGGAAGAGACGTGTTCCGTATAACAGTGCGGTTTACAGTGGAAATTCCGAAGGCGTACTTTGATCGAAGAGTCGACAAATACAGCACCACCTCCAACGCACAACACACACACACGATGTCATCATGAAAATAAAATCAGAGAGATTCGACTTAACGGAACCTATCGCCAATACTTGAATGGAACAGGAAAGTTAGGAGATGACTGTAGTACACAAAGTAACCTCGGTCCTCCGCCATAAGATAGTTTGAGGAGCATAGATATAGATAAAATTTGTATTCTGTATTTATACTTTTAAAAACGTGCATGAAATTACTCTTTATGTTACGCTATAGATCGATTTTCTGCGTCATGAAAGATAATAATAAAAAATAACCGAGATACTATGAGGAATGAGCTATGGTAATCATAAAATAAAGTTTCATTGTGCCCTGTGGCACGATCTGTCGCCCTTCACATGAAATACATCTTTATGGAAACATCTACGGTAACGAAGGCCATTTCATTTTCTCTATGACATCGTGGGTAAGTCAGTGGCGATTGTTTCCCGGAATCAGTCGATTGATAGAAGAGTTAATAAATTCAGCGTTTCCTCCTAACTACAACACACATATGAAGTCATCATGAAGGTAAAAATTTCGTTGTCCCTGTGACATCAAGGATAATACAGTCTCGGTTGTTTTCCGAAATCAAATAGAAAAATATCCGAGCTGAATATATATGTTCTGCGACTTTTTTCCAAAGATACGTTCTCTGAATTTCAACAGTTAACCTCCGCGTTACACACAACACTAGCGGCTGCTACTGAAGATTGTTCAGCAACTATATAAAACTATCGCGCGTTCTACACAGGCCATTGAGAAAATGTGCCAATCTTTGTTGGATCTCCTATAGCCTTCTATCAATTCAACCTGACAAGTGTCCTATACCTATCAGAAATACCGAAGAATCAGTGGAATGACTGTGCTGTAAGCGAGCTATTTCATGGGAGATTTCATTTGTTTAAGATTCTTCCAATGAATCTCAATTCGCAGCTGCTTTTGCTACAGCTAGTTTTATGTGATCATTCCTCTTCAGGTGGCAGCGGACGGTTACTCCTAGGTATATTACCGTAGTTAATGTTCGCAGCGATTTATCGCCAATAGCGTAATGGAACAGTAGTTGATGTCCTCGGCGGTTTATACGCTGTGCATTACATTTATTCTCTTTCAGGATCACCCACCATTCGGTGCACCAGTCGCCTATCCTATGTATGTCTTCCTTCATGTCGCTACATTTCAACCTTCCTACGCACCAATGTTTCTTAATTTTTCAACAGATGGAACCTTTTGTAATGTACACTTTTACTGTGGAACCTCTAGCCCTCTTCTGTATAATGTTTTAATGCAACACTCTCTAAATTGGTTGTTTACAACGAAAATTGCAATTTTCGCAACCAATATTTATCTGTTTTGAATGTAAATTCAAAATTAACAAATATTTTTCTTAAAACAAGTTATATTTAAAAACAAATTATCAGACAATACTTTTAAAATTCAGTTATAATGTAATGAGTGGTACTGGTTCTTACTTTCGCTGACATATTTAATTTGAGGCTTTGTGAATAAAACTTGAATTCTCGTGACGGGTGAAACGTAATCTCAGAACATTGTTTCACGTACAAACATCACTGCGAATGGAAGTGCTACCAACATAGTCTTATTCTACAGCTGGAGATATCCACCTTTAAACTGTGCCAGAACTGCGTTAACAGCGTTAATTTAATTTTTTCTTCTAACTTTCTACTTTCTGGTAGAACAATTCCATATTTAAGGTTGAATGACTAGTACACAGCTTTTGTTATATTCATTTAGCACAACTGAAATAGTGCATTTGTTATTCAACTTAAAACATACGTTATATTTGTTGTCAAGTAAAGACACAAACTGTACATTATTATTTTCACTACTTTGATCGGATGTTGAAGGACAACACTATGAGTTTTAAGTTGTTTTTGAGCCAGATTCGTGTTTCGTTCACTTGCAGAATCGTCACGCAGGCTTTCCACCACCATTTCTTCGGCAGAATAGCTATGCATGGCGTTCCAGATTAAACGTTATTGTTTGGTTCAAATATCTTCAGGCTGACCATCATCGTCGTTAGCTAATCCATCACACTATCGTTATTGTCTGCGTATGTACAAATGCCGATAATATCATCATTATAGATGATATTATCATTTACGTCATTAACATCTAAGTCGGTGCACCCTGGAATTTTTCAAATGCTTCAATGAACTTCAACATTGTCAGGAGTTTATTCATTCAGTGTCAAAACCTTATCAAGAATTCACAAATGGCTTGCTATTTTTTGTTCGGCCATTGTCCCCTTATTTCTCTTTGACGTCACTTCACACTCGCAACAGGTGCGATGTAGTTCTAGAGAACTCAAAAATTTAATAATTTATCACCATTCATTCTTGCCGCTAACAGTTCTAGAGAATCAAATACAGTACAGTTAAAGAAAAAAATCCCGAAATCCGGATTAATGATAAACGAGGCTCCATATGAAAATATATAACGTGCGAGCATTTGGTATCCTCACAAGATACTCTTAGATCTATACACGAATAAAATGTGTTGCTCACTCAGATCCCAATACGTGAGCGTGAACGGAGTGCAACGCAAAGCCATATTTGGTTACACACACATCAGAAACAGGAATTTAAAGAGGGGTTGCTCACACAAGGAATCGCAAATGAACAGAGCTGTGTTACACTGTGCACAGAAGGTTGAAGCAATAACGATGGAATCAAAAATACGCAATACTCTATTCCTGGACGTCGTAACAAATTATTCCAAAAGTTCCCTTTAGAGACTAACTCGAGCTGGTGGGATTCTAAATAATTTTTAGCAAATCAATTTCCCTGAAAAATCCTTTTAGCGGCGACCGCCTGCGGCAGTCATTTGGAGGGAACGGCAAAACGGCGCCGCACACACGCTCGCCGCCAACCTCTGCTTCTGCTTCGGCTTGCGGTTCCCCCACTCTAATAACGAAATTGGGCTCGTCGGCAGCTTGTTTGCCTTCAAAGCGCAGTGGAATTTTGTCCCCGTGAAAGCACCCTCGCTAATTCCTCGAGCACAAATGCACCAAAGGACGAATGGCAAATGAATGCCTCCACTTCTCATATTACGAAGCAGAATGCATATACTCTCTGAGAGGGAAATGTGGCACACATTCGTTCTCCTTTTGTGAGAAAGTTTTTACGATTTCATGCGGTGCCGTCAGGAAACTGTATCAGCAGTACCCCTTAACCATTGTTACATGTTAAAAAACGCGTTGCGTCATTCGACCAGTTGATGTTTATGCTCTTTTTTAACGGTCCTCACACGCTCAATACCTATTCTTCCATACTGAGTATTGCGCAGTAGGATTGACCCTCTGAGAGCGATATTGACAGTTTGCGCAATGAGCTGTAGGAGAATGCAGAGCTTTAAAAATTTTGACGTTAGAACAGTACAGTGTATTGCGCAACACATTCTACTGCGAAGGGTGACACTGTGCAATACACGGCAGTTCCTGCGAAGACTTCGTTATTTGCTGACGTGCAAACAAAGTGACGCGGCGCCGCTGTATGAATGTATATACATCAGGAAAGACAGATGAAAGGAATAATCTGTTAAAGTGCATTCAGGGGAGTAGTTTGGTTACATATGTATTAATATTCAGTAATTTGTTACAGAAACATTCGACTGAATTGTTTAAGGGCAGGCAAACGACACTGCAACAGCGTATTGATTCGTTTCAGCAGTTTGAATTATTTATTGCAGAAATACATAACAGCCCTACCTACAGATCCTCTACAGTAATTATCTTACTCCTTTCAGGTTTACAGATCGCTTTCAGTATTGTGGAACGAGTATATGAACGGAACCTTTTCTTGGTGTCACGAAGTACACCAGTTCGTTGAAAGATTCCCCGTTCATCCTTAAGTAATTCTGATAGGTATCTCGTTCTGCGTCAGATTCCCTTAGTATGTCATAATGGCAATGTGTAGAACGCCTTCCAAGCAACTTTTTTGCCCATCGCCGCTTCCTCTTACTTTCCTTTTTGCAGCAAGTAGCGACTGCAAATCAAGACACATACTAGCACTACATCTTCGAACTCTACATGTTCGCTATGAAGGTAGCATTCTAACTGACATCTCCCAGGCATAATTACTGCACTATAATGTTGTGACTGTCAGCCTCGATCTTCCGGGCAATGTATTGACACAATACTATAGCGCAATAAATAGTGAGCCTGTGAGGGCCCCTAACCGACACACAAACTCACACAGACCCGAGAGCGCGTCTTCAGAATGTTTATCAGCGTTGGCAAGAATGCAGTAGCATCACATTAAAAGGTGACCTGATTTTGTAAGGAACAGAACACTTACACAACTAAAAGTTTCACTGTCAGGCGCTGTGCTTCCTTCAGAAATGTTGTGAACGCTGCTTCAGGAACAGAAATTATCAGCCTAGTGCAGATGTAAGTAACAAAAATTTCAAGGCGGATTTTTATTTACTTATTTATCTCTTTATTGGGTTATTTAACCAGTTAATCACACCTAAACAGGTATTCTACAAATTTTGCATTACATTCATCGTGATATACTTGTAAGTTACGTCCAATGTACTGCATAAAAATATTTAAAAATCACTACTGTGCAGAAGGAAAAGATAAACAGACTTTAAATTCGTTCATGAGTAGTATAACAACAAAAGCAAATTGCACGAAGGTAAATTTAAGGTGTGAGGGCTAATAGTATTGGAGAGGAGAAAGGCCTGAAGAGGGAGACAATGAAGAACGTGGTAAAATTCAGCTGAGGAAATTAGGACAAAAGAATGAGACGTGACTGCCTGCCAAATGAAAAGAGAATGAAGCGTAACTCGAACAAGACGAGAGCATTTGCTTTACTGCTTGAAAAAGGGGTAACTAGCCACATACGTTAATTGTCAGGGAACAGCAACAGCCCATTTAATTGTCCTCAGGGTGTAGGGTAGCTTGTTCCGGTGGCGGACAGTAATCTCTGATGCGGAGCAGTGGAATGCATGTACAATGAGGAGCTGATGAAGTAGACAGAGCGTATAGTAATGAAGTAACTTGTCTGGCCGCAAACAACCTAACAGTGCGTATGATGCATTGACATGGTCAAATAGACAGATGTTAGAGACGTAATGCTCTCAAACACCGGTGGTTAATTCAAACCGTCTATTGTTATCATTACTCGAGCCGTGTTGGACTACGTCACAGTAGTGGAGGTTCGATAGAACGAATTGTTGGACGAGTTTCATATCCTGTAAAAATACGTTCTGAAACTTTTTGGCGGCCAAGATGCGAGCGTAAGTCTTCTTGCATGTGGCCACAGTACAAGGTTCAAATCTCCCACATTTCAAAGGACCAGGAAAAACATTAACGTAGATATGCTAATGAAATTGCTCCTCATGCTAGAGCATCTCAAATAATATGTTTAAAAATCACCAGTACAGCTTTACATGTGAAATATACGAAGAATATCGAGTCAGTATTCAACTTTTTGCCATGTTCCTCGTAACATGTATTCTATCACTTTTGAAGTCGCATAAGTAATACGACGCCTTAACGAGGGATATCCTCCACTCTGGACGCATACACTCAGTGTTTCACGAGCTCCCACAAGAAGAAATACAGTGGGGTAATGTCGCCGGAACATGGTTGCCAGGCAATGGGCTCTCCACGTCCGATGGAGAGACGGAAATTTCGTATCCAGGTACTTCCGAACAGCGTTCACCAATGCGGCGCAACTCCATCTTTGTGAAAGATGATCTTGGATAGCAAGTCTTGTATTTGAGCGTATACAAACTTGCTTTCGTGCATTAGGCCAAACCAGACGTCGAATTTAGGGGCTATCACAAACATGTTCAATGATAATGCATGGATATTGTGAGCATCAAATCTGAACATTTTGCCGATTACTCGTTCCTAATACTTGAAAGTTTGCCTAATCTGAGAAGAAGCATGTTTGCAGGAAGCTAAGGACAACGTCCATATGCTGCAGCATGTAAGTAGCAAATTCTTGTCATCACGGTTAGTCGTTCAGCATCAGAAGTTGTGGAATTTGTACTTTCTAAGCATACAAACCAAGACGATGGCGTAATACGCATTTCAGTGTTGCTCGGGCTACACTAAGTGTCCTAGATGCATGCCGAATTGACTTGCGTGGGCTTTTGAGAAACGCTTGTGTGATGTCTCCCACCGTCTCTTCAAAGACACTAGCACGCGAATGTTTCAGAACACTTCCAGCTGCCAGAAACTTATCGTTCCTTAATTGTTTTCGTGTTAGGTGAACCACATCTATGCAACTTACGGTAATTTCTTTGGATAGTAATCAACGATTTAACTTCTACAAACCACACTACTGCTGTGGAATCGCCATTTTCACTTCATGCAGTCACACTGCAATATGGCGACAGAGTTGGCATTTCCGACGCAGGAACATAAATTCTTAGAGACGCTCTATCTAATGGTGTAATTACATTATCGTGTCTACTGTAGTTTATTTTATTTTACTTTTTTTTCTAGGGCTCTAAAAATGTATCAGGTTTATAAGAAACACACTGTATTTTATAGTCATTTGAGATGCTCCACTAAAATTACACTACAGTTCTTTACTATTATCTGATAAGGTACTCGAATATCATCGAGAACAGTAGGAATCAATGATCCACATAATTCAAAAATATTAATTTATGCTAGGATACTAAAATTACTTGAGACTTCTGTTTCTCGTATTTAGTTTGGGTTTCATGGTTTGCGCCCTTGTTTCTAACCAACGAGGCCAGAAAGTACGCGGGCTGTCCAGAAAGTAAGTTCCAATTGATCGCGAAATGGAAACCAAATTGAAAATCAGTATTGTTTTATTTGTAATAGTTAGTTACACATTACAGATACTTCTCTACGTAGTCGCAGTTCTGTCTTAGACATTTGTCGTAGCTTTGTACGAATTTTCAAATACCCTCATCATAGAAGGAAGCCACCAGTGCTTTCCGTCAATTCTCTACTCTGGCCTACAGCTCGTTGTCTGTGCCAAAATGTTGTCTTCCTAGCCAGTGGTTCATGTGAGCAGAGATGAAACTCAGAGAGAGACAATTACGGGCTGTATTGTGGGTATTCAAACATTTCAAATTGAAAACGATGCAGGAGCATCTTCATTGCCCCTGCAGAATGCGGCTGCGTATTGTCTTGAAGAAGAAAAAGCATGACAGTTATGTAATGTTGGGTGCATAGCTTCAGGCGATATTTCTCACCAGACCCTCGTACTTGGCGGGAGACACTATTTTCTAGACACCTTTACGCGCTCATTGTGAGCTCAGAAATGAGAAGAGCGACATAATTCTACCTAGAGTCATACTAGAGACACTGCCCAACACATCTGTGCAAAGCTTTATCGGATTTTTATGGTCGTTTCCATTTCGCGACCGATCGGAACTTACTTTCTGGACACCCCTCGTGCAGTGGGTAGTCGCAGACTTGCTGATGCCGAGAAGAACCATTGCTCGCCCTTGGCATGGAGACAAAGATCTAGCAGACCCTACGCATAGTAACATCTATCTCATATGCTTTCCACCCGCCGTCATGAGTAGAAATTGCGTTTCTAAACGTTTCTAATAAAAGGTCATGTAATAATTCTACAATTAACCACGACCTCAGTCAATGTCAGTCAGAGATAAACTAACGAGTGCTCCGCTGCCTACCTTCGTACGTTCTCAGTTGGACAGAAGAAGAAAACAATGATTTAAAAAATACTTTTAAATGTAATACATTTCTAAAACTGACTAAAAAGTATAAAATAATTTCTCCTATTCCCATAGAGATTCCTAACTCCATACAGATAGTGTTGAAAATTTGTGCTAGACAATTTTGAATATTTCTTGAATTTAAAACTAAATTCCACGTTGGTGCATGCAATAAATAACGATAAGGAGGTGATCTATCAAAGGATCAATTATGTATTGCATGCACACCACGTTTTTCGTTTTAAATTCCACAAGTACTTTCATAGCTATTAAAAATTCACAAGCACAAATTGGTGGTTCATTGAACCCTCTGCCAGGAACTTTATTGCAAATAGCTGAGTCATCACGTAGATGTAGATGTAGACTATCTGTATGAGATTACGAATCAGCATAGAATAGGAAAATTTATTTTAAATATTTTACTCCGGTTTAAAATCGTGTTTATATTAAGAAATTTTTTATTGAAATTATTATTTTCTACCTTTTTGTCTTGTGTATGTCAAATTTTTCTTGCGATTTCAAAAATTTTTGTGAGATTACGACAGAAACGTGGTAAAATTCAGGATTATTTCAGTTTTCCACCTGAGTCAACCAGAACATTGCTTCCTCCTATGAATATCTCACGAAAAGATCTCGAAGGTAAAAATTTCAGGGAATCGAGCTCACAAGTGGACTCATCAGCAACCATTCTCATCACTATAAATTTGGAAGTGGAACAAGAAAAGGAGGAAATATCAGTGGTACACATGGTACCCTCCGCCACACACCTGACACGAAAGCGGGTTAATTGCATTATCATAGAGTTCTGAGGTACGTTGAAAGTCTGAAGTCTGTTACTTATTGGGAAATGATAGTGGTGAACGAAGTAGCTTCCACCACACAGTAGACACTAAAGGGAATTAGTATTACACTGTCATCCAGTTCTGAGCAATGTTTAAAGTTTCAAGTCTGCAGCTTATAGTTAGTTTAAAAGCAGTTGCAATACATGTACCGAACAAACAGACTAGAATGCAACCGTGATAAAAACGTGTGAAAATCTGTGAATTATCGGTCTTGTATTGTTTGTCTTAGTAAACTGCCTGTCGATAGCGAATGTGTATAAAGAGTATTCATCCGCCATTATCAGAAGCATACGCAATTGAATGAAGAACGTTGTTATACTAAACTATTTAAGGACCGGTTCTATAGCAGTGGAAATCAGTAAAAGGCATCGATATTTCAAGGAAGCTTAACATTATCGGGTGGAATAGTTGTACACCGTTATCAGCAGTATGAGAGCCAGTTGATCTTCACAATTAGTTGCTGATTTGCGGTTGCCAGTAGCTGTCAGACGTGTACGACAAAATTTGTCATATGACGAATATCTTGCATTTAAGAAACGACTGCAGTAAACTGCTCTAACACCCAAACATAAACATGCTAGATAGGAGTTTGTTGAAAACCATGTCATGGTCTAAAGAAGGGGTGAAGTGAGCTTCATCGATGAGAAGATGTTTAATTTTGATGGGCCGAATGGATTTCAGTACTATTAGCATGATCTGAGAACAGAGCAGCAGGTAAGAATGAGCAGAAATTTCGGTGGTGGAGGTGTTATTATTTGGTTAACCTTCTGCGCTAAAGGTAAATCCAGCATTGCTTGGATGAACAATACAGTGAACTCTAACATGTACACTGAGATGCTAGAGAGAGAATTGATTAGAATGTATGAGGACCTAGGGGACGAAAGTCTAATGTTTCAACAAGATAATATATACTTACACGTTCCTCTTAGGCCAAAAATTAATCTGGAGATAAAGATACCGATGTCTTGCCATGACGTGCACGAATTTGAACCCCGGGTAAAACCTTTGAGGAAAAATTTCAAGGCCTATTTATGACATTGGAAAGCAATTTGAGGCCGTATGTAAGCTGAAATAGCAATACGAGCAGACTGGTTGAGAATTTCTCTGCAAGAACCCTAACAAACGCAATGCTGAAGAGAATTTTCGGCGTAAGTAGGAAGAACGGAGGTAGGACTACGTACTAACAATGCATTATACAACAGAAGAGTGAGTGTCTTTATTCCAATAATTTCCTCCAGGAAATGTAAACGCCTTATTTTGTTACTCTAGTTATAAAAGAATGTAGTGATTGTTTATGTGTCATATGTATCTACAGCTTTCACAACGCACTCGATGCATGTATATTTCAGACACTGAACTATTACTGTCATAGGAACCCTGCATTTATACTGATTTTCATTTCTGTAGTACCTACAGTAAGATAGAAATTTTATACGCCGCATGCTCGTTCATGTCGTGCGACACTCACTGAAAATAATAAACGTGAAGTGATATATAATTTTTACTATCACTCCTTATCAGGTACTAGTGTCTTCAGATGCATCATCCTGCGTCGGGTCAGCTGTCCAAGAAATTTTTTATAAGATATTCCCCACGTTCATCTGTCTTTACTGTGTCGGACAGATCGTAGCTTTATAAAAGCGAGGATGGATTTTTCAATCCCACAAATAGCGGTTTCGGCGAGAAAACACTTTCCGTATCACATGCCTGTATTTAACTTGAGTACGACAGTTAATAAATATGCTTTAGATCACAACAAATAAGCAAAGAGAGCTTGTCTCCCAGCAAATCACGTAAATTGTTTTTAAAGCCCACATTACTTTCTGAAAGCAAAAAACAGCATGGCATAATAATTGTTGTGCAAGAATGTCAGGTGACAACACAACTCCCGCAACACTTGGTCACGGGGACTTGCTACCGACAGACATTGCTTTACCTTTGCCTCTGTTTCGACGGTCTTCCCACCTTGCGAAAAATTCGTTTACTTTCCAAAGTACGTGGTAATAGAGTAACAAAGCAATAGTGCGGTGTAAGCAATGCAGTAGTAAGTGCTTAACTCTTCAAGTGACAGTGGTAAATAAATACAGGGCGCCCCACGAGGAATGGTCAACATTCAGATATATGACAGGGACGATCATCAAATGGTTCAAATGGCTCTGAGCACTATGCGACTTAACTTCTGAGGTCATCAGTCGCCTAGAACTAATTAAACCTAACTAACCTAAGGACATCACACACATCCATGCCCGAGGCAGGATTCGAACCTGCGACCGTAGCGGTCGCTCGGCTCCAGACTGTAGCGCCTAGAACAGCACGGCCACTCTGGCCGGCGGATGATCATCCAAAGCAGAAAAGTCCGGTAAACTTGGGCTATAAAATGTATACCTTAAAAGGTATGAGCAATTCTTCGACACAGTGAAGGGAATCTCCTCAACTTGACCGAATCGAAAAAGGCTAATGTAAAACACATCTCTTCTATTCAACAAGTGTTCATTGCTCTAAGGGTACACATTTTGCAGCCCATGTTTACTGGACTTTTTTCTTGTTTTGATCCATACTATTGTTTTCTACCGCTCTGTAAATGCAAGAATATATACTGTTTTGAATTCAGTTCCTAATTACGTGAAGTGAAATGCTTCTTGTAATGAACAATGAACGTTGCAGATGATATTGTTCCACGAATTATCTTGAAAATTTATATAAATAAAACTGTAAATGTTCGTTTGCTCAAAATCGTGTACCTCCCAAAGTTCTTGACCGGATACTTTGAAATTTTGACACGACGCTGCATTCTAATTCTGAGAATTTTTTGTAACGACGTTTCCATATATTAAAGTCATGAAAAATTATATATTATTTACATTGAAAAATGGTTAAATAAAAACACACGTGTGTTCGAACGCAACGTTGGAAATTTCAAAGTATTCGGTCAAAACTTTCGGAGATTTACGATTAGGAACATTTGCAGCTTCTATATAAATACAAACATAGATGTTCGTTTCTTCAAAATCTCAACTTCTTCGAGGATTGCTTTTGAATTTTGACGCAACATTGCATTTGAATACTCACGTGTTTTTATATACCTACTGGAACACTATCTGGTATATATGTAATATATACGTAATAAAAGGGGAAACGTTATCGACGTGTAAATGTTGGTTTGTTCAAAATCGTTAGTCTCCGAAAGTTCTTGACCGACTGCTTTGAAATTTTGACACAACATTAAATTCTATTATGGGCATGTTTTGAGGTATCTAATTCTTTAATATATGTTAATTTTTAATCCATTTAATATATAAATACATACATGTAATATACACACATCAAGAAAAGTTTTGCATCACCTCGGTTCCGAGATTTCCGTAACCTGTACAGACAATTGGAATAGACATCAACATAAACATCATTTCTGCCCTTTTTATTGCTCATGAAAACTACACATAGCATGTTGTACCACCATACAGCGAGACCTTCAGAGGTGGTGGTCCAGATTGCTGTACACACCCTACCACGTCCTCTTGGACTGATGCATGCCTGTATTCGTCGTGGCATACTATCCACAAGTTCATCAAGGTACTGTTGGTCGAGATTGTCCCACTCCTCAACGGTGATTCGGCTTAGATCCCTGAGAGTGGTTTGTGGCTCACGTCGTCCATAAAGAGACCTTTTCAATCTATCCCAGGCATGTTCGATAGGGTTCATGTCTGGATAACATGCTGGCCACTCTAGTCGAGCGATGTCGCTATCCTGGAGGAAATTATTCACAAGATGTGCACGATGGGGTTAATTGTCCTCCATGAAGACAAATGCCTAGCCAATATCCTGCCGATATGGTTACACTACCTGTCGGACGATGGCATTCACGTATCGTACAGCCGTTACGACGCCTTCCGTGACCGCCAGCCGCGTACGTCGGCCCCACATAATGCCACCCCAAAACAACAGGGGACCTCCACGTCGCTGCACTCGCTGGACAGTCTCTCCAAGGCGTTCAGGCCTGACTGGGTTGCCTCCAAACAAGTCTCCGACGATTGTCTGATTGAAGCCGTATACGATACTCATCGGTGAAGGGAACGCGATACCAATCCTGAGCGGTCCATTCGGTATGCTGTTGGGCCCATCTGTAACGCGCTGCATGGTGCCGTGGGTGCAGATGGTCCTCGCCACGGGCGTCGGAGGTGAAGTTGCGCATCATGCAGCCAACTGCGCACAGTTTGAGTCGTAACACGACGCCCTGTGGCTGAACGAACAGCATTATTCAAAATGGTGGGGTTGCTGTGAGGGTTCCTCCGAGCCATAATCCTTAGGTAGCGGTCATCCACTACAGTAATAGCCCTTGGACGGGCTGAGCGAAGCATGTCGTTGACATTTCCTGTCTCTCTCTATCCGCTCCAAGTCCGAACAACATCACTTTGGTTCACTCCGAGACACCTGGACACTTTACTTGTCGAGAGCCCTCCTGGCATAAAGTAACAATGCGGACACGATCGAATCGCGGTTTTGACTGTCGAGGCCCGGTTGAACAACAGACAGCACGAGCCGTGTACCTCCTTCCTTGTGGAATGACTGGAACTGATCGGCTGTCGGACCCCCTCCGTCTAATACGCGCTGCTCATGTGTGATTGTTTACATCTTTGAGCGCGAGTTTAGAGACATCTCTGAACAGTCCTGTGTCTGTGACACAACATCCGCAGGGAACGTCTATCTTCAGGAGTTCTGGGAACCGGGTGATGCAAAACATTTTTTGATGTGTGTATAAAGGGAAAGCATTGTTACAAAAAACTCAAAATTTACCTTTCCTATTTACTTCAGATTTTTGCGAGTTACTGTAATAAACATTTAGACACATACAGACTACACCCCTTTTGGTATATAAATACATATATAAAGTATGCAATAGCGAAACGATGTTAGCATCTAGGACAAATGTATTATGGCTTATTAGTTTATGATTACAGTACTACTACAGCATCTGATTGCAATAACAACAAGATTCAAGCTCAGAGAGAAGAGGAGCAAGAGGAGTCGGACAGAGAGGTGAGAGGAAATGGACGCAGAAAACGGAAAGGAAGAGTTGGACAGACGGGAGGAGGATAGATGGACGGAGGAAAGTGGTGGGAAGTGATGGACTCGGTGAGGGAGAAGGGGCGGGAGAGAAAGGGGGGCCGCGTACAGCTAGGTCGGTCCAGTTAGTATAATATAAATTATTTCCGCTGACAATGCAAACTTTGGATGATTACTGAAAACATGGAAAATGACGAAAGAGTTAAAGCTCGTACTTTAATGAAATAGGCACATTATTTACTCGTTTTTGGTTGGCTCTTACAGCCAGAGGGATCATACAGACATTCGTAAATATTTCTTTTACATGTGTAAGAATGATTTCATGGAGGTGGCATAATTCCATGGCAGATGAAGTTCCCGCTGATTGTGTAATGAACCGAGGGAAGAGGTTTACACTACATTCCAAACAAATATCTCCAGGAAAGATTCCTAACACTTACCATCACCGCCGGTCAACCATCGCACAGAGTTCCGACGCAGTAGTAAGCAACCATGGCGTAGAGAAACAACTGAAAGAGTTGAAAACAAAAATGTCGCCAGGTCTGGATGGAATCACTGTTCGGTTTCATGAAGAGTACTCTACGTCATTGGGTGCTGACTTAGTTCGCATGTATGGAGAATCTGTCGACAAACGAAAAGTGCCAAGCAACTTGAAAAAAGTGCAGGTGGCTCCTATATAGCCGGCCGGTGTGGCCGAGCAGTTCTAGGCGCTTCAGTTGGGAACCGCGCGACCGCCTCGGTCGCAGGTTCGAATCCTGCCTCGGGCATGGATGTGTGTGAGGTATTTAGGTTAGTTAGGTTTAAGTAGTTCTAAGTTCTAGGGTACTGATGACCTCAGATGTTAAGTGCCATAGTGCTCAGAGCCATTTGAACCATTTTTGAACTCCTATATACAAAAAAGGTATAAGGTCGGACCCGAAAAATTGCAAACCTATATCCTTAACACTGGCATTCTGCAGAATCCTAGACCATTTTCTGAGTTTTAATAAAATAAATTTTTTTAAAGAGTGAAAACATCATGTCCACGAATGGGCACTGCCTTTCTAAGGACGAGGAGCTGTATTTCGCTCCTACGAAATACAGCTTGCTCTTTTCTCACATGATACACTGCGCACTATGTATGAAGGGCAACAGGCAGGTTCCATACTTCTATATTTCCGAAAAGCATTGGACCGGTACCCCACTGCAGACTGCTAACGAAGTTACGTGCATACGGAGTAGGCTCCCAGATATGTGACTGCCTCGAAGACTTCTTAAGTAATAGAACCCAGGCTGTTGTCCTCGACGGCGAGTATTCATCGCAGACAGGGGTAACACCAGGAGTGCCCCAGGGAAGTGCGAAAGAACATTTGCTATTTTCTACATACATAGAACTAGACTAGGTGTGGTTGTTCGCTAATGATGGTGTGGTGTACAGGAAGTCGCTGAAGACTAGTGACTGTAGGTTGACACAACCTAGATAAAATTTAATCTTAATGTAAAGAAATATAAGTTAATGCGGATGAGGAGAAAAGACAAACACGTGAAGTTCTGATACAGCATTAGTAGTGTCATGCTTGACACAGTTACGTCATTTAAATATCTTGGCGTAACGCAGCAAAGCGATATGAAATGGAACGAGCGTGTGAGGATTGTGTTTGTAGTTCATCTCTGGTGGAGACCGCATATAGGACGCAAGTCTTGAGTGCTCAAATGGGTCAAATAGCTCTAAGCACTATGGAACTTAACATCTGAGGTCATCAGTTTCCTAGACTTAGAACTACTTAAATCTAACTAACCTAAGGAGAGCACACACATCAATGCCCGAGGCAGGATTCGAACTTGCGACCGTAGCAGCAGCGCGGTTCCGAACTGAAGCGCCTAGAACCGCTCGACCACAGCGGCCAGCTCTTGAGTACTGCTCGAGTGTTTGGGATCCGCACCAAGTCAGATTGTAAGAAGACATCGAAACAATTTTAAGGCGAGCTGCTAGATTTATATTCGATCAGCATGCAAGTGTTACGGATCTGCTTCGGGAGCTTAAGTGGAAATCCAAAGTTTACGGAGTAGGCATCTCAAGCTGACTGCAGATCTGTCCTATTGCCGCCAACATACGTTTCGCGTAGGGACCACGGAGATAAGATACGAGAAATTGGGGATAATACGGAGGCATATAGACAGTCTCGTTTCCCTCGCTCAGTTTGCGATAGGAACAGGGAAGGAATCGACCAGTAGTGGAACAGGGTATCCTCCACCACACACCGTACTGTGGCTTGCGGAGAATGCATGTAGATGTACATTTCTATTCAGTGCTAACAAATTTCTCTTTTTCTAAATTAATTCACTGACTGCGAATTCCTTGACTTCAGCTGAAAATTTGTGTCGAACCCCGAACTGAACCCGGATTTCTGATTATTGCGAGCGATTGCCTTCATCATTTCAGCAATCCCTGCACGCTTGCCTGACGCTCCATCATCTACAGGGTAGTAGATGTAAACGGAATACAACTGATATCAAGGAATTCGCAGTTAGTGAAGTAATATATAAGTATTTCGTATAACTGTGGATCGTCTACAATGTCTTTTCTTTTAGACATGCGTGTAAGTATTATAAGCCGAGGCTAGCGCACGATGATAACAACACAGTTCTCGCCCGTTGCCTCATTCTCCCTGTTGCAGAAATTCAAGTAATGTACCGAGCATTAGGTGGTGGATTTAGTGAACTAGTGTATAAGGATGTAGCAAGTGTGAAATATGGAAGTTTGGGTGGGCCTGGAGAGTGCACAAGAATAAAGTAGTTTGAAAAATTACAAAATTGGCTAGGTGTTAGTAGGACTCGCGCACTGCGGTTTCTGTAGAAACCTGGATATGTATGTAGATACGTCATCCATTCCGGGAATCGACAATCTCTACCATATTTGCCTGTTATCGACACTGATATTGACAAGATTTTGGTCCCAGCGATTCCAAGTTTTTTAAGACTGTTTTACTCTGAAGAGCCAAAAAGACTGGTACACCTGCCTAATATCGGGCAGGGACTCCTTCAGCACGCAGAAGTGTTGCAACACCACGTGGCATGGACTCGACTAATGTCTGAAATAGTGCTGGAGGGAACAAGAAACCTGCAGGGCTGTCAATAAACCCGTAAGATTACGAGGGGTTGGGGATCACCTCTGAACAGCACGTTGCAAGGCTTCCAAGATAGCTCAATAATTTTCGTGATTCGGGTGTTTCGTGGTCATGGGAAGTGTTTAAACTCAGAAAAGTGCTCCTGGAGTCACTCTGTAGCAATTCTGGACGTGTGGGGCGCCGCATTGTCCCGCTGGAATTGCCCAAGTCCGTCGGAATGCACAATGTACATGAATGAATGCAGGTGATCAGATAGGATGCTTACGTACGTTTCACCTGGCAGTCATATCTAGACGTATCAGGAGTCCCATATCACCCCAACTGCACACGCGCCACACCGTTACAGAGCCTCCACCACCTTGAACAGTCCCCTGCTGACATGCAGGTTCCATGGATTCATGAGGTTGTCTCCATATCCGTACACGTCCTCCCGCTTGATACTCTTTGAAATGATACTCGTCCGACCAGGCAACATGTTTCCAGTCATCAACCGTCCAATGTCGGTGTTGACGGGCCCAGGCGAGGCGTAGAGCTTTATGTCGTGCCGTCAGTAAGCAAGCGACCTTCGGCTCCGAAAGCCCATATCGTTGATGTTTCGTTGAATGATTCGCGCTCTGACACTTGCTGATGGCCCAGCACTGAAATCAGTAGAAATTTTCGGAAGGGTTGCACTTCTGTCACGTTGGACAATTTTCTTCAGTCGTTGTTGGTCCTGCTCCTGCAAGAGCTTTTTCCGGCTGCAACGATGGCGGAGACTGGACGTTTTACCGGATTCCTGATATTCACTGTACAGTCGTGAAATGGTCGTATGGGAAATTCCCCACTTCATCACTACCTCGGAAATTGAATAATCATGCATACTCATGAATACTCATGCATATACCAGTTTTTTTGGTGCTCCAGTGTAACTTCAATAATATAAATGTGACATGAAGTCGTGCAAGAGGCAGGCGACCATTATTATAATAATCAGTCGTTCTGCATTCAGACTGATTCGGTCTCATTGGTAAAAGTGAAATATCAGGCAAGGAAGGACTTTATTACTGATATGAATCGTTTCGGAATTACTCCATCAGCTTTCTGGCAGCGATTGCTGCACTTGGATGTGGCATTTCAAGCCGTATTTGAAACAAACATTGGAAGACTAGCCTACGCGACATAAATGGCCGTATCTCTTGACTGCTTTGACGTAGATGCTTCAATTTATTTCACCGATAAGAGACTATAAGACTTAGTATGTGACATAATTTTCAACTGGAAACGTCTGTCCGTTCCTGAGAAAAACGGTTTTCAAGAGTCGGACAGACAGACGGACAACAAAGTGACCCTATATGTGATCCGTTTTTACCGTCTGAGGTACGGAACCTTAAAAAATATATACGAGTATAAGCCGAAATAGTTAAGGCGAGCGCACCCAATAAGCGAGAAATCCGGGTTCGATTCTCGGTGCGGGACAAATTTTCATATCCCATTTTGGGTAGTACATCTATACCTAATACTGCTGATGTCAAGGAATTCGCAGAGAATGAACTAATATCGAAACATGTCTTGCAGCTACTGATCGTCGACGGTATCTGTTCTTTCAAAAATGTACGTAAAAATTTCTCCTTCTCAGGAACGCATTTTCTGGTACTTGGCGTCTGCATTTTATGATGTTTCCCAAATAGTTCATCTCACCTCTTGCTTTCAGTGTCCCATTTCCTCATTCTATTCCTGCAACATTGCATGATTTAATTCGGCCATATTCAATTACGCATGTTTTATTTTTATTGGTGCTGAACTTACAAAGACAGTAGCCATTCCGTTCAGCTGAATTCCTTTGCCGTCTGTGAGAGAATTACAAGGTCAGCGGCAAACTTAAAAGTTTTTGCTGCATATCATCTGGGATATGTTACAAATATGTGTCAGTTTATTCTCAGCAACTGCTTCCCCTTCATGTCTTTCTGCTGTTACAAGTGGCGTTCAATTTTTGTCTACGTTATAACTAATATTTCGCTCAATATATTTTATCTCTGGTACTTTCAAAATTCCAGTCAGCAATGAGAAAAGATTTTTCTAAATCTACAAATACTATATACACATATTTGCGTTTCTTCTCTAGTTATTTAGGAGAACCATCTTTTGCAACTGTAATAATTTCTAATTAAGAGCAATCGCTTATTCTGAAGCATCATCAGCAGTCACTGCAAGAATACGGCTTTTCTTCCTATCTCACATATTTATCCAATGTTGTGGTGTGTGTGTGTGTGTGTGTGTGTGTGTGTGTGTGGGTGTGTAAGTGTGACCTGAATCGCTAAAAACAGAACCTAAAGAGGATCAGACGATCAATTTGTTGTGCATCTGTCAATCTGTCCGATTGTTAAAAACACTTTTTCTCAGGAACGGATAGAGGTATGATGTTGAAATTTACGTCACATGCTGATATCTACGGTCCCTTGGCTATGTAATGAACTAAAGGTTGTAAGTAAATGAAATCAAAAGATACGGCTATTTATAACACATATTTTGATACTTGCAAAGTCATTCATCAACCATATATGCCACTTCCCGTTGGCCATGAATCATGAAATTTGAGAAGAAGCACGCTTTCACAGTACATATAAAAGAAATAAAAATCAGACAGTTGTTAATTTGTAATTATATAAGACGAAAAAATATTCCTTTCATCGTTTCTTACCCTACTTCAAGCATTCACGAAAGTCTTGGAATTCCTCGACCGATATCTTACCAGTATCAATGTTGATAACAGCAAAAATCGTCGAGGGTCTTGATTGCCGGTATAGATGAACTGCCTATATACATAATTACGATTTTAGAAACCCTCGTAGAGCGATACTATTCTCACCTGGCCGTTTTTTTCTCCAACTTCTTTTCTAAGATTTAATAGTAACGTTAGCGTTACCTCTCATGTTACTCTAAGTTCTCCAGGACCGAAACAGATCTTCAACCAGTTCAGTTTCTACCAATTTCTCATTCTTATGTAAATAATTCGTGTCAGTATTTTTGTAATAGTGACTTATTAAATTGATGTTTAGGTGATATTCACACCCGTCAGCTCCTCACAGCATTAATAAAATTAGTTGACTCAGCACTGTATATTCCGAATTGGGACCGCGTTCGTGACGTTGTCGTTTTCCTAGCCATCCCTGACTTTGTTACCCATTCTTTATACGGTGTCGTGGGTACCCCCGTTGGACAACATGTCACAGATGTGCTTTATAGGTGTCTACTGATTGTGTCTATACAGTGTAAAGCAATGTCAATCTGGTAGTTGCCGCAGATCGCAGTATCCGCGCGAACAGTCACGACATAACACGCAAGTTTTTTCTGTCATAATTCCTACACTACTGGCCATTAAAATTGCTACACCACGAAGATGACGTGCTACAGACGCGAAATTTAACCGACAGGAAGAAGATGCTTTGATATGAAAATGATTAGCTTTTCAAAGCATTCACACAAGGTTGGTGCCGGTGGCGACACCTACAACGTGCTGACATGCGGAAAGTTTCCAACCAATTTCTCATACACAAACAGCAGTTGGCTGGCGTTCCCTGGTGAAAGGTTGTTCTGATGCCTCGTGTACAGGAGGAGAAATGCGTATCATCACGTTTGCGACTTTGATAAAAGTCGGATTGTAGGCTATCCATATTGCGGTTTATCGTATCGCAACATTGCTGTTTGCGTTGGTCGAGATCCAATAACTGTTAGCAGAAAATGGAATCTGTGGGTTCTGGAGGGTAATAAGGAACGCCGTGGTGGATCCCAACGGCCTCGTATCACTAGCAGTCGAGATGACAGGCATCTTATCCGCATGGCTGTAACGGATCGTGCAGCCACGTCTCGATCCCTGAGTCAACAGATGGGGACGTTTGCAAGACATCAACCATCTGCACGAACAGTTCGACGACGTTTGCAGCAGCATGGACTATCAGCTCGAAGACCGTGGCTGCGTTTACCCTTAACGCTGCATCACAGACAGGAACGCGTGCGATGGTGTACTCAACGACGATCCTGAGTGCACGAATGGCAAAACGTCGTTTTTTCGGATGAATCCAGGTTCTGTTTATAGCATCATGATGGTCGCATCCGTGTTTGGCGACATCGCGGTGAACGCACATTGAAAGCATGTATTCGTCATCGCCAACTGGCGTATCACCCGGCGTGATGGATTGGGGTGCCATTGGTTACACGTCTCGTTCACCTTTTCTTAGCATTGACGGCACTTTGAACAGTGGACGCTACATTTCAGATGTGTTGTGACCTGTGGCTCTACTCTTATTCGATCCATGCGAAACCATACATTTCAGCATGATAATGCACGACCGCATGTTCCAGCTCCCGTAAGGGCCTTTCTGGATACAGAAAATGATCGACTGCTGCCCTGGCCAGCACATTCTCCAGATCTCTCACCAATTGAAAACGTCTGGTCAATGGTGGTCGAGCAACTGGCTCGTCACAATACGCCAGTCACTACTCTTGATGTACTGTGGTATCATGTTGAAGCTGCATGCGCAGCTGTACCTGTACATGCCATCCAAGCTCTGTTTGACTCAATGCCCAGGAGTATCAAGGCCGTTATTACGGGCAGAGGTGGTTGTTCAGGGTACTGATTTCTCACGATCTATGCACCCAAATTGCGTGAAAATGTAATCACATGTCAGTTCAAATATAATATATTTGTCCGATGAATAGTCGTTTATCATCTGCATTTCTTCTTGGTGTAGCAATTTTAATGGTCAGTAGTGTATTAAAGTGCGCATAGCACTCGCGCTCTCAGGCTTCCGTACAAACTTAATTATGTATATAGATAATAAAATGTGTATTATGCATATAGATAATAAAATATATAATAAAATAGAAATTTGGTGTGTTTCAATAGCCTGGTGCAAGTCTCCCTATTGGACGCCTCTTCGGCGACTTGCGTTTCCCTAACCTGCCACAGCTATCCAACCGGGGAAAGGGGGCCTACAGCGTAACGTGTTATCCGAACCAAGCGTTGTTTTTTATTTTTTATTTTTTTAAATATTCTTTATTAACAAAACCATTATAATTATACAAAGTTGACCCACTTCCTTAGTTCATAGTGGGTCATAATACTTATACTTGGAGATTTCAATTTACCAGATATAGACTGGGACACTCAGATGTTTAGGACGGGTGGTAGGGACAGAGCATCGAGTGACATTATACTGAGTGCACTATCCGAAAATTACCTCGAGCAATTAAACAGAGAACCGACTCGTGGAGATAACATCTTGGACCTACTGATAACAAACAGACCCGAACTTTTCGACTCTGTAAGCACAGAACAGGGAATCAGTGATCATAAGGCCGTTGCAGCATCCCTGAATATAGAAGACCGCACTGCAGTTCCTTCTCTAAATCCTCGCAAAAACGAAAAAATGGCTGACATCGAAATAAGTGTCCAAGGAATAGAAAAGCAACTGGAATCACTCAACAGAGGAAAGTCCACTGGACCTGACGGGATACCAATTCGATTCTACACAGAGTACGCGAAAGAACTTGCCCCCCCCCCCTTCTAACAGCCGTGTACCGCAAGTCTCTAGAGGAACGGAAGGTTCCAAATGATTGGAAAAGAGCACAGGTAGTCCCAGTCTTCAAGAAGGGTCGTCGAGCAGATGCGCAAAACTACGGACCTATATCTCTGACGTCGATCTGTTGTAGAATTTTAGAACATGTTTTTTGCTCGAGTATCATGTCGTTTTTGGAAACTCAGAATCTACTATGTAGGAATCAACATGGATTCCGGAAACAGCGATCGTGTGAGACCCAACTCGCTCTATTTGTTCATGAGACCCAGAAAATATTAGATACAGGCTCCCAGGTAGATGCTATTTTTCTTGACTTCCGGAAGGCGTTCGATACAGTTCCGCACTGTCGCCTGATAAACAAAGTAAGAGCCTACGGAATATCAGACCAGCTGTGTGGCTGGATTGAAGAGTTTTTAGCAAACAGAACACAGCATGTTGTTATCAACGGAGAGACGTCTACAGACGTTAAAGTAACCTCTGGTGTGCCACAGGGGAGTGTTATGGGACCATTGCTTTTCACAATATATATAAATGACCTAGTAGATAGTGTCGGAAGTTTCATGCGGCTTTTCGCGGATGATGCTGTAGTATACAGAGAAGTTGCAGCATTAGAAAATTGTAGCGAAATGCAGGAAGATCTGCAGCGGATAGGCACTTGGTGCAGGGAGTGGCAACTGACCCTTAACATAGACAAATGTAATGTATTGAGAATACATAGAAAGAAGGATCCTTTATTGTATGATTATATGATAGCGGAACAAACACTGGTAGCAGTTACTTCTGTAAAATATCTGGGAGTATGCGTGCGGAACGATTTGAAGTGGAATGATCATATAAAATTAATTGTTGGTAAGGCGGGTACCAGGTTGAGATTCATTGGGAGAGTCCTTAGAAAATGTAGTCCATCAACAAAGGAGGTGGCTTACAAAACACTCGTTCGACCTATACTTGAGTATTGCTCATCAGTGTGGGATCCGCACCAAATCGGGTTGACGGAGGAGATAGAGAAGATCCAAAGAAGAGCGGCGCGTTTCGTCACTGGGTTATTTGGTAATCGTGATAGCGTTACGGAGATGTTTAACAATCTCAAGTGGCAGACTCTGCAAGAGAGGCGCTCTGCATCGCGGTGTAGCTTGCTCGCCAGGTTTCGAGAGGGTGCGTTTCTGGATGAGGTATCGAATATATTGCTTCCCCCTACTTATACCTCCCGAGGAGATCACGAATGTAAAATTAGAGAGATTAGAGCGCGCACAGAGGCTTTCAGACAGTCGTTCTTCCCGCGAACCATACGCGACTGGAACAGGAAAGGGAGGTAATGACAGTGGCACGTAAAGTGCCCTCCGCCACACACCGTTGGGTGGCTTGCGGAGTATAAATGTAGATGTAGATGTACTTAGTTCGCAGCTAGTTTCAGTTTTTGAGTGAGCTACAGTTAATTTTAACATACAATGGGCATCTAATTTCTAATATCTACAGTTTATATCTAATTCCTATATTCTGCAGCGTCACATGTCTGCCAGTGAAAGATATAAACCTATTTTTAAATTGCCTTGCTCTTCGAGCTAATCCCGAAGAGCGTGCCCCTTGTACTGGGCAGGCCTCGATGTTAATTCGCTGCAGTTCCTAACGTAGTTTCCTAAAACTAAGTCCTATAAACTAACTTATCCTACGTCATTTGAGGTGCGTGTCATTATCGGTGGTTTGATCCCTACTCCCCATAATCCTGTGCGTGGCGGATTCCAACTAAGATGAAAAGTCGGCCAGTCCACGCACAGGCGGCATGGGAATAGGGCTCTGGACGCAATCAGTGGTTGTTGTCTTGGTTATTTAGTTTATCTCTCTTAGGTATTCAGTTAAAACTTTTCGCGATACCTCATTAGCCAATGTGTTTAAGGTCTGAAAAGTTTCCTCTCGTCTAAGTAGTTGATATGTGTCATAGTTTGGTAGTCTGTCTCGCAGTGTGTTCGCAACATCATTGAAGAGGAGCCATTCGTAAACTACATGTTCGGGTGTACCCTCCAGATCGCCACAGTCACACGCCTGTGTAGCCCTCTTCCCAAATCGACATAAGTATGTCGGGTAGGGTCCATGGCCAGTGTGAAAATGGATCGTGTGGGCTCAAAGTATTTCAATTCCAAGCGTTCCCTTACATCAGGTATGAACTGGAAAGTTCTGCGTTCAGCCTCTTCTAACTCCCAAGACCCCTGCCAGAGTTCCTCCCCTCTTTTCCTTATTCCCCTTTTATCCCCCACCCTAATACCCATGATATCTGCAATCTTCTCATAATTTCCCTTTTTGGCCCAGTACCAAGCAGCTTTTTCTCTTATTTTTATGTCCAGAGGGGAGAGCCCCATTATGTCTAATAGCCCCCCCCCCACCCGCCATGGAGATGTTCTGTAGGCCCCCACAGATCTTAATATGATGCTTCTCTGGACCCTTCTCACTGCCATGGTGGGCACAACCCTCGTGAGCCTGTGCGCCCAGACTCCCGAGCCGTAACCCAAAACTGAGGTTAGGATGCTATTGTAGCAGAGTTTAATCAGGTGTGGTGGGAGATGGAATCTTTTATGACCTATTGAGATGAGCTTATTTAATATCTGGAGAGCTCTCTGGGTTACGGTATCAATGTGCTTCCCGAAGCTTCACTTCTCATCAATGATAACTCCTACTTAGCGCGTCTCACGTCGCCGGAGAACTGGTGAGCCGTCAATTCTAACAGTCGGATTTCTGATACGTCCTTTTAGCAACAGGTATGTGGATTTTCTAGGCGATATCGTCATTTTGGTCGTATGGCACCACTGTTGGAGTTTGTCTATGGCTCTCTCTATTTTTGGTTCAATGTCTTCCCGGCTACGGCCGCCGACCAACAGGAGGAGGTCATCCGCGTAGGCTATCACCTCAAGCACCTCATCACTTTGTTGTAACCTGTCTAATAGTGGCTCCATGTAGATGTTCCAGAAGAGGGGCCCTAAAACGGATCCTCGGGGACAACCTTTGGTGATTGTTTATCCAAATCTTTCGCTAGGGGATGATAGCCAGACCTCCCGATCCTTACAATAGCTCTTCAGGCCATCGTATAGCGGCCCTGGACACTCTTTCTCCAGCAAGCAGGAGAAGAGCGAAGGCCACCACAGGTTGTCGAAGGTGCCACTGATATCCACCATGATGCCAACCACGTATTTGTGCGGGGTCGATCCACAGACGTCAGCCGCCTGGGCGATTGCATCAGATGCCGACCGCCCCGGCCTGAAGCCGAACTGCCTGTTGCTCATCCCGCACAACACTCGGTGTGCCACCAATCTGTCAGATAGCAGTTTCTCCAGTATCTTTCCGAATAGGTCCAGCAGGCAAATCGGCCTGTATGACTTCACTTCCGCGGGGTCCTTGTCAGGTCCTTTCTTTATTATAATTACGTTTGGCGTTTTCCATTTCTTCGGAAACTTTCTTTGCCTAAGGCATTCATTGTAAAGATGAGTAAGTGGCGCACTCAGCTGGGGCGCCAGGAACTGCACCCCCTCCGCCACAATGCCGTCTGGCCCAGGTGCTTTTCCTCTTTGCAACGAACATATATGGGCTGCCATCTCCTCCTCAGAGAAGAGGTAGACAGCCGTCTCATTATTGTATGCTTCTTGATCTTCGTTTCTCAGTTGCTTCTGCCCGTCGGTCTCCCCATCCGCATTGTCGTCAGGCAGCGGGGACCGGAGGAGGACCTCCGCAGTCTCCTACCAAGACTCCGTCATCCTGTCCCCGTGCCTGACTGTTGATAGCTCCAGAGGAGAGCGGATTTTTTCTCTTACCAGCTTATAGGGAAGCCCTCAGGGGTCCATGACTAGCTGGTTTAGCTTCGCGTCCTTACTTCGCATAGTTCCTTTTGGAACCTCTGATTTTCCTCCCTATATAGCAACTGCCACCTTCGTCGTTCCTGCCAGACGACACTGCGCTGGTAGTGCCTCCTCAGCCTTCTGACAGACTGACGCAGTTCTCCTAGTTCAGCAGACCATGGTGACGGAGAGGCCGCCGTGGCCCTCCTCCTAGTCGGTACAGCTGCCCTCACCGCTCTGGTCATTGCACTCACCAGTTCCTCCGCTCTCTGGTCTACGTCCATGTCCCGATGCATGTCACCTTCCTGTAATGGGGGAATGTCGCACTCCCTTGCTAGGCGTTCCCAGTCAGTTCTTTTATAACTTAGCTGTACCTCCCACCCCATGGCCCAGCGGCACTCTCTTTCTCCTAAGGTGGAAGTTATCAAGTTGTGGCGTTTTCTATAACTCTCCGGTGTTGAGTAATATTAGTTGTGTTCGGTGTTACAAGAGTGACATCTATATTTGTTCCTTGTCCTCCTCCTGCAGCGTAGGTAGGAGGATTGCCAGGCCTGTTGGCCACCACGAGTTGTGACGCCATAATGAGTTCTTCTACATTTTCACCGTTCGCATCTCTTGTGCCACTGTACCACAGGGGCGATTTAGCGTTGATGTCAGCTGTTATCACGACTTTTCTTCCCTGTAACGCCGTGGTTACTCTCGCTAAATGATCTATATGCTGTTCTATGTTGTCACCATATTGAAAATACATGTTTATGAGAGTAATATTTCCCACAGTGGATTGCAGCTCCACGACGTTACAGTGGCTAGTTGTAAACTGTGAAAGTGTAGTGACCCTCAAAAGTTTGTCTGTAATTATAATTGCCGCCTTTGGGTCATCCCCTCTGCTGACTATTTGCCAGCTAGCGGCCGCAAATGCAATTTTCCCAGTACGGCTCCTGTAGACAGAGTACATCTAGTCTCCTCTCCTCCACCTCCCTTCGGAGCTCCTGCATCACAAGTCGACTGTGATAAGTGTTAAGTTGTCCAATATTTATTTTTGTCATTAAGGGAGGTACGTATGTCTTCGGTCATTCGGCCAGGTCTTACTCCAGTCGAACGCAATTCGTCCATGTGCTAGTACTGATTGTTGGTAAATGTCGTCGAGATCGAATTTCTCACCTCGTCTTTCGAACACTTTCTTGAGCAGGTCTCGCAAGGCCCCGAAGTCAATGGGGAGATTCACTGATTTTAGTTGGATTCTGTCGACAGCCTCCATAACCGAGAAGGTTATCTTCCTACCCTCTTCATGCCCTACACGGACCACATGTCGTAAGGCAGTGGTCAGGGTAGCCGGCTGCTCCAATCTTGATAGTTGCATGGTGTACTCTAAGTTGGGGTACACCCTTACCGGATCGACCGGTGGTAGTCTCACTATTGGTGTGCCTTGTGTGCTAGAGCTCATGCTTCAGCTTGTCACTGTGTTTTCCTGAATTGGTTGTTTATTTGTGTGTTCGTCTTTAGAAACTGCCACAGCCACAGGATGCCCTTGCCTTTGTTGGTGTATTATCGGCTTCGTTCCCCAGCTTTCAGAGGAGGGAGTTGCGGCTATGAGGGAGAGGTCAGTTTGTACGCCTATGTCCATCGTTGGGAATTCAGTCTGTGTGGCTTTGTCTACTGTTTCGATTTTAGCGGCGCCCGAAAGCGACCTCAAAAAATCCTTGAATCTGTTTGCCCTCGTAGCATCTCTCCTCCTTTCACTCGGGGACTTTCGCTTTGGCATCATGTTCGGTATGCCGGGCTCAACCATAATCAGTTCTAGAGCTTAATCTCTGTTCAAGCATTCGATATGTCGGGCAGTACCTTCCTTTTTCCCTCGATTTTTACGTGACATGCAAATTGCCGCCGCCTTACAGTCTTTACAGTTATGGCCATTTTCACCACACTTGGTGCACGCCGACTCCCAACCAAGTGTTGTTTCTGGCAACTGCTCACATAGTTAATAGGTAAAGGCTAGATTAAAACGAAGGCTGAAAGACCCGTGATTCGACAGAGATTCGACCCCGCGAGCTGTCGGCACGCACTTTACCGCGAGAGAACCAGGCCCAACATCCATAAAATACGTGTAGATGGCGATGGTCACGAATTAGTTGGCGGGAACCAAAAGTGACATGTATGACCGTAGATTTGACTACATCGTCTCAGAAGCTTACTTTATTTACACCGCGTTGGGACAGTAGACCTTAGTATTTGACATAAATATCAACTTCCTGTCTCTACGCGTTCTTGATACAAGTGTCTCAACAGTAGGACAGGTAATCAGTCAGACAGATGGACAATAAGGTTCTTCACCGATTGATGTGCGCACTCCTAAAAATGTATGTAATAGGCAGTATACTCTAGCCTTTTTGAAAAATTAGGGGGAGCGCTTAAAAGATTATTTTTATTCGGTTCTTTACATCTGATTATTTTTTCTTTTGATTATCGAGGCAAAGTAGGGCATCAACCATAATTATTTAGTCCTGGTCACACATTTTCACCGGCAAAAACCCAGCTAAGAAACGGACGTGCTCTCAGACTCTGCATCTACATTCCACCAGTACCTTTTTCTTTCCTGTTCCAGTCGCGAAATGACTATTGTTCTTAAGTCCTCTTGCGAGGCCGAATGTCACTGATATTGTCTTCATGATATGCTCACGAGATATACGTAGGCAGAAGCAATATATTGGCTGCCTCTTCTCGGAGCTCTGAAACTTTAACAGGAAACTACCTAGTGATGCATAACGCCTTTGTTATAGGTCTACCACTGGAATTTGCTAGAAAGATATCTTGCGCTTACTAATGAACCAGTAGCGAAACGCACTGCTCTTCATTGTTGTTTTTTCACTATCACTTTTCTATGACTTTTGTCAAATCTGTGGATTCCCATAACAGATATAATTTTTCCTCTGCACTCATTCTTTGTAGCTGCTGTTTCCATATTATTTTATTCTGTTCAGTCTTTTCATTAATACACTCCTGCAAATTGAAATAAGAACACCGTGAATTCATTGTCCCAGGAAGGGGAAACTTTATTGACACATTCCTGGGGTCAGATACATCACATGATCACACTGACAGAACCACAGGCACATAGACACAGGCAACAGAGCATGCACAATGTCGGCACTAGTACAGTGTATATCCACCTTTCGCAGCAATGCAGGCTGCTATTCTCCCATGCAGACGATCGTAGAGATGCTGGATGTAGTCCTGTGGAACGGCTTGCCATGCCATTTCCACCTGGCGCCTCAGTTGGACCAGCGTTCGTGCTGGACGTGCAGACCGCGTGAGACGACGCTTCATCCAGTCCCAAACATGCTCAATGGGGGACAGATCCGGAGATCTTGCTGGCCAGG
This sequence comes from Schistocerca cancellata, assembly GCF_023864275.1. Lineage (NCBI taxonomy): Eukaryota > Metazoa > Arthropoda > Insecta > Orthoptera > Acrididae > Schistocerca > Schistocerca cancellata. Next base: position 355,238,102 of record NC_064630.1, on the reverse strand, counting down.
GTAGTTGACTTACACCTTCTAGAGCACGTTGGGTGGCACGGGATACATGCGGACGTGCATTGTCCTGTTGGAACAGCAAGTTCCCTTGCCGGTCTGGGAATGGTAGAACGATGGGTTCGATGTCGGTTTGGATGTACCGTGCACTATTCAGTGTCTCCTCGACGATCACCAGTGGTGTACGGCCAGTGTAGGAGATCGCTCCCCACACCATGATGCCGGGTGTTGGCCCTGTGTGCCTCGGTCGTATGCAGTCTTGATTGTGGCGCTCACCTGCACGGCGCCAAACGCGCATACGACCATCATTGGCACCAAGGCAGAAGCGACTCTCATCGCTGAAGACGACACGTCTCCATTCGTCCCTCCATTCACGCCTGTCGCGACACCACTGGAGGCAGGCTGCACGATGTTGGGGCGTGAGCGGAAGACGGCCTAACGGTGTGCGGGACCGTAGCCCAGCTTCATGGAGACGGTTGCGAATGGTCCTCGCCGATACGCCAGGAGCAACAGTGTCCCTAATTTGCTGGGAAGTGGCGGTGCGGTCCCCTACGGCACTGCGTAGGATCCTACGGTCTTGGCGTGCATCCGTGCGTCGCTGCGGTCCGGTCCCAGGTCGACGGGCACGTGCACCTTCCGCCGACCACTGGCGACAACATCGATGTACTGTGGAGACCTCACGCCCCACGTGTTGAGCAATTCGGCGGTACGTCCACCCGGCCTCCCGCATGCCCACTATACGCCCTCGCTCAAAGTCCGTCAACTGCACATACGGTTCACGTCCACGCTGTCGCGGCATGCTACCAGTGTTAAAGACTGCGATGGAGCCCCGTATGCCACGGCAAACTGGCTGACACTGACGGCGGCGGTGCACAAATGCTGCGCAGCTAGCGCCATTCGACGGCCAACACCGCTGTTCCTGGTGTGTCCGCTGTGCCGTGCGTGTGATCATTACTTGTACAGCCCTCTCGCAGTGTCCGGATTAAGTATGGTGGGTCTGACACACCGGTGTCAATGTGTTCTTTTTTCCATTTCCAGGAGTGTATTATAAACGTCTAGTTCATTCCCAGTATCTTCATTTCTTATACAGTCTTCCCTGATACAACATCTCACTTTCCTCAGAAATCACATTTCTGCTGCATATAGTTTGCTTTGATCGCGTTTTTTAGAGATCCATGACCCACTTTCGTATAGCAATACAGATGTAGCCATGGTTACATAAAATTTAAGTTTTGTGTCCTTCCGTATTTTGTTCTTGAATGTTTTGCTTATCATTCTGCATACTGCTTAATATTTTCTGATCTTGCTTTCTATGCCCTCGTTCGTGTCGTGGCTGACATCGCAGACCCAGAATAAGGTGACAGTGAAAGGTGTAGTGGCTAAGCCTTGAAGGGCAGAAGACGAATAAGAAGACGAAGTAATATTTTTTCAGTGACAGACCTCTTGCTAATCTACTGACCGTCAGTGTTTTAGAGACCTGGATGACTAGTGAAGATGCAGAACAATATACGAGGGTTGTCCAGTAATAAGTTCCGATCGCTCACGAAATGGAAACCACTTGGAATATCCGGTAAAAATGTGCACAGATATGTTGGACAGTGTCTCTAGTATGCCCGTCGATCGTGTCGTGTCGCTCTTTTCAGTTTTGAGTGAACAGTGAGCACGTAAAGATGCGTAGGGAATAGCGTCTCCCGCCAAGTACGAGGGCCTGGTTAGAGATTTCGCCTGTCTCATGCAGCCCACATAACACAACTGTCTAGCAGTTCCTTCTTCATGCCAATTCTCGGCCGCACACTGCAGGGGCAATGATGACGCTCTGCAGCGTTTCCGATGAGAAGTGTTTGATCACCCACAATACAGTCCTTAATTGGCTCCCCCTGAGTCTCTTCTCTGCTCACAAGAAGCGCTGACTATGAAGACAAAATTTTTCCACAGACAACTAGCCGCAGACCAGTGCAGATAAGTTGCCGAAAGCACAGGCAGTTGCTTTCTATGACGAGGATATTGGAAAGTTGATACAACACTACGACAACACTCGAAGTAGGGACGGCGACTATGTAGAGAAGTAGGTGGAAGGTGTACCTAACTGCTGCAAATAAAACGTTTCTGGTTTTCGTTGTGGTTTCGATTTCACGACCGATCGGAACTTAATTTCTGAACAAGCCTCGTATATACGGCCAGTTAAACGTTCTTTGGCCAGTAGAGTTGATATTCGCTTAACAGAAGTGAGCATTATGTCATAAAACAAAATGCTGATACAAATGAAGAACATCTGTCGTTGAAAAATATAAGTATTTTATCAAGAAAGTGTCCGTATTTATAAGAAACAAAAAAAATTCTGGCATACTTGGGATAACCTATCTCTTCACTGGAAACGAGTTACGAATTACTAATAGTCCAGTTTTAGTTACTTTTTTAGTACATAGTATAATCCGAAAGTTAGGGTCTTCTTCAGAAATGACACCACGTACGTATAGTGCGTCAATAATAAAACGCTGGCGCTTCCTAAATGTCATTAAATATGTCATATGAAAAGCATATGTTAATTATAAAAATGTCAGTTAATTATGACTTCATTTCTTGCTTGTGGTTACGAGCATAGACGGGAGTGCCATTACATATGTGTAAAGACTATCTATCATTATTCGACACCAGAAGTAGATTCTTGCCCTGTTGCCTTCTTGTACAGGAGGCTGCACCCGCGCTCGTCTTTCCTCAGCGTTACGCCTGCGGCAAAGCGGGATCGTTAACAGTAACTCACAGTTACACCTACCCTGCCTGCTAGGGCCTCTTGAGACCTCTAAGTATTGTTTATGAGGAGTGAAACAAGAAAGGATTCTATGGCCCAAAAGTGCTTCAAGAGAAAGTCCGTCAGTTTGAGTTACACGAAGCGCATGTTCTCATACTGATACAAGAAACAAAGAGAAAGAAAGAGGAGATAGAATTCTGGTAGAAGTCAAGGACTGAAAATTCTACGAGGCGGGTTTCATTGTGCAAGACTCCGTGACAAGAAGTGTTATATGGTGAGGGCCTCCTGTTGTTACAGACAAAGGAAACAATTTAAAAAAAAATAGCTATATAAAGATTAATCTAACTGTGAAAATAGTCAGCAGCTATTTAATGTAGTTCAGGAAGCAGCAACTTTTTTCTCGTAAGCAGCTTTTTGTTAATTTATTGGTTTGTATTTACAAGACGCATAGGAAGTAGTAAGCAACAGTGAGGTTCTTTATTGTTTGTATATCGTACTGACTGAGTTTCTACGTTGCTTCAGTTTTGTTAAATCATACATACTACATCCCAAAAATTTCTCCTTTCGATGGGATCTACGGAATTCCATGAATCCCTAGATAAAGGAATCAATGAACTTAATATTAGCAAACAGGAAATCTAAGAGTTATTGTGCCATATCGATAAAATTTCTGTCTCATTGATAATTCTCAAAAATGTTGATTCAAAAACGTTTTTAGCGAATATCAAAGAACTGGTATGAATTACATAATTGTTTTCGTTAATGTAAATAAGAATAACAGATTGGGAAAGTGAAAATTTGGAATAAGATGGAAACATAGCTAAGGAATGTATTTATTTATTTAATTTGATCTGATTAGGAACGTAAGGCTCTCTCTTACATAGGATCAGCGTTCCACACACACACAGTGCCTTTCTTACATCACACTCACCTAAGAAATAACAATTTTAATACGACCACTAGTATTAAAATAATTTGACTGAAGTTGCAGTGTGAGTAAATTATACTATAAACTATAGAACTAAATTCTGGAGTATTTATACGTCTCTAAATGCTGCCACTGATCGTGAGAAAAGTAATACGGAATTTAAAGAGACCGCATCGGCAAAGAATACGAGGAAATGAAGATTAGATTGGAAAGAAGGATTTAAACGGATAACGAGTGCATAAAGGGGCAATGGTAATCCTTATTATTGCTTGAATAAATATGTCATTAACTGCCTTCTGAAGCTGGAGATGTTATTCAGACCTTTAATATAACACGGGTGGTTATTCCAGGGTCGGATTTCCGCCTACTTAGGCCTTCGAGAAATTGGCCTAACAATGCAGTGGACAGATTGGAGCGAGTGACCCTACCATGTCACTCGGATAAGAGCGTTAAGGTTGAGGAGATATAAGACGGACAACGTTCATTGATAAGGGTAGGAGTGAGGACAGAAGGTATCGAACTCTCTCAGCTTGTCTGCAAGCTGCCAGGCTAGCTGTTAATATGATGGTGAAATGTGATCAAATTGTCAAACATCACAAATATAGCCCCCCCTGGGGGTTCGGGGGTTAGAATAGGCCCGTGGTATTCTTGCCTGTCGTAAGAGGTGACTAAAAGGAGTCTCCAACGTTTCGGCCTTAATGTGATGATCCCCTAAGGGGTTTGACCACTACGTTTCAAAATTTTCCGAAGCGTTACATTTGGGGAAGGACAACTTACGTGGTGCATCTTAAATCCACCTTGCCCTAAGATCTGGCTCACCCGATATTGTTAGGAGTTGGACTTACACCAAGCTTCCGGCCACATCAGCTGCAGTATCTTCCAGGTAGCATACATTCCCTCCATTGTGCACTTCCATCTTCGCCCTAGTGATATACATGTATATTCGACACCCGACATCCAGCACAGTAGCCAGTCCATTGTGGTGGGGTCGTCATGTACCCTCTTGGTGGTAGCCCCCTGACTGCACAGGGATCGCACTGCTGATGCCTGAGCTGCTACCTTCTCGCGCATGCCGAGGAGTAGATGCCTATCCCTCTGGGGCATCAGGACTCCCGGCAAACGCCATCCTGCCAGGTGGTCTTTGCTGTGACTGGGTGGTGCCCATGGGGAGATCCCCTGGTCAGAGTGGGTGGAATCAGGGCGGATGACCCGCAATGAAGCGTGGTACATCATCTCTCACTGGTGGGCCTCCACCAGCAGTGTCTAAGCGATCGAGATCTAACGTCAACGGGAAGAAATATTATCCGAGATCACTTTCCTCCCTGGCCACTCCATGGGAGGAACGTATGGCTAAAGACAGCAGTGCAAATTATTCAGCCGGTATCTTGTCTGTACGCGAGTTTGATGGTGAATCATTTATATTGATGAAGGTTCAGGAGCATTTAGAGGACAAGTTTGGGGAGATGGAGGGCTTGTCCAAAACGCGCTCTGGGTCAGTTCTAATACAAACAGCATCCTCTGCCCAGTCATGGAGGTTGCTCGCTTGTGACAAGTTGGGGGATGTTCCAGTTACCATCACGCCCCATAAGAATTTAAATATGGTCCAGGGTATTATATTCCACAGGGACCTTCTTCTGCAATCAGACGATGAACTACGCGCCAACCTAGAACGACGAGGTGTTCACTTCGTCCGGCGCGTTCATCAGGGTCCAAGGGATAATCAGGTAGCCACTGGTGCCTTCATCTTGGCCTTCGAGGGTGATGTCTTACCCAGAAAGGTCAAGGTGATGGTTTACCGCTGTGATGTGAAGCCATATATCCCTCCTTCGATGCAGTGTTTTAAATGCTGGAAGTTTGGGCATATGTCATCCCAATGTACTTCCAGTATCACGTGTCGAGACTGTGGACGTCCTTCGCATCCCAATACTCCATGTGCCCCGCCTCCTATCTGTGTTAACTGTGGAGAACACTATTCCCCCTGCTTGCCGGAGTGTAGGATATTCCAGAAAGAACGGAAGATCATGGAATATAACACCCTGGACAACCTGACCTACACTGAGGCTAAGCTGAGATATGAGAGGCTACATCCTGTCCCAATGACGTCACCCTACACCACTGCTCCAGTAACGGTTCTCCCATCTCGTGTGTTGTCCTGTACAGTTGGTTCTATGATCCGTCAGCATCCACCTGCCCCCTTGATTCTGGAGGGCACTTCACTCCCTGTTGCTCCTGCTCCATCTACTTCAGGAGCAACACCCCCCAATCATCGGGGACATCAATTCCCACCTCCCAGCTGGAGAAGCGTAAGCCTTCTTCGGCTCCTCTCGCCAGAAAGGGGTCCCTTGGGGACTTCCCTTCGCAAGTTCAGACCAGTGGAAAAGCGGACACCAACCAGTTGCTGAAGCAACCACAGGTCGCTGGTTGTAGGGCTTCACGGTCCTTGTCCATCCCCGAGACTGACCCGGTGAAGCCCTCCTAGCCGGAACCAACGAAGGCGCAGCGTGAAAAGCTAAAACAGAAAAAGGCTCCCAAGAATCCAGCCATATCAGTGGCACCCATTCCACTGCTTCCTACAAGCTCAGCATCTGAGGATGATGTCGAGATTCTGGTGTCTGCTGAGTACCTGGATCTCGCTGGACCTTCGGATGCAATGGATGTCCCTTGGGTGGATACTGAATCGGTGGCAGCAACTGACCCAGTGGCGTAATCTGCCTCCCCAGTCCCTTCACGCCTTTCTCAGCCATGGACAATGTCATCCTCCAGTGGAACTGTGGTGGTTTCTTCCACCATCTTGCTGAGCTCCGACAACTTCTCAACCTACACTCTTTCTTCTGCAGTACTCTTCAAGTAACTTGGTTTCCAGCGATGTGAGCCCCCACCCTCCGTGGCTATCGGGGTTCTAATATGAGCCAGGTAGCTTATGGAAGGGTATCTGGTGGCGTCTGCATCTATGTCCTTCACTCTCTTCTCAGCGAGTCTGTCCCTCTATAAACACCTTTAGAGGCTGCCGCTGTTCGGATGTGGACGCCACAGGCTGTTACTGTCTGCAGTTTGTATCTTCCACCAGATGGTGATGTCCCACAGCATGTCCTGGCTGCGCTGATAGCCCAATTGTCGCCACCTTTCCTGTTACTGGGTGGGTCAGTGGCAACAGGCAGAGGCAGCACTGTTGAGCATGTATTGGCACAGCTCGACCTTGCCATTTTAAATGATGGTGCCTTCACACATTTCAGTGTGGCACATGGCACATACTCAGCCATCAACCTTTCGATCTGCAGCCCTAGCCTCTTACTGTCTGGCAATGGAGTGTGCCTGACGACCTATGTGGTAGTGACCACATTCCGATCTTTCTGTCACTGCCACAGCATCACTCTTCTGGGCGCCCTTGCAGATGGGCTATGCATAAGGCTGACCAGGACTTGTTCTCCTCCATGGCCGCTATTGCGCCTCTTTCTAATGAAGCCATTGATGTGGTGGTTCACTCGGTCACCACTGGCATCGTTACTGCCGCACTCTGCCATTTCCCATTCTTCTGGGTTCCCTCAGCAGAGGTCTGTGCCTTGGTGGTCGCCTGTGATCGCCGAGGCGATTAAAGATCGCAGGCGGGCGCTCCAGCATCACAAGCGGCATCCCTCATTAGAAAACCTAATCGCCTTTAAACGGCTCCGTGTGCGAGCCCACCACATCATTCGCCAACACAAGCAGGAGTGCTGGGAGTGGTATGTCTCCACCATTGGCCTCCATATCTCTCCATCGCAGGTTTGGACCAAGATTAGGCGCCTCTATGGCTATCGGACCCCTGTCAGTGTCCCTGCACTGTCACTGAATGTAGCAGTTTGTACTGACTCCGAAAAAATTAAAACCGCTTAGCAGACCATTTTGCTCTCAGTTCCGCTTCTGTGAATTACCCACTGTCCTTCCGCTCCATTAAAGAGCGGTTGGAACGTCGGAGCCTTTCATTTGACACCCGCCATCCTGAATCCTACAATGTTCCATTCAGTGAGTGGGAATTCCACAGTGCCCTATCCGCTTGCCCTGATACAGCTCCCAGGCCAGATCGCATCCAGTCAGATGCTGAAACACCTCTCAGTGGACTGCCAGCGACGCCTCCTCGACCTTTACAACCGTATCTGGGTCGAGGGTGAGTTTCCATCGCAATGGGGAGAAAGCATTGTTATACCTGTTTTGAAACCAGGCAAGAACCCATTGGAGGTGGACAGCTACCGCCCCATTAGCCTCACCAACGTCGTTTGCAAGTTGTTTGAAAGCATGGTGAGCCGGCAGTTGAGTTGGGTACTCGAGTCTCTGGGCCTTCTCACTCCAGCTCAGGGTGGGTTCCGTAAAGGCCGCTCTGCCGCCGCTGATCTGTTGAGCCTGGAGTCAGCCATCCATACGGTGTTTGTCAGCCGTCAGCACCTCACCACTGACTTTTTTGAAATGCGGAAGTCGTACGATACGACATGGCGCCATCACATCCTCTCTACGGTTCATGGCTGGGGTCTTTGGGATCCGCTGCCGATTTTCATACGAAATTTTCTGTCGCATCGTACCTTCTGCCTGCAAGTCACGCCCTCCCATAGTTCCCCCCGAGTTCAGGAGAATGGGGTACCACAGGGATCTGTCCTAAGTCTCTGCATGTTTTTAATTGCAATTAACGGGCTCGCTGCAGCGTTGGGAATGTCCGTCTCAGCTTCCTTGTATGCTGACGACTTCTGCCTCTACTACGGCTCCATTGGCATTGCAGCTGCTGAACGTCAGCTGCAGGGCGCTATCCACAATGCGCAGTCTTGGGCTGTAGCACATGGCTTCCAGTTTTCGGCTGCCAAGACCTGCGTTATGCATTTCTGCCGGCGACGCACTGTTCACCCTGAGCTGCGGCTTCATATTGCTGGCGAACCTCTTGTTGTGGTGGAGACACATCAGTTTTTGAGTGTGGTCTTTGATGCCTGGTTGACTTGGCTCCCAAATATTCAGCAGCTTAAAGAGATGTGTTGGCGGCATCTTAATGCTCTGCAATGTTTGAGCCACACCAGCTGGGGTGCCGACAGATCTACCCTCTTACAGCTCTACCAGGCGTTAATCCAGTCCCGTCTCGATTATGGGAGCCTGCCTTATGGTTCAGCAACCCCTTCTGCGTTGTGAGTGCTGGACCCAATCCTTCACATCAGGATACGACTTGCCACTGGTACTTTCCGGACCAGCCCTGTGAACAGCATACTTGTGGAGGCAGGTGCCCCTCCACTGCAGTTACAGCATCAACGTTTACTGGCCATTTATGCTACACATGTTCGTAGCTTGCCCAGACATCCTAATTATCGTCTCCTGTTCTCTCAGTCGGTCGTCCATCTCCCAGAACGTCAGACCCGGTCGGGCTGTACGATCACGGTCCGCATCAGAGAGCTTCTCTCAAGGCTTGGGGTTTTCCCTCTTCCACCTCCTTTCCGGGCCCCCCTGCGTACACCCCTGTGGTGTGTGCCCTACCCTTGCCTTTGGCTTGAATTGGCACAGGGCCCGAAGGACTCACTCCCTCCAGAGGCCTTCCGCCGCCGCTTTCTTTCCATTCTTGCCACGTATCAGAGCTCTGGCGTTGTTTACACTGACGGTTCGATGGTTGCTGGTCGTGTCGGTTATGCTCTCACTCTAAAGGACCGTTATGAACAACAGTCATTGCCGGCTGTCTGCCGCATTTTCACTGCTGAGCTGATCGCCATCTTTCGTGCCGTAGAGTATATCCACTCCTGCTCAGGTGAGTCCTTCGTTATCTGTAGCGACTCCCTGAGCGGTTTACGAGCTATCTACCAGTGTTTTCCCCACTCTCGTCTGGTGATGGCTGTCCAGGAGTCCCTCCATACTCTTGCCCGTTGCGGCCACTCTGTGGTCTTTGTGTGGACACCCGGTCATGTCAGCATCCAGGGCAATGAACATGTTGACCGCCTGGCCAGACAGGCCACCAGTGAACCAACTCTGGACATTGGCCTCCTAGAGACTGATTTGCGAGCAGTCTTACGCCACAAAGTTTTCGTGCTTTGGGACGCTGAATGGCGCGATCTGACCACACCTAATAAACTCCGTGCTGTCAAGGAGACGACGATTGTGTGGCGGTCATCCATGAGAGCCACTCGCAGGGACTCAGTTGTCCTTTGTCTGCTTTGCATTGGCCACACCCGGCTGACGCAGAGATATTTACTGAGCCTCTCTGTTGCTGCGGGGCGGCTTTGACGGTAGTCAACATTTTGTTGGCCTGTCCACTTTTAGCTGTGCTCAGGCAGACATTTGCGCTGCCTGATACGCTCCCTGCCCTTTTAACAGATGACACTGCCATGGCAGGCTTAGTTTTGCGTTTTATTCGCGCAGGTGTTTTTTATCACTTACTCTGAGTGTTCGTAATATTTTTGTTATGAGTCTGGCCTTTGGCCTACGATTTTAGACTCGGTTATTCTTTAGTGTTTTTCTAGGTGGTTGGCTTTTCCTTTTTGTCTCTATGGTCGGCCAACCACTGTCACACTCTGTGTGATTTTAATTCCTTTTGTCTGGTCTCAGTCTGCTTTTCCTTGTCCTGTGTCGTATGTTGACATGTCCATTGTTCGTATTTATTCTGTGTGGGTGTTTGAAGTTTTGGAAAAAGGGACCGATGACCATAGCAGTCTGGTCCCTTTACTCCCACAAACCAACCAACCAACAAATATAATGAACCCAGGCATTCACGATCAGTTCCAGGCACCGTGAGCTTTTATGAGAAAGGCTGTATAACACCACTCTAATCAATAATTGGAAGTATAAGTGTCTGTACAAGTTTCTTTTTCAGGTCAAGAGAGAAGAGCGTTTCATACAGGGTGTTTCAAAAATGACCGGTACATTTGAAACGGCAATAAAAACTAAACGAGCAGCGATAGAAATACACCGTTTGTTGCAATATGCTTGGGACAACAGTACATTTTCAGGCGGACAAACTTTCGAAATTACAGTAGTTACAATTTTCAACAACAGATGGCGCTGCAAGTGATGTGAAAGATATAGAAGACAACGCAGCCTATGGGTGCGCCATTCTGTACGTCGTCTTTCTGCTGTAAGCGTGTGCTATTCACAACGTGCAAGTGTGCTGTAGACAACATGGTTTATTCCTTAGAACAGAGGATTTTTCTGGTGTTGGAATTCCACCACCTAGAACACAGTGTTGTTGCAACAAGATGAAGTTTTCAACGGAGGTTTAATGTAACCAAAGGACCGAAAAGCGATACAATAAAGGATCTGTTTGAAAAATTTCAACGGACTGGGAACGTGACGGATGAACGTGCTGGAAAGGTAGGGCGACCGCGTACGGCAACCACAGAGGGCAACGCGCAGCTAGTGCAGCAGGTGATCCAACAGCGGCCTCGGGTTTCCGTTCGCTGTGTTGCAGCTGCGGTCCAAATGACGCCAACGTCCATGTATCGTCTCATGTGCCAGAGTTTACACCTCTATCCATACAAAATTCAAACGCGGCAACCCCTCAGCGCCGCTACCATTGCTGCACGAGAGACATTCGCTAAGGATATAGTGCACAGGATTGATGACGGCGATATGCATGTGGGCAGCATTTGGTTTACTGACGAAGTTTATTTTTACCTGGACGGCTTCGTCAATAAATAGAACTGGCGCATATGGGGAACCGAAAAACCCCATGTTGCAGTCCCATCGTCCCTGCATCCTCAAAAAGTACTGGTCTGGGCCGCCATTTCTTCCAAAGGAATCATTGGCCCATTTTTCAGATCCGAAACGATTACTGCATCACGCTATCTGGACATTCTTCGTGAATTTGTGGTGGTACAAAGTGCCTTAGACGACACTGCGAAAACCTCGTGGTTTATGCAAGATGGTGCCCGGCCACATCGCACGGCCGACGTCTTTAATTTCCTGAATGAATATTTCGATGATCGTGTGATTGCTTTGGGCTATCCGAAACATACAGGAGGCGGCATGGATTGGCCTCCCTATTCGCCATACATGAACCCCTGTGACTTCTTTCTGTGGGGACACTTGAAAGACCAGGTGTACCGCCAGAATCCAGAAACAATTGAACAGCTGAAGCAGTACATCTCATCTGCATGTGAAGCCATTCCGCCAGGCGGACTAGTGCCGAGGTCCGGTGTGCCAGCCAGCCTGCGGATGGTTTTTAAGGCTGTTTTCAATCTGCCTCGGTGAATGTGGCCTGTTTCCCCTTATGCCGCCCCAGTTACACTACGTCGGCGATTGCTGCGCAAACACTGTCTCCACATAAGCATACCCACAACTACTCTACCACCCAAACAGCTGGGGCTGCACTCGTCAGGTATGAGACGAGCCCGGGAGGAGGAGGGCGGGGGGGAGGGGGGTCCACTGGTGGCCGAACCTCACAATAACCGTGGGTTCGGTGCGGGGCGGCGGTGGGGTGGGTGGACTGCTGTGGCCTGTTGTGGGGTCGCCATCCTGGCAGCCACTGAGGGCAACGGTGGGACGATGCCTCTCTGTCGTTTCTAGGTCCCCAGTTCAATACAACAATACACCTATCACAACTCTGGCCTTGTGACACGAAAAGTTATCCTGCTGGAAAATGCCATCTCCATCTGAGCAGACATTAAGCATGAGAGGATGCAAATGATCCGAAAGCTCACATAGGCTACACTGTGATGGAGCATTCGATTACTGCCATAGGTTCAACAAGGGGAACCCCAAGTGAATGGCCCCCTCCCCCCTCTCGCCCCCATCCACCACCACCAGCCTGCGTCCGTGGCGTTGTATGTCTTACAAGCAGCCTTTTGCTTAATGACGGTGTATCCGGCCACAAACTTTCTAATGCCTGGCTCGTTAGTTTTATTAGCTGTAGCCTAGCAGTACTGCAAACTCAGACATAACCTGTGGCTGTTTCATAGCAAACAACTATATGCCTACGATAATGTACGCTCGCTCATGTACAGCGCAAATGTGTTATCAAAGCCACCCTCACTCACGACTAGGCAGTTAATGTCGATGTGGAAATGAAATCCGACCTCACGAGAGACAGTGCCGTGGGGAACCGGGACGAACTGGTTAACGTGATTTGCTGTCTCACCATTGTCCAGCGGCTGCTGTCGGCTTTTGGCTCCCAAAATACTCAGCTTCTATACGAAAATGGGAGCGCTTATTAGCTACGTTAAATATGTTAGCGACTGCCGAAGAAGAATTGAGAAAATCGAGAAGAAGATTCTGGACTTGTCGATGACTTGGACAGTTATGTTGGAGGAACACTACATAATGCAATACAAGGATCTGAGATACACGCTAGTAGAAGTTATTCGTTAACTCAATTGAATTTTCATTATATTTCTGGATTTAAACTGAACGTAGTTCAAGTATAGTGTTTAATGTCAGTTTTGCCGGCCGCTGTGGCCGAGCAGTTCTAGGTGCTTCAGTCCGGAACCGCGCTGCTGCTACGGTCGCAGGTTCGAATCCTGCCTGGGGCATGGATGTGTATGTAGTCCTTAGGTCAGTTAGGCTTAAGCAGTTCTAAGTCTAGGGGACTGATGACCTCGGATGTTAAGTCCATAGTGCTCAGACCCATGTGAACCATTTTTAATGTCACTTTACAAGTGCTTAATATCTATATTCTTGATGTTGCATTGACTACCAGAACTCTGAACTAAAGTACTTTGTGATATAGATTTTAAGATCAACATTCGTTTTGTAATTTCATTCGTGTGGAATAAGAGATCCTTTTCTAAGCTTCTTACCATAACTGAAAAAGATGTTCGCCGGCGAGATACAAACATGAGGCGATCCATAAACCCAAAGACACCCTGATGGTAGAAAAGTCGCAACACCAAGAAGGTGTGATGCAACATAAACGAAAATTGCTATGCGTATTTCTACATCTGATATATGATGCCTACTCAAATTTCGCAACAGTCGCAAATCAGGCCTGTTTTAAAAACACGTTGCAACCTTCGTGAACGTTAGTTACCTATGAGATGGGACGTGGTGGATTCATCTTAGTCCAGAATGTCTTTAAGGCGACAAAGAAGCCATTATCAACACTTCAGTGAGTTTGAACGAGGTCAAGTAGTAGAGCTACGAGAAGTTGGATGCTCCTTCTGGGACATTGCAGAAAGACTTGGCATGAATGTAGCCATTGTATGTGATTTCTAGCAGTAGTGGTCATGGGAATATATGGTCACAAGAAAACCGGGCTCCGGACGTTTACGTTGCACTACCGAGAGGGAAGCTCATCATGCCCGGCATATGGCTCTGGCGCACCGTACTGCATCTGCAGCAGCAACCTGAGCAGCAGTTTGCACCATGGCGACAGAAGAAACTGTTACAAATCGGTTATTTCAAGGACAACTCCGAGCCAGACTCCCTGTAGCGAGCATTCCACTTACGACAAACCACCTCCATTTGCGACTGCAGTAGTATCAAATGGCAACTCAGTGAAGGGCAGGGTCTGTTGTGTTTTCTGATGAAACCTGGTTCTGCCTCGGTGCCAGTGATGGTCATGTGTTGTTTACGAGGAGGCCAACTGAGGGCCTGCAGTCAACCTGTCTGCGTGCTAGACGTACCGGACCACACCTGAAGGTGTGGCCTGGTGTGCTGATTTGCGTTGCTGCAAGATCACTCTTGTGGTTATCCCACGCATCCAGAATGGAAATTTGCACGTCAGTCTAGCGATTCGCCTGTTGTGCTGCCATTTATGAACAGCATTGCCGGGGGTGTTCTCCAACTAGATAACGAACGACCACATACCGTTGTTGTAAGCCAGCATGCTCTACAGAGTGTCGACGTGTTACCTTGACCTGCTCGATTTCCAGATATGTCTCCAATCAAGTGCATATGAGACTTCATCGAACGATAACTCCTGTGTCATCTACAACCACCATTAACCGTCTCTGTACTGATCGACCAAATAGAACAGGCACGGAACTCCATCCCACAGACTGACGTCCGGCACCTGGAAAACACAATGCACGCACTTGTGCATGCTTGCATTCAACTCTCTGGCGGTTACACCGTCTATTACTGTACCAGCATTCCACATTTGCAGTGGCTTATCTCGAGCTTACATTAACTTGTGATATTGCCATGTTAATCACTTAAACATGTTACCTAGACGAATGTGTTCCCGAAATTTCATTATTCTACATTAATTAATTTTTGATGTTTCGTTTTTGTCCGTAAATGTATTTTAGAAAAAGTTTCATGACAGCAATAACTTGCAGTGTGTTATGTGTGTTTCCTTTCAGACGTGGACCGACAGTTACGTTAAGATTTGTGGAGACTGTGGAAGCATTCCAGTCGTCGGCCTTTGCAACAAGAATTGCAGCATACGCTTTATTTGCAATAAATGATATCGGCTCATGAGATACTACTTCTGATAAATGAGTAAGAAACGCTCAGAATATTTTAGAAAACAAAAGATGGAAAAAACATTCGGAAAGAGGTTGAACCTTACTCAAGACAACTCAGGATATGAAGACGCTAACAACTGCACAACAGGTTCGATGCAGGAGCTACACTTTGTGATCAAAAGTATCCGGACACCCCCAAAATCATACGTTCTCCATGTTAGGTGCATTGGGCAACCACCTATTGCCAGGTACTCCATATCAGCTACCTCAGTAGTCATTAGACATCGTGAGAGAGCAGAATGGGGCTTTACCGCGGAACTCACGTACTTCGAACGCGGTCACGTGATTGGGTGTCACTTGTATCATATGTCTGTATGCGAGATTTCCACACCCTTAAGTATTCCTAGGTCCAATGTTTCATAGGTTACAGTGAAGTGGAAACGTGAAGGAACACATACAGCACAAAAGCTTACAGGCTGACCTCGTCTGTTGACTGACAGAGACCGCCGACAGTTGAAGAGGGCCGTAATGATATCTATCCAGACATCTATCCAGACCATCACACAGGAATTCCCAACTGCACCAGGATTCACTGCAAGTACTATGACAGTTAGGTGGGAGGTGAGAAAGCTTGGATTTCATGATCGAGCTGCTGCTCATAAGCCACACATCACTCTGGTAAGTGCCAAACGAGGCCTCGCTTGATGTAAGGAGCGTAAACATTGAACGATTGAGCAGTGGAAAAACTTCCTGTGGAGTGACAAAGCGGGGTACACACTGTGGTGATCCGATGACAGAGTGTGGGTATGCCGCATACCTGTTGAACGTCATCTGCCAGCGTGTATAGTGCCAACAGCAAAATTCGGAGGCGGTGGTGTTATGGTGTGGTCGTGTTTTTCGTGGAGGGGGCTTGCACCCCTTGTGTTTTGCGTGGCACTATCACAGCATAGGCCTACACTGATGTTTTAAGCACCTTGTTGCTTCCTTCGGCAATTCGGGGATGGCGATTGCATCTTTCAACACGTTCGTATTGCACGGCCTGTGGCGGATTGGTTACACGAAAATAACATCCCTGTAATGGACTGGCCTGCACAGAGTCCTGACCTGAATCCTATAGAACACCTTTGGGATGTTTTGGAGCGCCGACTTCATGTCAGGCCTCATCGACCGGCATCGATGCCTCTCCTCAGTGAAGCACTCCGTGAAGAATGGGCAGCCATTCCCCAAGAAATCTCCCAGCACCTGATCGAATACATGCCTGCGAGAGTGGAAGCCGTCATCAAGGCTGAAGGTGAGCAACATCATATTGAAATCCGAGCATTACCGCGCGGCTTCCCCCGTCGAGTCCTCCCTCGGACACGAATGTGTGTGTTGTCCTCAGCGTTAAGTTAGTTTAAGTTGCATTAAGTAGTGCGTAAGCATACGAACCGATGACCTCAGCAGTTTGGTCCCGTAACACCTTACCACAAATTTCACTTTTCCAGCATTACAGATGGAGGGCGCCACGAACTTGTAAGAGATTTTCAGCCAGTTGTCCGGATACTTTTGATCACATTGTGTAAGCTTCCCCACGTAGAATGCATTGTTTAACGGCTGTACTCGCGCATTGCATTATTTGATATTTAAAATGCAAATTAAAGGTGCTTATCATAGATCTTCATAGCGTCGTAGCACACAAGATATAACACTAAAAACATCAACTATATGAAGCCATTATCTGTCGATAAGTAGTTTCCTGCCATCTTGTTATAACAACTCGTATCTAAAATGACACGTTTCCCAGAGAGTCAATTCGCTGATGCTTTGGAGCAGCTTATATTCATAGCACTTACTCTATGAGAAAGAATCACCAAATACAAAGTTTAAAGCCGTAAAATATGGCAGCTCCTATGTTCTGATTGTGACGGAAAACGATGTATCATTTTAGTGGCCAAGTTCCTCTCAACGAGGCAAACATCTGACATTCCAGGTCCTCGACAGTGTAGTGGAACGTGGAATTCCACGCTGTGACGTCACCAGATCCTCTTCCACGTGTGTTTTCACATCCGGTGAGAGGATGACTTAACGCGTATGCACTGCGCTGTATGCTGTGAGAAACAAGCTGTAATCGTATGACTCTATAAACTGCTTGTAACAGGAGACATTCATGATCACAGGCGTCCGAAAGGTGGGGCGAGAGGGACAACTTGCCCCTTCCTGGTATCTGGATGTAGGCTTTTTATTCACTAAATAATTCTCTTGAATTTATAGCAATTATTGACTTCTACGCATATAAACTGCATATTAATATTGCCTTAGCGCGACAGGAAGTACCGTGATTTTAGCCTATGTCGAGATTTACTTGTATTTCACGTGGTTTACGAGAAAATATGCTGACACCATGGAGCGATGCCAGTATCGGCGCTATTGTGCAGTCAAAATGGCTGAGAGCACTCACAGAACAGTGCTGATATAGTGTCCTCAATCGCCTCTTTGCCTCTTCCTCGCACAGCCCTTACAGAGGAATAGGAAGCGACCCGTTCAACATACTGACGTGCGGATTCCCAGAACAACATAAGCTTGGCAGCGGTATACACGCGCTCACCGTCCATCTTCAACTTCAAGAGCGACCCCTCATCTTGC
The DNA here is from genome assembly GCF_023864275.1 of Schistocerca cancellata. NCBI lineage: Eukaryota > Metazoa > Arthropoda > Insecta > Orthoptera > Acrididae > Schistocerca > Schistocerca cancellata. The sequence goes on along the minus strand of NC_064630.1, from coordinate 355,220,473 downwards.
TGCACAACAGAATCACAATACTAGATTACCGTTTGTTTGTGGGCAAAGAAGATCCGTGATGGCTTGCAAATTCTACATTCAGATTTACACAGTAGAGCTGCTGCAACAGATTGTAAAGAACAAACCGATTTCTGCTTAATTTATGAGTCCTAATCGTTCTGTCGAAACAGAAAATTCCTTTCCACTCTGCAGAAGAGAGAGAAAAAGAGAAAAAAATTCGAAGTCTAAAGGCTGATTTCTCCATGAATTGTAACACAACACTACATGCAGTCATATAGTACCAGTTCTGCTGCCCAGCTGGAATGATTGCTCGATAGTTTGACATCCTTGAGAAACGTGCTACCCCCTAGTCTGTGTGTGATTTTGGAAGATTTATTACGGCAATTTTATCAGTTACATGCTCTTCCCGATACTTTACGTAACCAAGCCAAAAAACTTAGACTTACGAACACCTTTTCTTACTTTTAGTTTTGCCGGTCAATACAAAAAGTAAAAAGACATAAAATGATGAAATAAGTCCATTATCGTGATAAGACTTGTTTTATAAGCAAACACAGTGTTGTAGATGACATCAAATGTAATACGCCTTCTTTCAAAGTTTCCAGCCTGTTCCACCAATTCGAGGAATATTAATTATGGTTATTTTAGTTGATATTCAACTGGATTTTCTCACTCGTTCTCAATTTTCTGTTTCAAAAGTTTAATTTTAGTTTCGTACGTCATTATGAGGATACATATACACAAATGAAAAGAATTTTTGCATCAGCTCGGTTCCGAGAGTTCAGGAACCAATACAGAGATCAACATAAATATCATTTCCGCCATTTTCATTGCTCATGAAAACCACACATTGCATAATGGGATTTTTACTCTGCAGCGGAGTGTGCGCTGATATGAAACTTCCTGGCAGATTAAAACTGTGTGGCGAACCGAGATGCGAATTCGGGACCTTTGCCTTTCGCGGGCAAGCGCTCTACCATCTGAACTACCCAAGCACGGTTCGCAGGAGAGCTCCTGTGAAGTTTGGAAGGTAGGAGACGAGGTACTTTCGGAATTAAAGTTGTGAGGACGGGGCGTGAGTCGTGCTTGGGTAGCTCAGATGGTAGAGCGTTTGCCGGCGAAAGGCAAAGGTCCCGAGTTCGAGTCTCGGTCCGGCGCACAGTTTTAATCTGCCAGGAAGTTTCACAATTTGCATGTTGTACCACCATACAGCGAGACCTTCAGAGATGGTGGTCGAGACTGCTGTACACACCCGTACCTCTAATACTCAGCAGCACGTCCTCTTGCATTGATGCATGCCTGTATTCGTCGTGGCATACTATCCACAAGTTCATCGAGGCACTGTTAGTCCACTCCTCAACGGCGATTCGGTGTAGATCCCTCAGATTGGTTGGTGGGTCACGTCGTCCATAAACAACCGTTATCAATCTATCCCACGCATGCTCGATAGGGTTCATGTATGGAGAACAAGCTGGCCACTCTAGTCGAGCGATGTCGTTATCCTGAAGGAAGTCATTCACAAGATGTGCATGATCGTAGCGGGAATTGTCGTCCATGAAGACGAATGCCTTGCCAATATGCTGCCGATTTTGTTGCACTATCGGTCGAAGGAAGGCATTCACGTATCGTACAACAGTTACGACGCTTTCCATGAACACCAGCAGCGTACGTCGGCCCCACATAATTCCACCCCAAAACAGGTAGAGAACCTCCACTTTGCTGCACTCGCTGGACAGTTTGTCTAAGGGGTGCAGCCTGACCGGGTTGCCTCCAAACATGTCTCAGGTGAGTGTCTGGTTGAAGGCATATGCGACATTCATCGGTGAAGAGAACGTACGCCAATCCTGAGCGGTCAATTCGGCATGTTGTTGGGCCCATCTGTACCGCGCTGCATGGTGCTGTGGTTGCAAGGATGGACCTCAACGTGGACCTCGGGAGTGAAGTTGCGCATCATGCAGCTTATTGCGCACAGTTTGAGTCGTAGCACGACGTCCTGTGGCTGCACAAAAACATGCTGGCGTTGCTGTGAGGTTCCCCCGAGCCATAATTCGTAGGTCATCCACTGCAGTAGTAGCCCTTGGGCGGCCTGAGTATGCATGTCATCGACAGTTGCTGTCTCTCTGTATCCACATGTCTGAACAACACCGCTTTGTTTCACTCCGAGACGCCTAGATACTTCCCTTGTTGAGCGCCCTTCCTTGCACAAAGTAACGATGCGGACCTGATCGAACCGCGGTATTGACCGTCAAGGCACGGTTGAACAACAGAGAACAGGAGCCGTGTACCTCCTTCGTAGTGGAATGTCTGGAACTAACATATATGTAAAATTCATGTATGGGCCAAATAGGACCACGCGAGGTACGATCCATCAATATCAATTCTGATGCTTGGCATTCCTTTCAGCCTTTCGGAATGAGGTCTCTTGCTTTCTTTTCTCTAACTTCCCTCTGATCAACTTTCCAAATAAATATCTTTTACCTGAATATTTTTCTGTCTGTAATGTCTGCCTGAGTTATACTGGCTACTTTAAGATCGTCCTTATTCGCAGCTCAAGTTTGTCCTTACTTTTGTGTTCGTGGAATTCTGTTATTTGTTTTGTCAATCTAGTGGGTGCAATTCTTTTAATGTGCGTATAAAATCTAAGTCTTCGTTTTCTCATGTGACCATGTATGTCTGTATTTTTCTATTTCCGTATTATTTCTCAGCCTGTAAGTTTATGCATCAGTAATTTTGGGACCTAATATTTTCCTAATAATCTTTCTTTCGAATTTCTTCAATATTCCTCTTCCTATTTAAAATTAAAGTTTCTTCTTCGTAAGGTGCTGTAATACCTAAGTTTGCTGAATTTAGAAAGTGGTTTTTTAATATAAATATTTTGTGTTAATCTGTATGAAGTTGCCATTTTTTGACAGCGATCTCCGTTTGCAGCTTTTTCCAGACCATTGTCTTGTATGATTTCCCCCAAGTATTTAAACTGAGAAGTCCTTGTTATTTTTACATATTTTGTGTTCAAAACTTTTGAGCTTGTTTGTTGCACGTTACATAGTAGCTGGCATTGCAAGGGTACGTGTTTAATCCAATTTTATGTTAGTAGATCTCATCTCCAGTCTCCCTGCCCATCTTCACCACCTCTGTCCACCTCTTCCGGCCACCTCTCTCTGTCCATCACCTCCTGCCACTCTCTCCATCACCTCATCTATTAACGTGATCAGTCTTGTATTCTATTTGCACCTCTCCCAACTCGCTGTCCATCTCCTCCTCTTTCCTTTCTCTGTCCATATCCTCCTCCTCCTTTGTCTCTTCGTCTCCTCCTCTCCCATCTCTGTACCTATCTCTTCCTTCCTCTGTCTCCACTCATCTCCTCCTCTTTCCTTTTTCTGTCCATCTCCTCTTCTCCCCTCTCTATGCCTATTTTACCCTCTCCAGTCTCTGACCATTTCCTACTCTCTGTGACTACCTCCTTTTTCCCCCTTTCTGTCTGTCCATCTCCTCTTCCTCCCTTCTCTCTTCAAGTTATGAGGCTGGTGGTTCTTACCCCTACAGAGTTTCTTTCCAGACTATGAATAATTTGTGTATCAAATTTGACTGAAATGGTTCCAGGGTTTACAATGAGCATTTGACCCATAACTTTGCCCGCACATGTCAAATATATTTCATAGATATTTAACAAATTACACGCATATTGGTACACATATTTCACCTAGATGTTTAGCGAGTTTTGCTCAGCAGTTTCAATTCCAAGCAGCTCCATGTTTATGACATCGTATCTTCTGAAGTAGGTGCTGTACATCCTATCATATACTGTATGTGCCCACCGTCTACGTAATGTGTTGTGAATAGAGTTAGCAGAAAAAAGTAATAATCTAAAACGTCATGCATGATGCTGAAGTTTCTCGCACATCTCAGTGATTATGACGTTACTTATTCTAAGCTATGAGTCCTTCAATGACATATTACTCTAGGTACATTTAGCTGCACATATGGATGAAATAAAATGATCATCTTGCACTGACGGCCCGAAAAACCCCAAAAATGGTTCAAATGGCTCTGGGCACTATGGGACTTAACTGCTGCGGTCATCAGTCCCCTAGAACTTAGAACTACTTAAACCTAACTAATCTAAGTACATCACACACATCCATGCCCGAGGCAGGATTCGAACCTGTGACCATAGCAGTCGCGCGGTTCCGGACTGAGCACCTAGAACCGCTAGACCACCGCGGCCGGCCGGAAAACCCACCTGAGGAAGTTCTGCCCCGAGTTGCAAATCCTTTCAGTTGGCGACTTGCTTGTCTAAGATGATAAAATTGTGATGAAGAGAACACAACAGCCAGTCTCCGAGCAAAGGAAAGTCCGACTCGACTGGAAATCGAACCCGGGCCCGTTGCATGGCAGTCAGACGCGCTGACCACTCAGCTAAGGGGGCAGACGACGTATCTCGACACCGCCTGTGAAATGTGATGCGAATAGAGATACTAGTAAAGAAGTAATAAAGTAAAGCGTAATGCATGATGCAGTTGTTTTTCATGCATCTCTGTGCTTATGACGTCACATTTCCTGAAATAAGTGTCGCACGATGATGTAATTTTTCTGATACATTCAGAGGTACGTAAGAATACTATCTGTAAAATGTATCACAAATACGTTTAGGAGTAAGCAAGCAATAAATTAAAGCGTCAAGCTTCATGTGCAGTTTTACAGAGTGAACAACGAAAAAGTAGTAAACGATAAACATTTTTCCTTCCGACATTTTGTGGCGGTCGTCAGCGAAAAAGTTTCGTAGAGGTTCGAAATTATGTGTGAAGTTTGTTGCAAGTCTCTCAGCTCTCTCATACTCAAATACTGGATAACTAAACTATGGGATACGCTGCTTTTTCACCCCGCCCCCCTCCCCCACTTTGCTAGGTGGGTGATTCTTTATTCTTTCCAGACAATAAATGACCTGTACGGTATACCAAGTTTGGTTAAAATTGATCCAATGGCTTGGGAGGAGACGTGGAACATACATAAATACATGCATACCAATATAATTTGTGTGGATGTATATATATAGGGCGTAATGGGAATAAGTCAGGTATTTCTATCGGTGACTAATAATTATAGCCATTACTACTCACATGTTTTTAGGTTGGATAGTACCTGCAATTACATGTAGCAAGTGCAAGCCATTAATGCTTATTTTGCCTGGACTGCAGGTCACGTGTTGAAGAGTGAACCCAAACCGGCCAGTATTCTGGCAGGCATAGTCCGCTTAGTGGTGTGGTACGATGGTGGCTCGGAAAACATCAGGTCGTTAGGTTTGTGACACGTTTGGGAGAAGACTGTTGTAGTAAGGTACCACAATAATAACATCGGAATCTTTATTCATATTTTACTACTGTAAATTTAGCTTTATTTCATAACTCGTTGCGTACGCTGTATTGAATCATATAAGGCTGAGATATTATATCGTTGAACCAAAAAGTGGCATTGTAAGTAACATGAAAGATGTGCTTTACATATACAATTGAATCGCTTACCGCTTGGATATCGAAGTGATCTGTCTTAAAATTATTAATTAGACGACTAACAACCGCTTGAGATCAATAAATTTTGTGGAATTCTTGTCAAATTTAGTTCCTGAGCCACAACGCGTTTTCGAACTCATATAATCGCATGCATGAAAACTGGAAATTACAGAACTTTGCCTCCTCTTGAAAAATTTTCTACGCACGCCGATGCTCATGATTCTTGATTAAATAAGACGCTGGGGGGTAAAAAAGAGCCGTAACTAAATATCTGATCTGCGACTGCTCAACATAAACCGTTTAGAAATCAGGGGGATATTCGTATAACAATTCCTGTTGGAGCCATTACCTAATTGCTTATATCTCGCAGCTAAATAGTTTCTGTAGTGTACATAAATATCAGAGGTAACGTGCTGATCAAAGTCTAAGTAAGTAATTTCTATGGATGTATTGCAACCAGCATAAATGCAGTAAATTTGAAGGTTGGGTGATTAAATGTTGGAGGTTGCGTGCTCGTACAATCGTCGAGATGTATAAGAATTCATCGGTGCTAATTATGCATTGTTTCGTCGTTGTGCACTGATTGGAACCACAAGGAAAGATTAACAGAAATCTTTGCAGTACAAAATAAAAAATGCTGCCGTAAGTATTTTCTTTACTGCAACGGTTATTCTATCCGTTCCAAGGATAAGATGAGCTGAAAGCTACTCCTTCACAAGTGTTACTTTAACCATAGGTTTAGGCTATACCAATTTTTGCAGTTCAGGGAGGTAACTAGGATAATATCTCATGCTACAAATCGGCAGACTGTAGTAACATTTAATCCCATTGTAGTTTATTCATTTTTATGATACAGGAACGGAACTAGTCACACGGCTTTGCAGTTTATGCTCTGTGGAGCAAAAACCTCTCCAATCTCTTGTTGGCTGCGATGCAAAAAAGTAACTTAACGCCTTGTTGACTAATTGCCACGACATAAAGGCTCCTGCACAAAAATAAATAAAATAAAAATAAACAAAGCTTTCCCACTTCGCGAATTGGTAGTACCTGATGTATAGGATAATTGAATAACTATGGATTGTTGTCATGAGAGGCGTAAAAGTAATGCGTGTCGAACTTATAACGGCATACTACCCTTTCCGTCTAGATTCTGCTTCTATGAGAAGTCACTCACCGGAAGAACTGTTGTGTTTTCGAAAAGTAAAGGACACTGCTAACACATCACGTTGTACCATGAATAATGTAACAAGTGATTGTATCCATGGATCAGGGTCGTAGGTGTCTGAAACCGGCCATTGCTTGACTAATAAATAAAGGGCAAATGCTATAATAATTAATGGTTGGTGCTTCATATCCGAACAAAAAGCTTAAACACTGGAATTTTCAGACTGGAGTATCATTTTATTCTTGAATATACTGCTTGAAATTTATTGCTGTACAGCATAAAAACAGAAGAGTCATTCAAAGTAGTTACTTCCTGCAAAAAAAGAACAGAGTTACACGCGATTCACAGATAGATATTTTCATCCATTTCTCATTCCAAAACTGCAAAACTGACAAAGCTAAGTACATCTGTCATAGTAACGATGATTCTGATAAGCTGATTATTGACTGCGTCCTGTTTACACTTCATTTGCCCTTACTGTTCTGTCTCTGGTCTGGAACGTGTGGAGAATGTTAAGACGAGAGAGTAAACGAGAATTTATGATGGAGGGCATTGTCGTATTTTCTGGTACTCAAACGTTAATTAAACAGAAGCAGAGAAAATTCCTGATTGGCGAGGGATAATGGAGCGCTGGATCAAATGAAATATTTTCCCTACTCCGAGAAACGGAAATTCAGTTACAGTCCGAGAGGCGGCATTAATCGCGTATAACGAAGCTCGGTGCTAGCGGCATCTATGCCTCTTGTCATCCTCGAATAACAGCGGCAGCGAGAAGAGACCAGCCAAGGACGTGAAAGAGCTCTCGGAATTTAATCACCGGCAGGCGTCGAGAACTGCTGCCGTCGGAAGTTTATTTGAGGAATCTCGGGCTACAAGACGACATTTGTAGAGAACACTGCACAGGGATGCTTCAAATACCACAATGAACTCAGAGGAAACTGAGGTACAACAAAATAAGAGGTAAATCAAATTATCACCTAACGGTTATATTCAGCATGTCGACCAGGAGTTAACAGGAAAATAACAATGAAGTAAGAGATGAGCTTTAGTCAAAAAGTAATTCTCATGTCGTGCCTGAAACATTACTTACTTGCGTAATGTGAATTGTGTAGTACCTCAATGTGACGAGTGCTTAGCACACACGGTAAGATGTTAAAATTATCTTTTGTGACTATTGAAATCATTTTCCGATGGCATTAGTCATTCTATTTTTTTCAGTCATCAGTCTTCTGACTGGTTTGATGCGGCCTACCACGAACTCCTCTCCTGTGACAACCTCTTCATCTCAGAGTAGCACTTGCAAACTACGTCCTCAATTATTTGCTGAATGTGTTCCAATCTCTGTCTTTCTCTACAGTTTTTGACCTCTACAGCTCCCTCTAGTACCATGAAAGTTATTTCCTGATGTCTTAACAGATGCCCTACCGTCTGTCCCTTCTCCTTGTCAGTGTTTTCCTCTCCGATTCTGCGCAGAATGTCCTCGTTGCTTACCTAATCAGTCCACTTAATTTTCAACATTCGTTTGTAGACCCACATATCAAATGCTTCGACCCTCTTCTGTTTCGGTTTTCCCACAGCCCATGTTTCACTACCACTTACGTTTAGTGAAAAAAATACGAGCTTACGGAATATCGGACCAGGTTTGTGATTGGATTCAGGATTTCCTAGAAGAAAGAACACAACATGTCATTCTTAACGGTTCAAAATCTGCAGATGTAGAGGTAATTTCGGGAGTACCGCAAGGAAGCGTGATAGGACCTTTATTGTTTACAATATACATAAATGACTTAGTTGACAACATCGGTAGCTCCGTGAGGCTATTTGCAGATGACACGGTTGTCTACAAGAAAGTAGCAACATCAGAAGACTCGTACGTACTCCAGGAAGACCTGCAGAGGATTAATGCATGGATGCATGGTGCGACAGCTGGCAGCTTTCCCTAAACGTAGATAAATGTAATATAATGCGCATACATAGGGGCAGAAATCCATTCCAGTACGATTATGCCATAGGTGGTAAATCATTGGAAGCGGTAACGACCGTAAAATACTTAGGAGTTACTATCCGGAGCGATCTGAAGTGGAATGATCACATAAAACAAATAGTGGGAAAAGCAGGCGCCAGGTTGAGATTCATAGGAAGAATTCTAAGAAAATGTGACTCATCGACGAAAGAAGTAGCTTACAAAACGCTTGTTCGTCCGATTCTTGAGTATTGCTCATCAGTATGGGACCCTTACCAGGTTGGATTAATAGAAGAGATAGACATGATCCAGCGAAAAGCAGCGCGATTCGTCATGGGGACATTTAGTCAGCGCGAGAGCGTTACGGAGATGCTGAACAAGCTCCAGTGGCGGACACTTCAAGAAAGGCGTTACGCAATACGGAGAGGTTTATTATCGAAATTACGAGAGAGCACATTCCGGGAAGAGATGGGCAACATATTACTACCGCCCACATATATCTCGCGTAATGATCACAACGAAAAGATCCGAGAAATTAGAGCAAATACGGAGACTTACAAGCAGTCGTTCTTCCCACGCACAATTCGTGAATGGAACAGGGAAGGGGGGATCAGATAGTGGTACAATAAGTACCCTCCGCCACACACCGTAAGGTGGCTCGCGGAGTATAGATGTAGATGTAGATGTAGATACAATGCTGTGCTCCAAACGTACGTTCTGAGAAATTTATTCCTCAAATTTAGCCCGATGTTTGATACTAGATAGACTTATTTTGGCTAGGAATGCTCTTTTTGCCAGTGCTAGCCTAATTTTGATGTCCTCCTTGCTCCGTCCGTCGTTGGTTACTTTGCTGCATATGTATTATAATTCCTTAACTTCATCTACTTCGTGACCATCAATCCTGATGATAAATTTCTCGCCGTTCTCATTTCTGCTACTTCTCATTGCTTCCGTCTTTCTTCGATTTTCTCTCAATCCATTTTCTGTACTCATTAGACTGATCATTCCATTCAGAACATCACGTAATTCTTCACTTTCACACAGCATAGCAATGTCATCAGCGAATCGTATCATTGGTAGATATCCTTTCACCCTGAATTTTAATTCCACTCCTGAACCTTTCTCTTATTTTCATCATTGCTTCTTCGATGTACAAATAGAACAGTAGGGGGGAAAATTACATTCCTGTCTTACTCCCTTTTTAATTCGAGTACTTCGTTCTTGGTCGTCAACTCTTATTATTCCCTCTTGGTTCATGTACATATTGTATATAAGGTGTCTCTCCCTATAACTTTTTCTTTAGTGTTGCTTCCATTATCTACCGCAACTTCACAAGTGACACTCTGGTGCCTTTACCTTTCCTAAAGCCAAACTGATCGTCATCTAACACATCTTCAGTTTTCTTTTCCATTCTTCGGTATACTATTCTTGTCATCAATTTGGATTCATGACCTGTTAAACAGATTGTGCGATAATTCTCGCATTTGTCAGCTCTTGGAGTCTTCGGAAGTGTGTGGATGATATTTTTCCGAAAGTCAGATGGTATGTCGCCAGACTAATTCATTCTACAAACCAACGTGAGTAGTCGCTATGTTGCCACTTCCCCCAATGATTTTAGAAATTATGATGGAATGTTATCGATCCTTTCTGCCTTATTCGCTCTTAAGTCTTCCAAAGCTCTCTTAAATTGTTATTCTAATACTGGATCCCCTGTCTCTTTTAAATCGACTCTTGTTTCTTCTTCTACCAAATAAGACTAATCTTTCCCCTCATACAGGCCTTCAATGTACTCTTTCCTTCTATCTGCTCTCTCTTCCGCATTTAATAGTGGAATCCCAACCGCACTCTCGATGTTACCACCCTTGCTATTTCTATCACCGAAGGTTGTTTTGACTTTCCTGTATGCTGTTCAGTCCACCGACAGTCATTTCTTTATCGATTTCTTCACATTTTTCATGCAGACATTTCGTCTTAGCTTCCCTGCACTTCCTCATTATTTCATTGCTCAGTGACTTGAATTTCTGTATTCCTGAATTTCCCTGAACATTTTTGTACTTCTTTCTTTCATCGATCAGCTGAACTATTTCTTCTCTTACCCACAGTTTCTTTGCAATTACTTTCTTTCTACCTATGTTTTTCTTTCCAGCTTCTATGATTGCCCTTTTTTAGAGATGTCCATTCCTCTTCAACTGCACTGATCTATTCCTTATTGCTCTATTTAGAGCCTTAGAGAACTTCAAATTTGTCTCATTAATCCTTATTACTTCCGTATCCCACTTCTTTGTGTATCGATTCTTCCTGACTAACTTATTAAATTTCAGCCTACTCTTCATCAGTATTACGTTATGATCTGAGTCTACATCTGCTCCTTGGTACGCCTTACATTCCAGGAACTGAATTCTGAATCACTGTCTGACCCTGAGCCTGACCAGGCTGCAGATCGTCTGAGCAGATCAACATAATTTATGTATAGAGTTTAAAGTGAGGGACATAAATGGATAAAATTGAAGAGTAGAGTGGAGTACGAAAAAGGTTCGTGAGCTGAATGAGATTATCACGGATGGCAAAGCCTCACCGTGATGTAACGGCCGCTGGAAAGTTACTACGAAATCACAGAGACCTTCGTCAACGTTTAATACGATTAAAACGAAGCCAAAGAATTTTTGGCAAACTGACAAAATAAGCCTGAGGAGAGAAATACGAGAAGTCTTTAAGGGATCGAATGTCTAATCCTCTCTGCGATTCTGACGAAAACAGTTGAGCCAGTTGTATGTTACATAAACTCATACATGAATGAAAGTTTTTTACCCAGTCGTCCAGTGACCGTGCTATACTGAAATGAGGGATGGTAAAAGAAGGATGTGATGTTAATCTACGGAATTGTTCCATTGTTAGATTTCGTATTGCCGTCCGCTCTTTAGTCTCACGAATGCAGAAATACCAGACATTTACACAAGCGTCCGCGGTGGAAAACATTAAGTGAAGCTGAAGTCCGTAAGTTCCGCGGAGTGCCCCATTCTGCTCTCTCACGATGACTAATGACTACTGAGGACGATGGTATGGAGTACCTAGCAATAGATGGCAATACACTTATATGGATAAGGTGATGTCCGAAAGAACAGACACCATTGATGACCTGCAGCCGTCTAGAACGAAATTAGAATCATATATTAATACCTTCAGCTGCTGACAGGCTTTTAACTCACTTTTTTTATTACAGAGGGCAGCTAACCCTGTGACGGAACACGCTGAGCTACCGTGCCGATATAGAACTATATACTTAGTTCCGGCAATATCGGCCATGACCTTCTTCTTCTGTGCGGATGCACACATATTACCCGAACTCTTGCGGGACTTGGTAAGAATGTCTTCCACGAGTAATGAGTGTGTTGTATAGGTACGCTACTAATGTAGTGTGTGGACATATAAGGTGAGAATGCGGGTCTCGCGGGAGGCATGCGCAAGATAGTCTCTGCAGCGCACTATCCTCCGTGCCCTCGGTGGCTAAGATGGGTACAGCGGCTACCCTGTAAGCAGGAGATCCCGGGTTCGAGAACCGGTCGGGGCACACATTTTCACCTGTCCCCGTTGATAAAGATCAACGCCCGTCAGCAGCTGAAGGTATTAATATACAGCGTGTTTATAAATGAATATAGGGGATTTAACGCTTTATAATATTTATTACATTAAACTTAGAGTTATGAATGATATGTAAAATGAAAGAGCAACACGAACAGTTTTACCAAGAACCTTACAAATGTTCACTGGCATAGCGAAGTAAGCGGTTGGTTGAACTTCACTGTACTCAAGCGCTGGATAGGCTGCGAGGGGCCCAATGACAGGGCTTGCTTTGCATGGCCTCCACGTTCACCCAACGTAAAGTCATGCGATTTTTTCCTTTGGGGCTTCATCAAGGATCATGTGTACGTACCTCCGCTACCAGCAGACCTCCCTGAATTAAGAAACCGGATTGAAGCAGCTGTTGACAATCACTGAAGACACACTTATCAACGTTTGGGAAGAACTCAAGTATAGACTTGATGTGTGCCGTGTGACAAATGGTGCTCACATTGAACATTTATAAGGGTCTTGGTAAAACTGTTTGAGTTGCTCTTTCATTTGACGTATCATTTATAACTGTAAGTTAAATATAATAAATATTATAAAGCGTTATAACCCCGATATTCATTTACAAACACCCTGTATAATTCTAATTTCGAACAATGGACAGGTCTGATCACATCAGACCGACGGCATCTTTTGGCCTAACACAGATTGTGGTATTCGCTACCGATTAAACTCACTGTTCAGTCCTAGCGGTTGTGTTATTTTAAGTGTGTGTGGGGGTGGGGGGCGGCGGGGGGAGGGGGTGGGGGTAGTCCGATTGCACGGTCCCGTGTAGTTGCCCGTGGACACTGGCTGCCAGATGGCTAAAGATGCCAGCCAAATACTAATGGTGATCTCCCTCAGGAGGTCCACCTGTTTCTAAACAAAGTAATTTTCCTTAGTAGCTTTATGGAAACGTGTGTAACTGGGTAGTTGATAGACAGATGGAGGTTGTCAGAGAACGTCCTGGATGCTGGAGGAAACCCTTTCGCTACTGCTGGCCAAACAAAACAAATAAGCCATTTCCGTTTTACATACACGTATCAGTCTACTGGTACGCAGTGCCGCCTCTGACGAGCAACCCCAAGAGATGATAAATGGCTTTGCCCTTATATCGCTGCAGAAAGTTTTTAATCAGACAGACTCCAGAGCAATGACAAACAGACGCGGAAGACAACAAACGAAGCACTCCGACTGCGAGTGAAGTTGTGCGCCCTCTCCTCGCTGCAGGTGCGGGATGTCTGTGTTTCTGTGACAAACAGAAGGAGGGGTTGGGGGTTCTCCTTACGACTGTGTGGGATTAGGAGCGGTAATTAATGCAAAGCCGCGGCTCAGTGGGGCTCCGTCCTAACGGGCCGCGGGGCTTTGGCGAGGCAGCGCGCCCTCTGGAGTCGCGGCTGGAACGCTTTGCAGCACGCGGCGCAGCGTACAGACGGGGCTGGCGGGTGCTTACTTCTTTCCTTAAGTAACCGACGAGGTACTTCACGGGTCCTCTGTCGCACCTTTGCAGTTTCTTTTCCCAAGGTACACGAGCAGAAATTATAAATCAAGGATGATTAATTCCACAGTAATTTTATGTTAGTACCTGCTAGTCGACGTGTTATTCAGAGTATCAGCGCACTTCATCACTTCTGCTTAATCCAAGTCATTTTCGCCATTCTTCTGTGACACATTTCTTCATTTTCGTGTTTTTACAATAAATATTCACTTAAGAAATTCTGTGTGCTTTTCCAACAATTTAAACAACACAATTGAAACCACATATCAATTTTTTCTCAATTTCCTCATGCGTTTGTTACATGTGCGTTTCTTTTTACGAATGTTGTAAGATGTGATTATGGAATTAATTTATGATCTTTTTCAATATGGAAAATTATATACAATACAGTGCAACTTCTCATTACTTATAGCTGCAAAGTTCAAAATTCTCATTCCTTACTCATGGGTTTTGGCAGTCTAATTAAGATTTTTGTTCTTTTCAGTCATATATCCCAGAAGGCTGGAGTGAGGCAAACGGAATAGCAAATGAGAGTAATTGGATGGGATTTCCAGATACGGGATCCGCTTGATGACCAAGGGAAGACTCCAGGAAACCTTCAAAACCGGCGCCTTGGAACCATTTTAATTCCTTTTTTTAATTCCTAGGACGATATTATCCATTTTCCCAGGTAAAAATCAAAGTTATGTATCTCTATCTCTATTGCTCTCCCTTTCTGTCTGTGTGTGTGTGTGTGTGTGTGTGTGTGTTTAGGAATTCCATATCTGGTTACATCTGACACTCTCAGAAAAGGCGTAAGCTAACAATTATAGATTTCTTAAAACTTAAAAGATAATGTTTAAAAATTTTCATAATTGTACACATTATGTACATTACAAAACATTAAAATGTGACTGCTAGTTTCACTTGACTAAGCAACCGTTTTCGGAACTGAGAACAAGCAAACGACAGAAGTATAAAAATGAAAATGTAATTGAAAGTAATAACATACCATCCATTGTAAAATTTATGTCAACCAATGGCTTATTGAATACCATGCGTTGTTTACATAGCTGGGAGCTAGTTAAGAAAACGGAAATGGCCGTCAAATAAGCGTGGATTGTATACAGATTTATAACAACTTTTGCCATGGCTTTCGCAAGTACACATGGCAGTTAGTCTTGCCACAGCTATGATGAGTATGTCACACCTATCTCAGCCCTACTGGAAACATTTCCAAGCTTTTACAAGTTACTTGTTGTAACGATGTTATACATACATTTTATAATTGACTGCAGCCTCAATAAGAATGGTGTCTATCTTTTTGTATGTTACTGCTATTTTTATTTTTGCAGTAATTTTTACTACGTACATATTTGTTTTCTTTCTGTTGCTCCTACATGTTTCGAACTAGTTGCTTATACCTTGCTGGTTCACTTAGTTTTTTTATTGAGAATGTTGCTCATAAGGACCTGACACGATTCACACATGACCCCTCTCAGGCGTATTGTTAATTTATCCATATACAGGGTGTCAGAAAAATCTGAAAAGCTTGTATAGGTTTTGCTCGGTAGGTTGTGGTGAGAAATCACTATTCAGAAAAAAATTCAATACGTTTCGACGTTTCCGATTTAATTAGCACTGAAGTTAGGCCGTTGCGCTCGCGAATTCAATCGGCCTGCCAGAAACAGTTGGTGTCAGTTGTTCTCGCATCGTAGATGATAGCGCACGCAACTGCTCAGCCTTCGGTCAGGGCTCCATCCTTACTATCGTCCCATGTGCAACTTTTGTATCGCTCTCTAACAACACCGTCTCTTGCGGGCCGTTTGAATTATCGCGTGCAACGGCCTGATTGGTTAACTTCAGTGTTAATTAACTCGGAGGAGGTGCAGCGTATAGACTTTATATCTTAACAGTTATTTCTCAGCGCAATGTACCCTGCAACACCCTTACAAGCTTTTCAGACTCTTTCTGATCGCCCTGTATAGTCCACGCTTAACTGGCGGCAGTTTCTGCTCTCTTAAACATATCCCTTCTGTAAGAAATTTTGCCATGAGTAGTGTGTTACTACTTTTATTTACTTCCTCACTCTGAAAATTTCGTAGTGTAGTTCCTAAAATTTTTCTTCAGGCAGTTTTCTGTTCTTTGCTTGTTTTCAGATTTGAAGGTGGTTTCCGAGTCAACTGAAACCAGTCATCGCATCTTAATTTCTTATAATGTATGTGACCAAGGCAGTCATAAAAAAATTTAAAAATATTAAATTTTAAGAAATCTAACACGTGTGAAACAACTAAGAGTAAGTAGGCTTCCAAACTACACTCTTAACACAAAAAAAGAGGTACCATCGAGGACATATCCGAATGGGACGGAAATCGGTATATATGATGCACATGTACACACAAACAAATGATTACAGTTACAGAAAAATTGGATGATTTATTCAGGGGAAAGAGATTCACAAATTGAGCAAGTCTATAACGCGTTATTGTACCTCTGCCCCTTTTGCAAGCAATTACCCGGCTTGGCATTGATTGATAGAATTGTTGGATGTCCTCTGACGGACGACGTGCCAGTTTCTCCATTTGTGAAACTCTCTCTCTTTAATAAATAATCCAGTTTCTCTGAAATTGTAATGATTTGTTTGGCTGTATATGAACATTACATCTATCGATTTCTGTCCCATTCACATAATTCTTTCGTTGTACGTCTTTTTCTGTCTTTGATTGTAGCTTGGGAACTACAAAAAGATTGCATGGTACCCACTTCTACTCTTACACTGTTGATTTTGGACAGTCACCCTTTTTTATTAACTACCCAGTTTTGTACTGTGTTAGTAGTAAAACTTCGTAAGTAGTCACCAGTTCCTCAGTAATGGTGATTTATAAAGTAGGGAAGTAAATTCACAAAATCTTTAAAGCAGAGTTACAGGAAGATGAAGCATATAATAGTAAATACTTACCAAATAGTTTAAGTCAAAATATTGTGGAAAACTAAGGGTAATGTTCTTAAAACCCCTACTGTCTTCTACCCACAATGAAAGATGGTTCGCACGCTAGTGGGCGCTAGGGACCAGATCTACTACCACTAATTTAGAAGAAGTGAGTCGGATATACATAATGCTCGCTACTGGGTTCGAGGCGCGCTGGAATAATTGCCAATCACAGAGCGAGGCGGGAGAAAAATGGTTCAAATGGCTCTGAGCACTATGGGACTCAACTGCCGAGGTCATTAGTCCCCTAGAACTTAGAACTAGTTAAACCTAACTAACCTAAGGACATCACAAACATCCATGCCCGAGGCAGGATTCGAACCTGCGACCGTAGCGGTCTTGCGGTTCCAGACTGCAGCGCCATTAACCGCACGGCCACTTCGGCCGGCCAGGCGGGAGATATTTGGCCAAGTTATATGCAGTATTACCGTACAAGCTGCCTCCCGGGAGTGACAGAGAAATACACTCATGCTCATAAATTAAGAATAATGCTGATACATGGTGAAACAGCGCTCTGGTGGGCAGTTTGCGGGTTTAAATCCCCTCGGGATATGAGCATACGGTGCATTTGACCTGCGGTCGTTGCACGGTGACGCTAGCAGCAGTCCGCACACGCATAGGTGTGTGGTGCATGTCAGAGTACGGTGCAGCGAGTAAGTGTGCAGACGTTTTCAGACGTGCTAATGGTGACTGTGTGTTGAAAATGGCTCAAAGAACACATATTTATGACGTTATGAGGGGCAGAATACTAGGGTGACTGGAGGCTGGTCAAACACAGCAGATCGTAGCACGGGCCCTCCGTGTGCCAAAAAGTGTGAACTCAAGATTATGGCAACTATTCCAGCAGACAGGAAACGTGTCCAGGCGCTACAGTACGGAACGTCCAAAGTGTACAACACCACAAGAAGACCGATATCTCACCATCAGCGCCCGCAGACGGCCACGGAGTACTGCAGGTAGCCTTGCTCGGGACCTTACCGCAGCCACTGGAACAGTTGTCTCCAGACACACAGTCTACAGACGGCTGAACAGACGTAGTGTATTCACCCGGAGACCTGCAATGTGTATTCCACTGACCCCTGGTCATAAGAGAGCCCGTAAAGCCTGGTGTCAAGAACACAGTTCATGGTCAATGGAACAGTGGTCCCAGGTTATGTTCACGGACGAGTCCAGATATAGTCTGAACAGTGATTCTCGCCGGGTTTTCATCTGGCGTGAACCAGGAACCAGATACAAACCCCTTAATGTGGCTTGATGGTGTTGGGTGTGATTATGATTGGTGCACGTACACCCCTGCATATCTTTGACAGAGGAACTGCAACTGGTCAGGTGTATCGGGACTCATTTAGCACCAGTATGTCCACCTTTTCAGGGGTGCAGTGGGTCCCACATTCCTCCTGATGGATGATAACGCACGGCCCCACCGTGCTGCCATCGTGAAGTAGTACCTTGAAACAGAAGATATCAGGCGAATGGAGTGACCTGCCTGTTCTCCAGACCTAAACCCGATCGAGAACGTCTGGGATGCTCTCGGTCGGCGTGTCGCTGCATGTCTTCAAACCCCTACGATACTTCAGGAACTCCGACAGGCACTGGTGCAAGAATGGGAGTCTATACCCCAGCAGCTGCTCGACCACCTGATCCGGAGCATGCTAACTCTTTGTGCGCCCTGTGTACGTGTGCATGGTGATCATATCCCATATTGATGTCGGGGTGCATGCGCAGGAAACAGTGACATTTCGTAGCACATGTGTTTCGGGACGGTTTTCTCAATTTGTCACCAATACCGTGGACTTACAGTTCTGTGTCGTGTGTTTTCCTTATGTGGCTATTCCATTAGGGCCAGTTTTGTACAGTGCCACGTTGTGTGTCACCACATTCTGCAATTATTCTTAATTTATGAGCGTTAGTTTATTATAGCCCGGGTGGTTGACGGACCAAAGAAGTTCACAGTCAGATTTCATAAGGAGACTAAAGATTATAGCACCAACGTAATGATGACTGGACAGATTAATGTTGTGCTTTCCGATATTCAACTGAGATGTTAATACTATTTAATACACAATATTTCCCTAATAGAATTAGTATATAAATTGCTCCCAGCAAGTCAAGGAGACAAATGAATTTGATGTCGTAATATTGTGCATGAGAAATCCCAGACACGAAGAGATCATTAGAAAACTTGGAAGAAGAAAATAGAATTTTGTGTACAAACAATGATAATTCAGGAGAAGATGACACGGCAGCCGAGTAAGTCGTTAAGAAAGGAAAACTGTACATAATTGTCACACAGTACTCAGCGGTACTGTAAGCCATTTGCGTCTCCTGCACTTTGCTTGTTTAACTACAATAGCTGTGCAGCCATAAAGCATTGACAGCACACCGACCAGCGCAGCGCGGCGAAAAAGCATCAAGAAGGCGCTGACTCGTGCGATAATGGAAAGATGGAAAGAGCGGGCAGCGCCATGCCTCCAGGAAGGCAGAGTTCAACGCCCCCTGTGAACACTGACTTAACCAGCCGCCCATTGCCGGTCGGGCTCAATTGGGTCATAGACTTCGAGAGCATCAGTACTGAGTAACACGAAGACGATACTTAGCCTGCATTCTGCGAGTTTAAGTAACTGCATAAAGGGATGCACAGGGAACGCATCGAGCTACCTCATAATGAGAAGTTAAACTATGTTTCTTTCCTTTTTAGAAATAGCGTGTTCTCTTAATCTACAGGTGTTACGTTCAGCTCATATTGGATTCCTGCCGTCGGCCACCGCAGTTCTCTCCTTCTTTGTTTGTGTAGGTGCCGACTCCCTCAGTAGCTGACACAACAAAAGCGACTGAGAAAACTTGGTTGAACGGCACCGAAGTATCATTTACTAAGCGAAGTGTCACCATGCGGATGCATTTTAGGTGAATCAAAGTTTAGTAATTTCAATACACTTACGAAACAGAGGTGATACATTTTTTTAACGGAATTTAATAACTTATTGCTGGTTTCTTGGTTACCGCCGGTTCATATTTGGCGTCGATACAGTTCTTCAGCGAATGGAATAAGCTCCTTGTGCGGGTACTACAACAGTTCTCAAATCGGTCTTTATGAAACATGCCAAACAATATAGTCACCACAGAGACTGAAATCATTCACCATTATACCGCTGGTGTGTTTAGATCTATTTCTTGAATAGCAACTGGCCCAATCCTTCCCCTTTTCTCCCTCCATCGCACCGCCCCCCCCCCCCCCTCTGCACACACACGCACTCATTGAATATGCATTTACTGTTGGCAATGTGCTGATTAAGAGGAGTTTCTCGGTGCTCGTAATAAAACTAATATGGGTACTTAGCTTGTACTACTGTTTTGTTTCGTGCTAGAACGTCCCTGTTAAGTGTCAATCTAAATCTAGAAATGTAAATATCGTATCGTTATTTAGTCGCTTTAGTATGTGGGATGAATGCAAACTCACTGATACAGGAAGTGGATCGGACCCCCTGAATTCATTGCTGAGACAAATGAATTTAATTATTGGCTGGCAGTGACAACAACTGACTAGGGTCTCATAACGACCACGGATAGTCCTATGATCATACTTTCTTTCATCTGTGATCGTGACAAGCCAGTATTTGTAATCACAAGCTAAGAACTAATTCAGACAACAACTGATGATTCATATTATCAAATTTGAGTGTCGATATGATAGATGTTCGTGAAATAGTAGTTGTAGGTTGCTAATAATTTTCGAATGGGATTTTTTCAACGATAAATGACCAGATCTCATTAAAAATAAAGTACATACACATTACTGAACAACAATGATACCCACATTTAAGAAAATAATTAATATGGCTTTTATAAAGAGGATAACATTTTCTTATACGTGCAAGATAAATCTGAGGTCATCAGTCCCCTTGGACTTACAACTACTTAAACCTAACTAACCTAAGGACATCACACACATCCATGCCCGAGGCAGGA
The DNA here is from genome assembly GCF_023864275.1 of Schistocerca cancellata. Lineage (NCBI taxonomy): Eukaryota > Metazoa > Arthropoda > Insecta > Orthoptera > Acrididae > Schistocerca > Schistocerca cancellata. The sequence goes on along the minus strand of NC_064630.1, from coordinate 355,199,800 downwards.
TTCGAATCTGCGACCGTAGCGGTCGCGCGGTTCCAGACTGAAGCGCCTAGAACCGCTTGGCCACACCGGCCGGCTATAGACTTTTCTCTGTGCGGATGCAGTCTACAAGAAAATGCTAACGAAACCCTATGATATTCAATGATATATTGCAGCAAACTAGTCGGACATCACCGCTGAAATGCAGGCGTGTGTGCACCAGTAGTTCCGAACAAGACTGTAAGCGTCAAGGAATTGAGGGTAGACACAGGGCAGGACATGGCAGAGTTACACAAAAAGAGAGAGTCATTAATTCGTATGTGTATCCATCACACCACACTCAGAGCACTTATCTCTTACAGTACAGGATCATGCAAACGCTACAATATGCGTGACAGAGAAGCGGAACTGTGCTCGCATGAGAGGTGCCAAAGCCAGGCGAAAAGTTCATTAATTCAAGAATCACAAAAATACGAGATATTTATTTACTATACATACAGGATTGAGACAGTCTCAGAAAACTGAGTTCTCTTCATTAAGCGACATTACAGCACCCTAAAGACTATCTGATGGAATGTGGCCCGACATGAATGAAGCTCAAAAAACTAGGTCAAATTCAAGATTTCGGAGCTACTTAAAAATTTACTGTGAGTGTATATATTACACTTCGAAAATTGAGTTATATTCATTAAGTAGCAGTGCAGCAGTCAATGCACTGTCTGATGGCCGCGTAACTTGGCGTGAGTGTAACACAACAAGAAAAGGCTAAACATGAAAACTCCAAGTTATGCAAGAATCTTGTCTTAGCCACACATTCAGCAACTAAACTATCCTGACGAAGGCACCTATCGTGCTATTACAGTTAACATCTCCGTGCGCGCACTAGTACCCCAAAGACCGGCTAACTTGAGTTAGCAGACCACGAGCTCAATTATCCACAAGAAAGTACGTTCAACTCAATTTACGAGACATTCAGATTCAGACAGAGGATTAGGATGAAGGAAATAATGCTGATATAATTTATACAGAGGTGAAAATAAAGAAACAAAACTCTTTCCCTTCCTCGAAGTCAGCTACTATGGCAAACATATAGTGAGCCGCAGAGTCGACACAAAAACAAAATTAACTGTTATGGAAGAGATCTAACAGATCACTTTAAAGATGTGTGTAAGAATGCTATAAAACTCGTGATGTAACCTATTAAATGAAATGTGTTTTTCATAACTTAAAGGGACAGTTTATGATACGAATGTGTGATTTCAACTTCATAAACTGCTGAATGAGCAACATGTGTGTTAAAAGCGCAGATGACTCCATATATATAAGTAGGGTAAAAAAAGGGACCCTCAAAATTACAGACTAATATCCATAACTTCTATTCGCTTCAGAATTCTTGAAGATATTCTCAGTTCGAATATAATAAAATTCCTTGATACTAAGGAGCTTGCACCTCCATATCCACATGGTTTTAGAATGCATCTCTCGTGCGAAACTCGGCTTGCCATTTTCTCACGTGATATATTGAGAATAATGGATGAAGGGCAACAGGCAGATTCCATATTTATAGATTTCGGGAAAGCATTTGATACGGTGCCCCATTGCGGGCTGTTAACAAAGGTATGAGCATATGGAATAAGTTCACAGATATGTGAGTGGCTCGAAGACTTATTGAATAATAGAACCCATTATGTTGTCCTCGACGGCGAGTTTTCATCACAGACAAGTTTATCATCAGGAGTGCCCCAGGGAAGTGTAATAGGACCGCTGTTGTTTTCATATACATAAATGATATGGCGGACAGGGCGGGCAGAAATTAACGGTTGTTTGCTGATGATGCCGTTGTATACGGTAAGGAATCGAAGTTGAGTGATTGGAGGAAAATAGAAGACGATTTAGGCAAAATTTGTAATTGATTGGCAGCTAGCCCTAAATGTGGAAACATTTAAGTTAATGCGGATGAGTAGAGAGGTCAAACCTGTAATGCTCTGATACAGTATTGCTAGTGTCCTGCTTGACACAGTCAAGTTGATTAAACATCTGGGCGTATCGTTGCAAAGCGATGTTAAGTGGAACGAGCATGTGACAACTGTGGCAGGGAAGGCGAATGCTCGACTTCGGTTTATTGGGAGACTTTAAGGAAAGAGTGGTTCACCTATAAAAGAGATCGTGTATAGGTCGCTGGTGTGACTCATTCTTGACTACTCTTCGAGTGTTTGGAATTCTTACCAGGTCGGATTCGGAGGTGGGGGCTGCTAGATTCGGTACCGGTTGGTTTGAAGAGCACACAGGTGTTACGGAGACGCTTCGGGAACTCAGATGGGAATCTACTGAGGGCTGGCCACTTTCTTTTCGAGAAACAATATTGAGAAAATTTAGAGAACCGGTACTTGAAGCTGACTGCAGAACGATTCTGCTGCCGCCAACATACATAGAGCGTAAGGACCACGAAAATAAGATACGAGAAATTAGTGCTCATACGGAGTCATATAGATTGTCGTTTATCCCTCGCTGTATGTCGGAGTGGAACAGGAAAGGAAATGACAAGTAGAGGTACAATGTGCCCTCCGCCACGCACTGTGCGGTGGCTTGCTGAGTATCTGTGTACGTGTAGATGGGATCTTTCACAAAAATGGTTATGGTAGGTTGTCTGCATTTTGTGGAAAAGACGTTAAGCAGGTATAATTTCTGCAGAGAACGATGTACGGAGCATTTGACAATGAATCGAACTTAAAGTGTCGAGACGCTCAAACATTTTATGGAATTGATAATCAATACAGGTCCATTCAAACGAGACCATGGGTTACAGTTTCCAAAATTACATGCACTCCTTTTAGAGTATTACTACCAATAGTCTATTAGACCATTTTCTTTTGTCCTCCGATCCAGTTTATGCCTGTTAAGTTTGCTTCATCTGTGAATGCTGTATTTTTGCGATATTTTATGTGACATGTTGAACCTGATTTTGAATGTGGAAGGAAATTTAAAGTCTGAGTCTTAGGTGCTTGAATAAAGAATAAAATAAAATAGTAAGATTTTGAAAAATTGATAGCTCACTGCCCATGAAGTCCAGAGACCCCAATACGGCACTCTGTTTTTAACTTGATACACTGAATAATCGCAACAAATACCTGTTCAGCGATCATGATCGTCAACCAAAATCATCTATTGCTAGAGATAGACTTCCCGCTGATTTCTCCATAAGTTTGCTCTTTTAGGTATCCACCTGTCAGAATTTTTCCGTCTGCAGACAGTCGATGAAATCTCCTTGTAACACTTCAAAAATGTTCAAAGGGCTCTTAGCACTATGGGACATAACTTCTGAGGTCATCAGTCCCCTAAAACTTAGAACTACTTAAACCTAACTAACCTAAGGACATCACACACATCCATGCCCGAGGCAGGATTCGAACCTGCGACCGTAGCGTGTAACACTAAAGTTTACGCATTATTCAGAGGGGTGTTATTGACATGATGGTTTCGGCTAGTTTTCTAAGTAATAATTTTTAATTGTGGTGGTAGATTATTTGCAAAAAATTTCATGATAACTTAATTTTCCTGTGAAGATTAAATTGTAATATCCACCTACTCCATTAAACTTCGGATGTGCAAACCCTTATACTGTCTTCTAATATTTCAACTGAATTTAGTCCAACCATGTTCAGAGTGAGCCGAAAGACTAACGCTTCGTCACTCCCTCCGTTCTTTTAAGCTCGCGGACACGGCAATGCGCATGCGGCCACAGATACACAGGCGGCAGCGATGTTGATCAGCGCAAAAAAGTGCTAAGTGCACGAGGTATAACTGTGCCGCGCAGTCGACCCAAGCTGGGATGTCGATACACACCCCCCCCCCCCCCCCCCTGAGCTGCACTGTCACGACTTATTTGTAAGTTGTGATTAGAGAAAGCGCATGATTCCATGACTTATCGAAGCTGACAGCCACTACCGCTATTAATTAAATTCGTCGCCAAGAGAATTTCACCACCGAGTCACAGAAAGATGATGCAGGCGCTAAAATTTCGACGTTATCTTACAAGATAAAGTGGCCAGTATCAATACAGCGTTCTGCCACAGCAGATTTCTTCGCCTGTAAGAGGCGGGTGTACCTACGATGTTCCGTACATCATTCATAGACTGTACGAATCGTCTTTCCGATGTACGTGAGGCCATATTGGCTGGAGATCTTGTAAACCACACCCTTTCGGAGCATATAATCATCTTTAATGGAACACAAGAGCGCTGCTGTCTATGGTGGAGGACGAAAACTCACTTTTACTTCGTGCTTACTGAGGATCCGTCCTATTTCTGATGATAGGCTTCCCACCTACGACAAGAAAGCCTACTAACTACACTGAAGTGCCAAAGAAACTGGTACAGCCATGCGTATTCAAATACAGAGATACGTAAAAAGGTAGAATACGGCGCTGCGGTCGGCAACGCCTGTATAAGACAATAAGTGTGTGGCGCAGATGTTAAATCGGTTACTGCTGCTACAATTGCAGGCTATCGAGGTTTAAGTGAGTTAGAACGTGGTGCTATAGTCGTCGCAGGAGTGATGGACACAGCATCTCCGAGATAGCGACGAAATGGGGATTTTCCCGCACGACCATTTCATGAATGTACCATGAATATCAGGAATCCGGTGAAACATCAAATCTCCAACATCGCTGCGGCAGGAAACAGAGAGTGCAAGAAAGGGATCAATAACGACTGAAGACAATCATTCAACATGACAGAAGTGCAGCCCTTCCGCAAATTTCTGCAGATTTCAATGCTGGGCAATCAGCAAGTCTCAGCGTGCAGACCATTCAACGAAACATCATCGATATGGGCTTTAGGCGCCGACACGAAGTTTTACGCCTCGCCTGGACCAGTCAATACCGATACTGGACAGTTCATGACTGGAAACACATTCCTCGTCGGACGAGTCTCGTTCCAAATTGTATCGAGCTGATGGACGTGTACGGGTATGGAAACAATCTCGTGAATCCATGGATGCCACATGTCAGCAGGGGACTGTTAAAGCTGGTGGAGGCTCTGTAATGGTGTGGGACGTGTGCAGTTGGAGCGATATTACACCCCTGATACGTTTAGATACTAATTTGACAGGTGACACGTACGTAAACATCCTTTCTGATCACCTGCTGCCATTCATGTACATTGTGCATTTCGACGGAGTTGGGCAATTCCAGCAAGACAATGCGACATTTCACATGTCCAGAATTATTACACGATCGCTCCAGGAACACGCTTCTGATTTTTAGCACCTCCGCCGGCCACCAAACACCCCAGACATGAACATTATTGAGCATATCTGGGATGCCTTGCAACTTGTTGTTCAGAAGCTATCACCACCCCCTCGTACTCTTACGGTTTTATGGACGGCCAAGCAGGATTCATGGTGTCAGTTCCCTCCAGCACTACTTCAGATATTAGTCGAGTCCATGCCACGTTGTGTTGCGGTACTTCTGCATGCTCGTGACCTCCCTTCACGACATTAAGCAGCTGTACCAATTCCTTTGGCTCTCCAGTGTAAAATGTTAATCGATCTGTTATAATCATAATGAACTAAACCAAATTACTATCAAGTATTTTTGTAACCATTTTGGAACTGATGTATCCATTCCTCTTAATTCATAAGAACATTTCGAAACAAACCATTTTTGAATGTTTCATCAGGCTAAATCTTATGAACAAATTATTTCCTCATTTTATTATCTTACATCCCGTTTTCATATAATGAGCAATATATTTCAAATCTGGGGTCACTGCGTGTCTTTCTCACGGTCACAGGACCTGTTTAATTGTATTACTTCTGGCTATTGGCTACAAGCTATCATTTGTTAAACTGCACACACAGAGTGGATATACGTAATCTCGCACAAAATGCCCTTTAGGAGTAGCTAATATGCTGCATATGTCATCTGTCTCCTTTAGTTTTAATACACGAGTGGAAGTCTTGTTTTTATTCGTGTGTGATATTTATTTCAAATTCCACATTTAGTTCTTTAGGTCGGAAGATGATCAGTAATGGGACTGAAAATGAATGTACACACTTAACGATCCAGACAGTGTTTTATGTTATTAACTGTCAATATCAATTCATATTCATGAGAATATGTCTCGCTATGGCATAAATACGTGGTGCCCATGAGAAACTTCCTTGAGCGAACCTCTAATCATTTTCAAACTCGTTAACAGGCTTTGCCCTGCACAGCCCGTCTACACATAATTAGCATATTCATAGATCAATTATGGACCTCATTAATTTGTTCGATGTAATCCTAAATGAGTTGTTAGAATGGATAGTAAACTGGAAAACTACTTCTTCCACAATGTTCTACAGAATTTACAATGGTTCTGACGTCTTCAAGCAAAAATTGGAGGTAGTCAAGAGCGTTGCCTATTGTATGGTTTTAACATTCGCTTGTGTCATTTCGGTGCCGCTTAGGATCATACAGAAAGTATTTATTGTCATCGTAAAATCCCCGTATGACAGACAGTCAAATGGTAAACTCCAAGATACTAACTCCTTTTAGACCTTACCTAGACTGCAAGGAACCGTTACACTAAAATTAGTACGTGGTTCATTGTAATTTCACTTTGCACTAAAAGGTAAAACATTTGTACGGGGCATAGCCATTAATTTTTGACTGTCGACTCGGAAAAATTCGGATTTTTCCTGAATTAACATCGGGGTTTTAAGGCTTTGTAGCAATTATTACATTCCAACTTACAATCAGAAATAACACACCAAATGAAAGCTCAACTAAAACAGTTTCATTTGTTTACTGGGGCGCATGCGTTTGCACTTACCAAGCGTGAACCGGCCGAGGTGGCCGAGCGGTTCTAGGCGCTACAGTCTGGAACCGCGCGACCTCTACTGTCGCAGGTTCGAATCCGGCCTGGGGCATGGATGTGTGTGATGTCCTTAGCTTAGTTAGGTTTAGGTAGTTCTAAGTTCTAGGGGACTGATGACCTTCGAAGTTAAGTCCCATAGTGCTCAGAGCCGTTTGAACCAAGCGTGACTGAAGAACGTGTTGACTAAGTAAAAGAAACTTCACGCGTAGTTCCAAGAAATCAGCTGGGAAGGCTAGTTGTGAATTATTAAGTCCAGTGATGTCTCCATCGAGATTTTTAAGGAGTTGCTTACTACTAAGTGCATATCGTTTGTAGTTGTTACAATAAGGCCTACAAACTGCGGTGTACGTGCCAACTTTGCATACTCCATGTTGCTTCATCCCGATAAAGATTTTCTGCATCGTGTAGACCTCAGTGATGGTACGGCCCCAACGAGACTCCCATAAATTTAATGTTTTTTGAATCATATCCCGGCGAAAAGTTTTCGATTAACAGTAACTGGCGTTTCTTATCTTGATGCGTCAGAACTATGGCTCTTTCCTCAATTGAGAGAAGATGGACCACAGAACTTTACTTGGCAACAAGATGGTGAGCAGTCCCAGACGCATAATAGTACAAGACTGGTTATACGCCGTTATACCCGACCGCTGGATTGGTCGCAAGGAGCCTTATGAACGAGCTTGTTTCACATGGTCTTCACTGTCACCCGATCTGACGCCATGCGATTGTCACCACTGGTGGTTCATAAGGAATCATGTGTATGTGCCTCCGCTGCCAGCTTTTCTATCCGACTTAAGACACAGGATTGAAGCAGTTGTTGCAACTATTATTCCTAAGACACTGATCAAAATTTGGGTAGAACTTGTTTATCGCCTCGATGTCTGCCATGGACGAATGATGCTCACACTGAACACTTGTAAGCAAAGCTGTTTGCATTACTTTTTCATTTGATGTATTATCCATAATTGTAAGTTTTATGTAATAAATACTGCAAAGCGCGGTATAGTTGCGAAATTAATTTTATTTGTTTGTCTGCAATCCCGGTATGTACTAAAATGTTGGGCCACACTACCGTAACAAGCCTCTAGAGAAGGCAAAACAAAATGTTTCAGCCTATTGATGGGGTTGAGTAAAGTGAGTATGGCTTGTTTAATTGCCTAAACAGCATGGATGAGTGCTTCTTTCATCACTACGACCCAGAGACAAAGGAAAAAAAGCAAGCAGTCGAATCGTGTGGATTCATCACCGCAGAGAAAGTCAAAGATATAACCACAACCGGCAAGGCCGTGCTAAATGTTTTCTGTGACTGCCATGGTATGTTGGAAAAAGATTGTGCTGGTGCAGAAGATACCGCCATAGAAGCGTACTGAACAGCCAAATCTGCAGATATCTTCGACTTCGGTGCTTCATCACTGCTGGGAAAAATGTCACCTTAAAGGCTGTACGTATAGAAGAGCACAAACACCATGACCAGTTTTCATGGTCACAACCTGAATTTACCCTACGTAATTATTAAAGCTTCGTGTCTAGCGCAAGTATGGTTACTACTGCCAGTTAGTTTCGATAATTGCCATGGAGATATGCAACATTCGGCGTAAGTTTACGACGGGTATACAATTTTACAACAATTCAAGTCTTCACTAACTTTATTACTGTACTACGTTTTGACAACCAGTAATGTTGTCATTAGTTACTCAGTTTAAGTACTAAGCAGATAACATTCACGTTACACATGATACTGAGGAAAGTGCGAACTAGAGCAGAAGGTCTGCACAGTTCACAACATAAGATGTTTATAAGATGACGTGTTAGCAATTCAAAGGTTTTTAAATCACCGTTTAGTTCCGATCACGAATTGCTCTACAACGGAACACGAGTTTTTGTGAAGAACAATCCAATTTTGCACAGGAGTTTTTGTGAAGGTACAACGCAATTTTGCACAAGGAAACACAGTTTTTGACTGTTAGACTTTTTATTCCAGTGAGCCGTTTGTCAAAGAGCTTTACAGTTAATTATTTCACCCCTTAACAATATCAGCAACAGACCCGGCCTGTCAGTATTTCCACGAATGTACGAGACTCTTTGATATTTTGTTATTGGCACTTCATTTTGTGAACGACCTGACGTATTGAACAACCTTACGTACAGTGGTACACTTCACGTACCCACAAAATCTTTTCCTTAACCCTGTTATACACACCAACAAACAAGAGTGCACTTGCTTTATGTTTCCATACTGTTTTCTGAGTGACCTATCCCGGCACAAAATTTTTATAGTGTCGCCATTTCTTAGTACCTTTCAGTATCCCATCTGTTGTTGTAGGGTTGAATAAAAAGTAGTGGCAACACTGCCGTAACGTGAAACAAGTTCATCCAATGGCATACGCTCTTTATCTGAAGCTGATAGCAGAAGGTCAGCTGGAGTAGTACAGTGAGCAGCAACGGCTGCCTTTGAGTCAGTTGCAATGTGTACTGTCTGAAAGTGCTGGGAGCCAGATCAGGCGCCTTAGCAGTATGTTTAGGAAACAAGAACGACATACATAGATCAAGATTTAAGTTGCACGTTGTCGGAATGCAGAACAGTGTTTTCAGGGACTAAGTGAGGCGCGTTGTGACACAATATTGCCATATCGTACGAAGGCGAGACGGGTCAAAGTTTTTCGGTATAGCAGGGATTTTTTATTTATTTATTTTTCACAATTACGGCCTGTTATCTGAAAATAGGCCATAAAAATCACATATTCTTGTATAGTAATAAACCATGTATTAATTACTTATTTCTATTGCACTTACTTCTACTACTGCAAAACTACATTAAACTCTTAACCAATTACCGAGCTACTAATCTATAATAAACACAACAGAATTTGTTCTCTGTTTATTCATTTATTTTGGTACATTTAACTTGTGCATGGCCGGCCGGTATGGCTGAGTGGTTCTAGGCGCTACAGTCTGGAACCGCGCGACCGCTACGGTCGCAGGTTCGAATCCTGCCTCGGGCATGGATGTGTGTGATGTCCTTAGGTTAGTTAGGTTTAAGTAGTTCTAAGTTCTAGGGGACTGATGACCAAAGTGGTTAAGTCCCATTGTGCTCAGAGCCATTTGAACTTGTGCATGGTTGTCTCCGCTACTGGATCCGCCCTCATGGTACCCAGGTCAACAGCTATAGTCTGCTGGATTCCTTGGGCGTCGGGGAGCACGTCAGCAGCGTTTCCACTAACGCAAATAATTCCATCCATCACTAGTAATTTCTGAAGTCCACACTTCCATTATCAATTGCACTAATGCAATGAGGATTCTTGGGACAGTATTTCACTCGGTGGTCACCGACCTCAGTTACCTTCTCTCCATATGCAGAGTACGTTGTGTAGTCTGGATGGCAGCATGACGACTTATGGTTGAATGCCTCGTGAAGTCTTCCTTGGCCTTCCTGGATACTGCGGCAGCAGTATCGTCCAAGATGGACAAGGTCGACTCACTCCTTAGTGCTGCTTTGGGCTCCAGTATCCATAACATCTTACGTACTTTAACCTCTGCACCTTCATAGTGTGTGCAGTTCCACAATGTTCGTTCTGGTGTGCCGGAGGCACTGTCTTCCGATTTTGTACAGATAAGTGGCGTAAGGGCCGTGGCCAGACAGGTAATGTATCAGTGCGCTCCATGGTTTAAGAAATCTCATTTTTTTATCTTTCCCTGAATTTAGGGAGTTCATATGTTCTCCTGGCTGTGCTTAAAGTGTGCCATTCGTTCTGTCACAGTTGTAAAATGCGATCTTTTATTGCGTTTTTTCGAACTGCCCACAGTTCCAAGCATACTTCGCACTTCCAAGTAAAAGGCTCCCCTTTTCCTAATTTCCAAGTCCAGTGAGCATATCCTTAGAATTAGTAACAAAGCATCATTGGGGTAGTGGAGTAGGTGCCCGTTAATTTCAGTAGCACACCTCGTTGAACTCTTCTCACAACTGAGGCTGGCTTCATTAACTGTAATCTATGAGCCGGCTGGAGTGGCCGAGCGGTTAAAGGCGCTACAGCGTGGAGCCGCACGACCGCTACGGTCGCAGGTTCGAATCCTGCCTCGGGCATGGATGTGTGTGATGTCCTTAGGTTAGTTAGGTTTAAGTAGTTCTAAGTTCTAGGGGACTTATGACCACAGCAGTTGAGTCCCATAGTGCTCAGAGCCATTTGAACCATTTTTGTAATCTATGAGCCCAAACACTCTCACCATGTCCTACGAACGATGCTAATATAGGTTCATGATATACTCTGACTGTCTTCAAGGGTAGCCTAAACTGCCTATTTGCAATGGTTATAATTTTATTCGTAGGGTTTCTACCTTTTCTACCTGCTTCCTCTACATGATATGCAAAGCTACGACGTTCGTTCAGAAATGCCTCTTGATATCTCGTTACTGCGCTTCTCCTAATCGTCACAACATTAAATTTTATTTTAGCGTTTCTTATTAGGTTCCCTTTCAGCAGGAGGTACTTTGTTTTGTGAGGTGCTAGTGACAATTTATCACTTCGACACCAGCCTTCAAGTTAGTGGAGGCCGCATTACATTTGTCTTCTATAATTCTTCTGAAGTCACCACTTAAACGAGAAACACGTCATCTGAAAATTCCACCAGTCCGCTTATGTTACCGCTGTCATGTGACTTCTGTAGTATGGGCTCCAGAGGCACATGCCAAAGTTCCAGACCACACACTGACCCCTGAGAAAAGCCTTCTGTTATTGTCTTAATAGTTTTCTTTCCTGGGAATGTTAAAGAAGCATGTCGCATGCGGTAATAATCTCTCCAATTCTACAGCGCTTATGGACACCCCAAATCCCTAAGGCGACCAACGAGAGATGGCCACCATAGGTGATCGAAAGCGCCAGCAATATCAATCATCGTCGCTAGAGCGTACGTAGAATGACTATCTGTCGCTAACGAGATCGCCTTATTAAAGCGTCTTCAGTTGACTTACCTCTTCTGAACCCGTATTGGTGAGCACTCATCCCTTCTAGTAGCATGTGATCTTGTAATCTTCTGTATAATAGTTTTTCAAGTGTGTTGTCAGGAACGTTCAAAAGACTAACTGATCTGCAGGATTTGGGCATCATTGGATTTTTATCTTGCCCTTTACTAATCATTATCACTTGAAAGTTCTTCCACGGTGCAGGAACCATTCCTTGCATGAGACACACGTTGTACAGATCGCACAAGTAGCTATCTAATTGCTAACATAAGGTTTGTATTACTTCGGCAGGGATCCTGTCCGGTCATGGAGATTTTGTCTTAAAATAATTTGCCTAATTTCCCGTAACCTACGCTGACCATCTTCTTCTCCATCGACAGAGAGTATTGTTTCCATTAGCAGAGCAGCTGATTGTTCCCAACTTTCTGTTACCGTCCGCCCGCATCTCGTGGTCGTGCGGTAGCGTTCTCGCTTCCCACGCCCGGGTTCCCGGGTTCGATTCCCGGCGGGGTCAGGGATTTTCTCTGCCTCGTGATGGCTGGGTGTTGTGTGCTGTCCTTAGGTTAGTTAGGTTTAAGTAGTTCTAAGTTCTAGGGGACTTATGACCACAGCAGTTGAGTCCCATAGTGCTCAGAGCCATTTGAACCATTTGTTACCGTCCCATCATTCCTTTTGAGCGTGGATAAGACTGTTGGTGATGTAGAATGAGATTTTCACTCTGCAGCTGAGTGTGCGCTGATATGAAACTTCCGGGTAGATAAAAACTGTGTGCCCGACTGAGACTCGAACTCGGGACCTTTGCCTTTCGCGGTGCTTCGGTAGCTCAGATGGTAGAGCACTTGCTCGCGAAAAGCAAAGGTCCCGAGTTCGAGTCTCGGTCGGGCACACAGTTTTAATCTGCCAGGAAGTTTCATATGTTGGTGATCTATTTTCTTGCAGGCTATTTTATATGGTACATCCCAGGGATAGGTTTCTAAGTTGGCCTTCACGAATTTCTTCCGTTGTCCCATTCTAGTTTTCTGTAACTCTTCCTTAAAACGTTATTAACATACCTGTATCTATGCAACCTTCGGACTTTTTTTTCTTGGGGTACTCTGATCTAGTATAGCTTCCTTGCTCTTCTTGTCTCGCATCTTAATTTCTGCAGCGGCTCAATCCAGATGCAAGGTACTCCTTTAGAATGACCTCTGCTGACAAGTATCGATACCTGCATTGCTCTATTTGCAGCTACTATCAGTTCTTGCGCTTTAACATCAACATTACCACCCAGCGACGGACTCCTGGACACTGAAGCACTCTTCTTAGTTGTTCCCAAAAAAATGGTTCAAATGGCTCTGAGCACTATGGGACTTAACATCTGTGGCCATCAGTCCCCTAGAACTTAGAACTACTTAAACCTAACTAACCTAAGGACATCACACACATCCATGCCCGAGGCAGGATTCGAACCTGCGACCGTAGCAGTCGCGCGGTTCTGGACTGAGCGCCTAGAACCGCTAGACCACCGCAGTTGTTCCCAGTTAGCGTCCTTGATCTTGTATGTGGGTCTTTTGCGCACGTAATCTATGGCGTCTTGGGTTTTCTTTCCATTGATGGTATGGTGTATGATATTGTGGTCACTCGATGTCAGTCCACCTGCAACCCTCCAGCGTTTCACACGGCGCGCCGCTGCCGTATTTGCTAAAGTGGCGTCAATGATTGACGTTGCTCCGACCCTCTCTTGGTAGGTAGGTGGGTTGTGAGGTTCATTCAATACCTGTAGGTTGAGTTCTGTAATTGCTTATTCTCGTTGACTTCCACGGTCGTCAGTCAGGCGGCTATGCCATAATAGCACATCGCATTTGCATCAATGGAGTACACAAAAGGTTTAGTTTCTGCTAGGTGACTATCATCCTTAAGTCTTAGCAGATACTCGTCGATACATGGAAATCAGGAGGCAACTCTCGCTTCCGGCTGACATTTCCGCGCAGATTACGTGCTCTGAACGGTATAGTGGAATTTTGTCACTACTATGGCCTTGTTAAGTACTATTATTGCTTCCATAGGATGTTGCCCTTGTGCGACTACCTGGGCAGTTACTGGCGTACCGATGATCTTTCCTGCCTTCGTATACGGTTCTTGGAGCCACAATACGCTTAACCGCAACTCTTCTGCCACTCTTGCAGCCCCATGCGACACACTGACGCTTCTCATGGCATTAAGCTGTTCTGTCTGTATTCCATTAGGGATGCCACAAGGTAGGCCCCGTTCTGGACATCCCTCATGGACAACAGGGCAACTAAGCTCGTTGTTTCCCTGCTGTGTTCGGATCGCCGATTGACTGCATCCCTTCATCCTTCAGGACAATGCACGATGCCACACAGGGAACCCCGCGCATGAGCTCCTGCGTATGTGGGGTGGGAGCTACTGGAACATCCACCATATTCACCTGATATGAGCCCGTGCGGCTACTAACTACTCGCCAAAATGAAGGCCTTTCATCGTGGCGTGCGCTACAAACATCATCCCTACCATGGGGGGATCCACTCAAGACAGCGACAGGAATGGATGCGCTGACGATGTATGATCCCTTCGATCTGCATAGGGGAAGCTGATCGAGATGCGGGGCGATTACATTAAGTCATTAATGTCTGGTATGAATTGTAACAGTGTTGCCACTTCTTTTTATCCAACCCATCTATACGTACGCCACCTTCCTGCCTTCTGCAATCCAAGTGCTGCATTTACTGCTCCAGTTTAGACCATTCCATCTGTTTCCCATCGCAGTAAGTCGTCGTGTTCTTCCAATGACGTATGAGTTTGTGGTTCCTTCAGCTTGTGTAACGTTTCAGTTGCTTCTTGTTTATCGTCTTGAATGTCAACTGGCGTTTTGTTAATACTAAGGTATCGTCAGTCACTTTCTGTGTCAGCACCTGGATAATTCTAGCATACCATAACTTGATTTCTGAACGTAGGACTACAAAACAGCTAGTCTTATTTTTTTTTTTTTAATCTCTTGGCATCTTTCTCAAATTTTATTAGTCTTCTACCCATCTTACTTCGCTTACAGGGAGAAAATGTTCCTGTTAGTTTATGTTTCCTGCCTTTAACGACGACTGCATCTCACTCATCCACTACGATGAAACTGTCATTCGCTTCTGACTTTTATTTTTACGAGTTCATTTACATTTTCATATACTTCAACTGTTTCATTGCCATCCATCTCTGCTGTTGGCATGCATACTTTTATGATTACGAAGGCTGATGTTGTTGTTGTTGTTGCTGCTGCGGCATGAGAACCAAATGAAAGCATTTCGACCTGGTAGAGATCGATTTGGTTTGTTATGCCCAAAATAACGTTATTTTCCACATCTACATCTACATATACGTGATTACTCTGCTATTCACAATAATGTGCCTAGCAGAGGGTTCAATGAGCCACCTTCAAGCTGTCTCCCTACCGTTCGACTCTCGAACGACGCTCGGGAAAAACGAGCACTTAAATTTTCCTGTGCGAGCCCTGATTTCTCTTATTTTATCGTGATGATCATTTCTCCCTACGTAGATGAGTACCAACAGAATGTTTTCGCCACAGGAGGAGAAAACTGGTGATTGAAATTTCATGAGAAGATCCCGTCGCAACGAAAAATGCCTTTGTTTTAATGATAACCACTCCAATTCACGATCATGAATGCTGCACTATGTCCTCTACTTCGTGATAATACAAAACGAGCAGCGTTTCTTTGAACTTTTTCGATGTCATCTGTCAGTCTCACCTGATGCGGATCCCACACCGCACAGCAATACTCCAGAATAGGGCGGACAAGCGTGGTGTAAGCAGTCTCTTTAGTAGACCTGTTGCACCTTCTAAGTGTTCTGCCAATGAATCCCAGTCTTTGGTTGCTCTACCCACAACATTATCTATGTGATTGTTCCAATTTAGATTATTTGTAACTGTAATCCCTAAGTATTTAGTTGAATTTACAGCATTCGGATTTGTGTGACTTATTGCGTACTCGAAATTTAGCTGATTTCTTTTAGTACTCATTTGAATAAATTCACACTTTTCCTTATTCAGGGTCAATTGCCACTTCTCGTACCATACAGATATCTTATCTAAATCATTTTGCAAATTGTTTTGGTCATCAAGTGACTTTACAAGGTGGTAAGTGACAGCATCATCTGAAAAAATCTAATAGGGCTACTCAGATTTTCTCCTATGTCGTTATTATAGATCAGGAACAATAAAGGGCCGGTAACACTTCCTTGGGGAGCGCCGGATATTACTTCTGTTTTACTTGATGACTTTCCGCCTATTACTACGAACTGTGACCTTTCTGACAGGAAACCACGAATCCAGTTGCACAACAGAGGCGATATTACATAGGCACGCAGTTTGGTTGGAAGACGCTTGTGAGGAACGGTGTCGGAAGCCTTCTGGAAATCTAAAAATATGGAACCAATTTGCCTTCCCAGTCGACAGCACTTCATGAGTATAAAGAGCGTTTCACAAGCTCGATGTTTTCTGAATCCGCGCGATGTGTCAAAAAATTTCGTAGTTCAGATTCCTCACTTTTCCTTCGTCGTAAGAGTCGTTTGAGCGCACTTGTTTTCTCTTGATGAACTAAGACTTTTAAAATTTCTATTTTAATCCGGAAATGTTCTCTCTTATTAATTACAAAGGATTTCGTGGTATTCACCAGTTCTTGGTTAACACTTAGAATAATAACTAATGATAAAAGTCTCCTCCGTATCCCAGTTAGGACTGTCCATTATTTAGGATAAAAGGAGACAACTTCATCCAATTTGGTGCTTTTCTCAGGTTTCCGTTCACTGCTTCGACAGCTGCTTCGTTGGTGGTGAACCCAAGTTTCACCCACAGTTGCAAACCGATGCACGAAATCTGTTGGACTCGCTTTAAACCTCCCGTACTTTCCTTTTTATATTTTCTATTAGTAATCAACAAATGAGCAAACTTTTGTCATAGTTAAATTTTCATACTGAGTGCACTGTACTCTTCATTCTGATAATGTTTATAAACCCATGCCTTCAGTTGTATAAAACCCCTTTAGTTACCAATATCCTGCACCATCACTACGCTTCCTCGATATCTTCCTTTTTGGACGTCCTTCACGCACGCGCATAATCTTCAAGACAAACGTAAACATGCAGAATTCTACTTCCCATTCCTAAACAGTTGCAAATGAAGTAACAGCCGATGTATCTGCAGTGCTTTGCATGACTTCCGTGCGAAAGACCGTTCAAGATATAGATTTTGTAATGGGAAAAGATTCATGTTTAACCATTTAAACTAATTATGTACAATATGACTACTTCAAAAATCAGTGGAATCTAAACTATTCCCTAGACGAAGCTGACACTAGACTCAACTTAGTGTACAGCATGTACCAATATATCTGTTATTAACGCCATCTCTGTGTCCCGCCGAGTACATCTTAACTTACCCCCAATAGTAACAGTTGGTGTTGTTGAAACTTCCTGACAGATTAAAATTGTGTGCCTGACCGAGACTCGAACTCGGGACCTTTGCCTTTCGCAGGAAAGTGCTCTACCAATTTTTTTTTTTTTTTTATCTCATAATATTGTTCGTTATCGTTCGTTTCAATTGTTCGTGGTGGACGTCACCTGACACCCGTTGAAGTTCGTTATTGATCCTTTCACTCAGTTTTTTTATTACAGAGGGCAGCTAACTCTCTGACCGAACACGCTGAGCAACCGTGCCGGCGTCAACTGAGCTACCCAAGCACGCGACTCACGCCCGGTCCTCACAGCTGTACTTCTGCTGCAGAGTGAAAATCTCATTCCAGTTGTTCTTGTTGTTGTTGTCATTGTTGCTGAGAAATTTAAGAATCGGTAGACTGACACTAATAGCACTAACTTCATCAATGAAAAGCCGTTATTGGCATGTAAATAAATATATATGGAAGTAGCTAGTTTGTTCAGCGGGCAAGAGTGCCTTGTTAGTAAAGAGAACTAATTTGAGGGAAAGATATCATACAGACTATTACAACAGAAGCGTCTGTATAGTAGCAGTGGAAATAAAAACAGAAAATTTAAAATTAGTCATGTATTCTGAGTGAGGAGAGCCATGATATTAAATGTAAAGGTATAAGCAATTTACACGGGAAATAAATTTCCTGCTGAAGCTGTATGTGGAGCTGGTAATTATTTATGTTTTGTTTGTATCTTTGAAAGTGTAAGGAGCAATGGTGATAAAAAAATAACGAAGTTGCAGGACAGAACACGCATACGTATTTTTATTATTGATTGTGCTAGACACATTCGTTTAACACTGTGAAATACGTTTTTATCGTCTAACTGTTTGTATTTATTGAATTCATTCACAAACCGTGCTTTGATCATTCGCTTAAATTGACGTTCATCCACTCAATACCGATTAAATGAGATAAACTGGGGTTCTACATCAAGTTATTTCTTATAAATTGCGTCCGGACCGGCTTCTAACGCGTCAAAGATAAAAGAGTAAAAGCGGAGAGGTAAAATCGGGATAAAATTAATTTTTCTGCAGTTAGCGATACGTTATTTCGAAGTTCATGGTTTTAAAACGAACCGTTTTGCCTACAGAGAACAGTAAATCACAGAATCTGGTATCAAAAGCTGGATAACCCTGCATAATTTAGATACGCTCTGTTCGTTATAAACTCTTTGTTTCTACTTCAATGATTAAGAGTTGCCGTATTAGAGTGTCATCTGTCAGTAGGCCATAGGAAATTGTTCTCATTTTATATAAACAAGATTACTTTGTACAGATTAGCACGAAGATACTCTGCCTTTGGAAATGATTTAGGACAGTTGTGTAGAGCTGGTGGTCCTGGTGAATAAGGAATGTGTCCACAGGAAACCCCTTTATATAGAAAACGTGAAGCTGAGAAAGTAGCAAAACTTTGTACTTTAAAAAAATCTGTTGTAATTAATAGCGATATTTTTTAAGTTCCACAGACAGCTCGTAGGATTAATCTTCAAACTTCAATTTAACATGTTGCGGTTTAATGTATAAATACACTGATCAGCCAGAATATTATGACCACCTATCTAATACCTACCCTTGGCACGGATAACACCGTAATTGCTATGTGGTACGGAAACAGTGAGGCCTTGGTAGACCGCTGGAGGTATTTGGTACCACATCTGCACTGTCAAGTCACCTAACTCCCGTAAATTCCGGGGAGGAGGCGAGAAGCTCTGACGCCACGCAATATCACATCCGATGTGTACCAGATCTGGCGAGGTGGGGGCCAGCACATCAATTGGAACTAGCCACTATGGTTCTCGAACCACTCCATCATACTCCTGACCTTGTGACATGGCGCATCTGAGACGCCCTGCTAAACCCGCAGGACAGAACAGGTAGTTTACATTGTGGAAAAGGGCCAAAATAAGCGGCTGTAAGTTAAACTCGAACATATAACATTATTTATTTATCCAAACATTACACGGGGTCAGGGATTTTCTCTTCCTCGTGATGACTGGGTGTTGTGTGATGTCCTTAGGTTAGTTAGGTTTAAGTAGTTCTAAGTTCTAGGGGACTGACGACCATAGATGTTAAGTCCCATAGTGCTCAGAGCAATTTGAACCAAACATTACAAAAGCCAAGAGAATTTTTAAAAGAACACAGCAATATTTTTTGGAACTTAATTACCAGCTGAATGCGCCATACAATCTGATGCCTTAAGGGGAAGACCACTTTAATTTAAAATCGGCTGAAAGCCACTAGTTTAAGACTCGAACCAAAATTAAATTCTTAAAACGCAAAGGCGTAATCTTAAAATAGTTCTTTAATTAGGGTTAAGGCCCAAACACTCTGACACCGCAAGAGCAAAACATCTATAATTTAAAAAAAGAAATGGCTGAAGGCACTTCTCTTAAGACAAAAAACAAAATAAATTTTTAAAAGGCCAAAAGAACTTATCTTAAAACAGTTATTTAATTAGGCTGTAGGCCCAAACAGTCTGTCAGCTTATGACCACAACAACTTTAATTTAAAAATCGGTTCAAGATCCATCACATAAGACTCAAACCGAAATAAATTTTTAAGAGTCCAAAGCCTTACCTTTAAACAGTTCCTTAAATTAGGCTGAAGGCCCAAACAATCTGACGCCTTAAGGTCAAAACAACCTAAATTTAAAAAAAAACGGCTAGAAGCCATACAAATAAAAACATCAAGAACGAATAAGAAAAGGCAGTACACCCAACGGCGCTCAGAAGTTTCCGAGGGTCGGCCTGGAATTCAAACACAAATACCCACTTAGGTGAGACAGGCAGTCGACCCTACCTATCTCGATCCGACGACAACCCAACCGACAGACAGTCAGCGGACCCACCGACATGATAACTTCCGCTCCACCCGACCAGCACACAACAGGAAGTTCAATAGAACAACGTAGAAGGTATTGGCACCCACAACTAATTATACATTGAGCTGTCAAACTACACATCATGCTGGACAGCGACAACACGATGAGAAAAATACACTGCCTGAATTTATGTCAATGGCCAGGGCAGGTAACCTGAACGTTAACGGCCACAAGGCAGAAGATTCCGCTGGTGCACTTCAATTCAAAATAACCAAGCACAGTTAAGCTTGACCGGAGGGTGGCTAAAATTTCCAACTTGAAAACACACACTGTTGCTCACGGGAATGTCCCAACAGAAGACAACGAAATCCCAATGACACAATGTGTACAGTCGTGACTTGCTGGTAGATTAAGTCAACTGCACTGCTTGTCTGTCCCGAACTGACTGCCAGACACACGACGAACCGGGAATAATATCGGTCGCTCCAGAGATGGTACGACAGTGCACTTATCGATACGCGTTGCTGCTGCCACTCACTGGCAAGTAAGGCAGGAAATTAGTGACGCCAATAATTGGAATAATAAAACGAGGTGGCAGTACCTTAATAGAAGATGACAAACAATAAATGGGATAAACGTGAGCCGTGCAAGGCTGAAACACCCCCACTCCCATCTCTCCCCAAAAAGAACAAACCCAGTGGTGACATAGCAAAAAGAAATTGGCCGGTAGCCCCATAACGAATGAAAGGCAATGGGAATGAGAAAGCCGCAAGTGAGACGATCGCTCGGACCCGTCCAAGCAGAGGGAACTCGCCCCCTGGCTAACGACATCCCTGCATCAGGAACGGACTGACTTAAGGCCCGCAAGATGCCTAATTCAAGTCCCATTACTAGGTCAAAAGCGAAAGCGAGATACCCGCTCGAAACAAACCAGACAGAGGAAACACATGCCTCAGGCAATTTAAAAAAAAAAAAAAAAAAAAAAAAAAAAAAAAAAAAAAAAAAAAAAACTATTCGCAGTTGAGAACGAAAAGAGCTATCGGAAGTAATGCATTAACTACGCCAGTACCCTATGCAACTGAATGTCACTAGATTGGGTTCCCTCCAAAAGACAAATGGTGTCCTCGAGTCCTTTAATAGCCTCAAACAAATATTCTATAGCCACTCCTGTCTTAGCCACCACCACCGACCTGACGTCAACCGGCTAAAGAATGGCAGCGCACAAGCAGGCTGCCAATTCCGGGACACTGCCCTCAATTGGTTGGCACCTTATTGCCAACTCATAACAAGATGGTCCTTTCTGAGCATGCCAATCCCCGGACACTGCCTGACTGCCATTACAATAAGCACTTGCAACAAGTAACAGCCAAACCAGTATGGTGCCACAGAACACAAACAAAACAAGAGTGAAACTGACAGCAACTAGAATGGCAAGCACAAGCGCATCCACGCTCTGCTACCAGTGAGACACGCTGCTAAACCCGCAGATCAGGGCAGGTAGTTCATATTGTGGAAAGGGGCCAAAATAAGCGGCTGTGAGTTACACTCAATCATACAACTTTATTTATTTAACCATACATTACAAGAGACAAGAATATTATTACAATAACACAGCATTAAATTTGGAACTTAATTACCAGCTGAATGCCCCATAAAATCTCATAACTTAAGGGCAAGACCACTTTAATTTAAAGACTCAAACCAAAATCAGAAATTTAAAAGGCAGAAGGCTTTATCTTAATTCAGTTCTTTCAATTAGGCTGAAGGCACACTAAGAGCAAAACATCATTAATTAAAAAACACAGCTGGAGGCCCATCTATTAAGACTCAAACAAAAATTAAATTTTTAAAAGACGAAGGCCTTACCTTAAAACTGTTCCTTAAATTAGGGTGAAGGCCCAAACAATCTGACGCTTTAAGGGCAAAACACCGTTAATTTAAAAATCGGCTAGAAGCCATACAAACACAAACAACAAGAACAAATAAGAAAACGCAGTACACCCAACGGCGCACAGAAGTTTCCGAGGGTCGGCCTGGAATTCAAACACTAACGCTCGCTTAGATGAGACAGGCAGTCGGCCCAACCATTCTCGACCCAACGACAACCCAACCGCCAGACAGTCAACGGAACCACCGACAAGATAACGTCCGCTCCACCCAACCAGCACTCAGCAGGGAGTTCAACAGAACAACATAGAAGGTATTGGCGCCCACAACCAATTGTACATTGAGCTATCAAACTACACACCATGCTGGACAGTGACAACACGATGAGGAATACACTGCCTGAATATATGTCAACGACCAGGACAGGTAACCGGAACGTTAAGGGCCACAAGGCACAAGATTCCGCTGGTGCACTTCAATTCAAAATACCAAGCACAGTTAAACTCGACCGGAGGGTGGCTAAAATTTGCCAACTTGGAAACACACATTGTTGCTCATGGGAATGTCCCAACAGCCGACAACGAAATCCAAACGACACAATGTGAACAGTCTTGTCTTGCTGGTAGATTAAGTCAAAACTCAACTTTCGTGTCAATGACCTCATAGCAATGGGAACAGCAACGTACACTCCGACCACGCGTGGATATCGCCAGCGGCCTCGGCCAAACTACAGGGCTCGGAGATTTCCTCGCTGCTCCACACAAACCGACCAACTCCCCAGGCCCATAAACGGTGAAAGGACCAAGTATACTTCGGCCGATGAGACGACCAACCGAAAGACCAACCGACGGTCGTCCCACTCCAATCTTACTCCGTTGGTCAGTTCATGTGTGTCGCCAGCGGTCGGCGAGCACTGGCTGTCCGCGCCTCACCGGCGCTCCGCCCCCCTACTTCACTGCTGCTGCGTCCCGACTGCACTGCTGGTCCGTCCCGAACTGACTAGTCAGACACACGACGACCCGGAAATACTATCGGTCGCTCCAGAGATGGTACGGCAGTGCACTTATCAGTACGCGCTGCTGCTGCCGCTCACGGGCAAGTAAGTCAGGAAATTAGTGACGCCAGTAAATGCGATAAGAAAACGAGGCGGCAGTTCCATAATAGAAGATGACAAACAATAAATGGGATAAACGTGAGCCGTGCAAGACTCAGCATCATCATGTTGAAAAATGTTACTGCCGTCGGGAAAAATGATCTGCATGAAGGGGTGGGTATTCGTGGGCTGGAAACTAAAGTACGATACTCCTTGGCCGTCATGGTGTCTTGGACAACTTCCACTGGAGCCATGGATTTTCACGTGTATGTTCCACAGTGTGTAATGGAGGCACCGCCAGCTTGTCTCCATCCCTTAGCACAGGTGTCAAGGAGCTGTTCCCCTGGAAGACGACGGAATCGCATCCTCCCATCGGCATGATGATGTGGGCATCGGGTTTCATCACATCATGGAACGCTGTGCCACTGCACGAACATCCACTGCCGATGGTAAGGTGCGCATTTCAGTAATCGTTGCCAATGTCGTTGTGTTAACATTGCCACATGTATGGGTTGTCGGCTGCGGAGGTCCATCGTTATGAGTCTTTGATGCACTGTGTGTTGAGACAAATTTTTACGCTGTCCACAGTTCGCCGCCTGTCCTATTTTACTGATCTGCCCAGCTTACGACGTCCGATATTAGGAAGGATGGGTGGCAGCCCTGTTCCACAATGTCTCGGCGTTGTTTCACTTTGGTTTCGTCACGTGTTGAAGACACCCGACAAAGTACGAGTCGAAGCGCGATAAGTCAGGGAGTTTCCGAAATAATGCTTGTTCGAGCCTCCGGCCCATTACAATCTGCCCTTGTTCAAACTCAGATAGTGCGCCTACCCCATTCTATACACAGACAGCACACTCGCTGTTACTACATGCACCGTGCACGTGTCTGACTAGCATTCATTCCTTGCCAGATGACGCTACTATCGCCTAAACGGGTTTATATCGATAGTAGGTCGATGGTCATAATGTTAGGGGTGATCAGTGTATAACAATGTGTGCTTGCACGCAGCTTCGAGGTGAACGGTTGGTGCAGTTTCGCCACGCCTTGTATTCACCGTGTATTTATTTACTTTTCTACCTATTGGCAGCAGCCTTCTGGTTAGCTTGGTAGTGATTTGACACGATTTCCTTCTCAGAGTCAGTCATTTCATTTCAGAGCAGCACTTATAGCCGACGTCCACAATTAATTATTTGTTCAATACATTGCAGTCTTTTTTGCTCTACTGCTTTTGCCTCTACACATCCTTCCATTATCACATGAGTTACTCACTGGTGTCTTAAATTATGTCCTATTATCTTGTCTCTAATGCTAGTTGTGTTCTCTACATATACCTTACCCTTCCTGTTCCTTTTATTTCATATTTCATCATTCTACGTAATTCGCAGAACCGTTTTGCAACACCCCAAGTCAAACACAAATCTAACGTAGAAGTAAGCATCCTCGGAGTAGTGAAGCAACTTAAATCACTTAATAAAAGCAAGTCTTCTGGTCCAGACAGTATACCAATTAGGTTCCTTTCGGAGTATGCTGATGCTTTAGCTCCATACTTAACAATCATAAACAACAGTTCGCTCGACGAAAGATCCGTACTCAAAGACTGGAAGGTTGCACGGGTCACACCAATATACAAGAAAGGTAGTAGAAGTAATCCACTAAACTGCAGGACCATATCGTTAACGTCGATATGCAGCAGGATTTTGGAACATATATTGTGTTCGATCATTATGAATTACCTCGAAAACAACGGTCTATTGACACACAGTCAACATGGGCTTAGGAAACATCGTTCCAGTGAAACACAACTAGCTCTTTATTCACATGAAGTGTTGAGTGCTATTGACAAGTGATTTCAGATCGTTCCGTATTTCTGGATTTCCGGAAGTCTTTTGACACTGTGTCACACAAGTGGCTCGTAGTGAAATTGCGTGCTTATGAAATATCGCCTCAGTTATGTGACTGGATTTGTGATTTCCTGTCTAAGAGTTCGCAGTTCGTAGTAATTGACGTAATTTCTGATGTTCCCCAAGATAGTGTTATACGAGTAGGCCCTTTGCTGTTACTTATCTATACAAAAGATTTGGCAGACAATCTGAGCAGCCGTCTTCGGTTGTTTGCAGATGACGCTGTCGTTTATCGACTAATAAAGTCATCAGAAGATCAAAACAAACTGCAAAACGATTTAGAAGAAACATCGGAATGGTACAAAAAGTGGCAGTTGACCCTAAATAACGAAAAGTGTGAGGTCATCCACATGAGTGCTAAAAGGAACTCGTTAAACTTCAGTTACACGACAAATGAGTTTAATCTAAAAGCCGTAAATTCTAATAAATACCTAGGTATTACAATTACGAACAACTTAAATTGGAAGAAACACATAGAAAATGTTGTGGGGAAGGCTAACCAAAGACTGTGTTTTATTTGCAGGACTCTTAAAAAATGTAACAGATCTACCAAAGAGACAGCCTACGCTGCGCTTGTCCGTCTTCTTTTAGAATATTGCTGCGCGGTGTGGCATCCTTACCAGATACGACTGACTGAGTACATCGAAAAAGTTCAAAGAATGGCAGCACGTTTTGTATTATCGCGAAATATGGCAGAGAGTGTCACTGATAAGATACAAGATTTGGGCTGGACGCACTTCGGGACAAAGTGGTAAGTGAACTTAAAGAATGGGAAGACAATGGTGTTATTGCTCCTATCCAGGCTAATCAATGGACTTCTCCCTTAGTCATCTTACCAAAGCCTTCTGGAAGACTTCGGCTCCAAATCTCCAAGATTGGCGATCTCTTAAAGCCGCTCGAAACTTAGCTCGGACTTCAATCCGAGATACTTATAATAGTTTCCAAAAAGAGACTTTGTCTCGAAACTTGGCAGAAAATTCAAAGAGACTCTGGTCGTATGTCAAGTATGCTACCGGCAAGACACACCAATGCTCTCTCTGCGCGGTATCAGTGGAGTTACTATCGACGACAGTGTTGCCAAAGCGGAGTTATTAAATAGAGCATCCGAAATTCCTTCACCAAAGAAGCCGAAGTAAATATTCCAGAATTCGAGTCAAGAACAATTGCCAGCATGAGTAACGTAGAAGTAGATATTGTCGGACTAGTGAAGCAACTTAAATCTCTTAACAAAAGCAAGTCTTCCAGTGCAGACTGTATACCAGTTAGATTCCTTTCAGACTGGAAAGCTGCACACGTCGCACCAATATTCAACAAAGGTAGTAGGAGTAATCCACTAAATTAAAGGCCGATATCATTAACGTCGATATGCAGCAGAAATACGTAACATATATTGTGTTCGAGCATTATGAATTACCTCAAAGGGAAAGGTCTATTGACACATAGCCAACAACATCGTTCTTGTGGACTCAAAAAGCTCTTTACTCACATGAAGTGCTTATTGCTATTGACAAGGTATTTCAGATTGATTCCGTATTTCTAGATTTCCAGTAGGCTTTTGACATTGTACCACACAAGCGGCTTGTAGTGAAATTGCGTGCTTATGGAATATCATCTCAATTATGTAACTGGATTCGTGATTTTCTGTCAGGGAGTCCCCAGTTCGTATGATTGACGGAAAGTCATCGAGTAAAACAGATGTGACTTATGGCGTCCCCCAAGGTAGTGTTACAGGCTCTTTGCTGTTTCTTATCTATATAAACGATTTCGAAGACAATCTGAGCAGACGTCTTAGGTTGTTCGCAGATGTCGCTGTCGTTTATCGACTAGTTAAGTCATCCGAAGGTTGAAACCAACTACAAAACGATTTGGAAAATCTATCTGTACAGTGAAAAAATCGGCAATTGGACCTAAATAACGAAAAGTGTGAGGTCATCCACACGAGTGCTAAAAGGAATCCGTTAAACTTCGGTTACACAATAAATTAGTTAAATCTAAACGCCATAAATTCAACTAAATACCTAAGAATTACAATTACG
Source organism: Schistocerca cancellata (assembly GCF_023864275.1). NCBI lineage: Eukaryota > Metazoa > Arthropoda > Insecta > Orthoptera > Acrididae > Schistocerca > Schistocerca cancellata. Next base: position 355,172,776 of record NC_064630.1, on the reverse strand, counting down.
AACAACTTAAATTGGAAATAACACAGAATATGATGTGGGGAAGGCTAATCTAGGGCTGTGTTTTATTGACAAAACACTTAAAAAATGTAACAGATCTAATAAAGAGACTGCCTACGCTACGCTTGTCCGTCCACTTTCAGAATACTACTATGCGGTGTGGGATCCTTATCAGATAGGATTGACGGAGTATATCGAGAAAGTTCAAGGAAGGGCATCGAAATAGGGGAGAGAATGTCACTGAAATGATACAGGATTTGGGGTAGATATCGTTAAAATAAAGGGGTTTTTCGTTGCGGCGAAATCTTCTCGCCAAGTTTCAATCACCAATTTTGCCTCCAAATGTGAAAATATTTTGTTCACGCCGACCGACATATGGAGAAATGATCATCATAATAAAATAAGGGAAATCAGAACTCATTCGGTAGGATATAGGTGTTCATACGAGATTGGAATAATAGAAAATCTGCTGTGTATTCATCTCTTGGTCTCCCTCTACGATTTTTACCCACTACGCTACCCTCCAATACTAAATTGGTGACCCCTTGATGCCTCAGAACATGTCCTACCAACCGATCCCTTCTTCTAGTCAAGTTGTGCCACAAACTCCTCTTCTCCCCAATCCTATTCATTACCTCCTCATTAGTTATGTGATCTACCCATCAAATCTCCAGCATTCTTCTGTAGCACCACATTTCGAAAGCTTCTATTCTCTTCTTGTCCAAACTACTTAACGTCCATCTTTCACTTCCATACATGGCTACGCTCCATACGTATACTTTCAGAAACGACTTCCTGACACTTAAATCTATACTCGATGTTGACAAATTTCTCTTCTTCAGAAACGCTTTCCTTGCCGTTGCCAGTCTACATTTTATATCCTCTCTACTTCGACCATCATCAGTTATTTTCCTCCCCAAATAGCAAAACTCCTTTACTACTTTAAGTGTCTCATTTCGTAATCTAACTCCCTCAGCATCACACGACTTAATTCAACTTCATTCCATTATCATCGTTTTGCTTTTGTTGATGTTCATCTTATATCCTCCTTTCAAGACACTGTCCATTCCGTTCAACTGCTCTTCGAAGTCCTTTGCTGTATCTGACGGAATTACAATGTCATCGGCAAACGTCAAAGTTTTTATTTCTTCTCCATGGATTTTAATACCTACTCCGAATTTTTCTTTTGTTTCCTTTACTGCTTGCTCAATATACAGATAGAACAACATCGGGGAGAGGCTACAACGCTGTCTCACTCCCTTGCCAACCACTGCTTCCCTTTCATGTCCCTCGACTCTTATAACTGCCATCTGGTTTCTGTACAAATTGTAAATAGCCTTTCGCTCCCTGTATTTTACCCCTGCCACCTTCAGAATTTGAAAGAGAGTATTCCAGTCAACATTGTCAAATGCTTTCTCTATGTCTACAAATGCTAGAAACGTAGGTTTGCCTTTTCTTAATCTAGCTTCTAAAATAAGTCGTAGGGTCAGTATTGCCTCACGTATTCCAACATTTCTACGGAATCCAATCTGATCTTCCCCGAGGTCGGCTTCTACCAGTTTTTCCATTCGTCTGTAAAGAATTCGCGTTAGTATTTTGCAGCCGTGACTTCTTAAACTGATAGTTCGGTAATTTTCACATCTGTCAACGCCTGCTTTCTTTGGGATTTGAATTATTATATTCTTCTTGAGGTCTGTTGGTATTTCGCCTGTGTCATACACTTTGCTCACCAGATGGTAGAGTTTTGTCAGGACTGGCTCTCCCAAGGCCGTCAGTAGTTCTACTGGGTTGTCTACTCCGGGGGCCTTGTTTCGACTCAGGTCTTTCAGTGCTCTGTCAAACTCTTCACGCAGTATCATATCTCCCATTTCATCTTCATCTACATCCTCTTCCATTTCCATAATATTGTCCTCAAGTACATCGCCCTTGTATAGACCCTCTATATACTCCTTCCACCTTTCTGCTTTCCCTTCTTTGCTTAGAACTGGGTTCCCATCTGAGCTCTTGATATTCATACAAGTCGTTCTCTTTCCTCCAAACGTCTCTTTAATTTTCCTGTAAGCAGTATCTATCTTACCCCTAGTGAGATGAGCCTCTACATCCTTACATTTGTCCTCTAGCCATGCCTGCTTAACCATTTGCCATTTCCTGTCGATCTTATTTTTGAGACGTTTGTATTCCTTTTTGCCTGCTTCATTTACTGCATTTTTATATTTTCTCCTTTCGTCAATTAAATTCAATATTTATTCTGTCACCCAAGGATTTCTACTAGCCCTCGTCTTTTTACCTACTTGACCCTCCGCTGCCTTCACTACGTCATCCCTCAAAGCTACCCATTCTTCTTCTACTGCATTTCTTTCCCCCAATCTTGTCAATTGTTTCCTTATGCTCTCCCTGAAACTCTGTACAACCTCTGGTTTAGTCAGTTTAGCCAGATCCCATCTTCTTAAATTCCCACCTTTTTGTAGTTTCTTCAGTTTTAATCTACAGTTCATAACCAATAGATTGTGGTCAGAATCCACATCTGCCCCTGGATATGTCTTACAATTTAAAACCTGGTTCCTAAATCTCTGTCTTACCATTATATAATCTATCTGAAACCTGTCAGTATCTCCAGGCTTCTTCCATGTATACAAACTTCTTTTATGATCCTTGAACCAAGTGTTAGCTATGATTAATTTGTGCTCTGTGTAAAATTCTACCAGGCGGCTTCCTCTTTCATTTCATACCCCCTATCCATATTCACCTACTACGTTTCCTTCTCTCCATTTTCCTACTACCGAATTCCAGTCACCCATGACTATTAAATTTTAGTCTCCCTTAACTATCTGAATGATTTCTTTTATATCATCATACATTTCTTCAATTTCTTCGTCATCTGCAGAGCTAGTTGGCATATAGATTTGTACTACTGTCGTAGGCGTGGGCTTCGTGTCTATCTTGGCCACAACAATGCGTTCACTGTGCTGTTTGTAGTAACTTACCCGCATTCCTATTGTTTTATTCATTATTAAACCTACTCCTGAATTACCCCTATTTCATTTTGTATTTATAACCCTGTATTCACCTGATCAAAAGTCTTGTTCCTCCTGCCACCGAACTTCACTAATTCCCACTATGTCGAACTTTAACCTATCCATTTCCCTTTTTAAATTTTCTAACCTACCTGCCCGATTAAGGGATCTGACATTCCTCGCTCCGATCCGTAGAACGCCAGTTTTCTTTCTCCTGATAACGACGTCCTCCTGAGTAATCCCCGCCCGGAGATCCGAATGGGGGACTATTTTACCTCCGGAATATTTTACCCAAGAGGACGCCATTATCATTTGTCCATACAGTAAAGCTGCATGCCCTCGGGAAAAATTACGGCCGTAGTTTCCCCTTGCTTTCAGCCGTTCGCAGTGCCACCTCAGCAAGGCCGTTTTGGTTAGTGTTACAGGGCCAGATCAGTCAATCATCCAGGCTGTTGCCCCTGCAACTACTGAAAAGGCTGCTGCCTCTCTTCAGGAACCATACGTTTATCTGGCCTTTCAACAGATACCCCTCCGTTGTGGTTGCACCTACGGTACGGCTATCTGTATCGCTGAGGCACGCAAGCCTCCCCACCAACGGCAAGGTCTATGGTTCATGGGGGAAGGCAGCAAACGATATCTCAGACGATAGATATAGGTATGTATCTTTCAGATACGACAGTTCTAGTGCATTGCTATCAGCAAACGATATCTCAGATGATAGCAACGCACTAGAACTGTCGTATCTGAAAGATACATATCTGTATCTATTTTATTTCTTGACTCATAACGTCTTTTGTATCATTTTTACTATGCAAATTTCTGTCACAGCATCGGCTTCTCCACATTTACACAGTTAAGGCATTCGCCTTGAATACCTTGTATTTTATGTTTGTGTATGAACAGTTCACTATTTTGCCAATAACTTTATTCAGATGTTGGTTGCAGTTGGTATTAAAAACTGTGCTAATTTAAAAGTGATCAGTCACGTGTGTTAGCAGAAACCACTATTGAAAAGATAATCAAAAGACGGTTCTGTCAAGAAGGTATCAGTAACCATTCAAACAAAATTTAACTACAAATCGTCATCTAACGTGAACGCACTTGCGCAAGAATACTAGCTTATTTAATTCTTAGCAAACCTTTATTTGTAGTCATTGTAAATAGGGTTAATGTGACCAAATGTAAATGACATTTATTTACTTAAATATTGTCTTAATACATTACTTTAGTGTGGGAAGGTGGTCAAGATGATTGAAATCATGACAATAGAACGGAGTATTTTTGCTGCCGACCGTCTTCAACCAATGGAAAACCAGACAGAATCAAACAGCTGTGGGATTCAAGTGGAAACTGAAACTTTTCCAGCGAAGAGCTGAAGGGAGCGATTCTGGGACTGTTAGGTCGAATGATGGAAGAAGGTTGACTTGCCTATGGCAACGTGCGTGATTCAGTTGTACAGGTGATTCATTATAAGCAGCGAACGGCCACTACAATAGTCTAACTTCTGAAGGGAGTCTTACTCACGAGAGGTCTGTATGTGCTCCTCTTGTATTACAGAACTGAGGGTAGACAGAGTATGCGTTACTATCCCTTGTGCCACGTTGTAAGAGGTATGTGCTGCCTGCGATATGTAAGCTATAAGAGAATCTGAGACCAAAGAGCAGTTTTGACTGCAGTACGAACTGTGTAGCAGTAGCAGTAAGTTGTTGCTAGCGAGCAGTCGCCTGTCTGCGCTTGTCAGTCCAGTCCGATGTATCATGTTGGCTGGGCCGGACGTGGTGCAGCGATGCCGGAGCCTGAGTATTATTGTATAAGGTAAAAAGCAGCCTCGCGCATATCTAGTAATGTTATGTGAAGTCCCATGTAAATCTTTTAAAGATGTCCTAATAATAATCTTCGTGATATAAAGTAATTTCTAACAGACATTCATTTCAATTTAAAGAATTTACTAACTTCTTCAATCCATGATCATTCCTATTGTTGCAAAAGAAAAAACAGTTGCTTCCTTTCATAAATGACAAATCTATCGGCCAGCATTGCACAGAGCTGTCCCGGAAAAATTTTATATAAGAGCAGATATATTCGCCGTTTTTATTGAGGTAAGAATTTTTCCTTTTTTATTCAGAATGATCTTACAGGGCCATGACACAGCGCTGCTGTCGTCCAAATTCTACCAGGTTACTGAATTTATTTTTTATTACGAGGTTTAGGAATTTTTCTGTTTCGAGCTTACATTAAATGGGAAACAAATTTTGTGTGGAGGTTAAATGTGAATACATTTCTGTAGGGAGGTTATAAATGGGAACCAATTTTGTTCTGAGGTTACACTAAAATTAGAATCGCTATCCATAATAATTATTTAATTACAATTTTATTTTGTGGGGAGGTTACACTTGGCGACATCCGGCGAGGACCGTATTTCTTTGTGAATCTCTGAGAAGTAGTCATATATGTGCTCTTATTTACTTAAATGTAGTTTGCATCTGGCGCAACGCATTTACTAATTTGTCACTCTTTCTTTCACAGATCGTCGGCAATTTGTTGCTCGTTGTTGTAATTGTGTTTGTTCCATTTTTGCTTCGTCTTTGTTTCATTTGTGCTTAATTTTGATTTGTGAAAAATGCCGCGAAAAACTGTTAACAGTACATCGCGATGTGCAATGAGTGAAATAGCCGACTCGAATAGCTTGACCGATAATACTTGCAACACTCAGTGTAATAGCGATAATCCTCCAAGTACTGACAATCAGTGCGTAGCGACCACTAGTAATGATTTTAATTCTAATGATGAGCAAACAAATTCAATTGTGTCCTCTGTTAATTTAACGACAATTTATGACGCGGCACGTTCCATTACAATGAACGCTGTCCAGTTTGACACGCCTAATTTGCAAAATTTACGTAGCGAACAGATAATTGTTTCTAACGAAGGTGAACAATGTACTCAAAGTACGTCAGATTTATTTGATTCCGAGGTGGTGACTAACAGTGCACATCCAAGTGGCGAACCTTTTCAAGAATCAGAGAATGACCAAATGGTTACACAAAACGCGACAAAAGCAGATACACCATCACACAGCACAGAGAATACAGTAGCTAATTTTGGCATGGATCGAGTCATAGCATTAATGCTACAACTTAACGAAAATCTCAAACAACAGCTTAATGAAAATAATGAAAATGTCAAACAACTAAATGAAAAACAAGACAACAATTTCAAACAACTTAATGAAAAACTAGACAACAATTCCAAACAGTCGAATGAAAAACAAAACAGGTCGATCGAACAAATTAATAAGAACTTTAAACAGATTAATGAACAGATTGCAGCCGTTGCCGTGCAATGTCATGATACTAAAGAACAATTACGTGAGGAGATTAAGGTTTGTGCTAGGAATCGTAGTGAAGAAATTAGATCCGTGGCTCAAGAATGAAATAATACGCAAGCAGCTACAACGAAATTACTTAAAGATGAAATTAGTGCAGTCGCTAAACAATGCTCTGAAAACGCAACACAGTTACGCGACGAATTTAAATTAATGTCAGCAGAACTTTCACGCACACTGGATGCAAAAGTAGACGCGAAATTTGACCAACAGAACAGCCAAATTGACGAACGTTTTAATCACCACCTACAAAACAGTGAAACGCGCTACCGTAAATTTATACAGGAACAGAATTAAGTAAAGCAACAAGTCATGGAAACAATTACTGCACAGAGACAGGAAGATAAGCGTAAATTGTTTACGAAAGCAAAAACATACGTAGACAACAATATTACTACAGTATCAGACGAAATTAATACTATCAAACAGTTGAACACCGAATTGCGTGATGAAATTTGCGATCTTAAATCAAAAACAGACACACACACATTAGACTTTCAGACAGTGACCAACAGACTTGAAAAGTTGGAACTAATACAGGATCCCGATGCCATCAAAGCAGACGTTAAAAAATTGAACGAAACCGCACGTAAAATACAAAAACAAATTAATGCTTGTGATAATAAAAACGATGATCAGGTAAAAGCACTGTCTGAAAAATATGATGAATTGGCCAGTCGTATTGACGTTATCGAAAGTAATAATGACACCAAATCAGACGATACTTCACCGATTTCGTTTAATCAAACACCTGAATTCCAAAATTTACAGCAGACAATCAGTGAGATAGGTTCGTCCAATAATACATTACGTAGAAAATTGTCAACTTTACAGCAAGAGGTAACAGAGATGAAAAATGTTTCAGCCTTTAACACATCACAGCATACGCCACTTTGCGAACATTTGACAGACTCACACAGCCAGTATAATTTAGGTAATTTACAGAGAGTACGTAAGTTAGATTCCGAGCAGTCACAGACAAATAGATTCTCATACAATCCTGAACCTGTTCAGACATACAGAGATGATAATTTTGATTACAAGGATTTTCTATCCGTGAGAAAATTTAAAGTATTTAAAAATGACAGAACGTAGAAACTAGAATTGGATTGGCTACAACAACTTGCTTTTGAATTTTCACCGGCATTGCCTGTAACACAGAAACTAAAATTTATTTGTAGCGCGTAATTGACCTCAGGGGATTCATTACACTTCGATGAATATGAGCTGTAGCGTGCACAGGGCCCCGAGCCGTAGTAGTGCTATTTCATCTTTAGTTTTCTGCACTGCTGCCTTCTGTTCTACTATCCTTTATATCTATCAAAACAGCTCGTCAACTATCGACCTATCTATAATTAGAAACGTGTAAATAAAACCCGATAAGACAAGTTTTATCGAAAGTGACAATTTTCATTAGACGCTCCAGGACTGGCATCCACTGTAATTTTAATAACAAACAAAATTTTAACCATCAATATGTACAAAATTTTCAGCAGTCGCAAACAAATTTTGGTAACAATAGAGGTTTTTCCCAACGACAGCAACAAAACCAACCGGTTAGCATACCTAACCAACAATGTAATGTGCAAGGTCAACCAAGCTTTAATGTTTCGCCGCCTACGCGTATAGCGTCAGCTCCACCAAAGAGCAACGCATCGCAACAAGGAAATAACTACGTACAGAAAACACATCATTTTAACTCGTATCGCAACGCGCCGTATAGCAATGATGATCATGGCAGACCTAAAAGCAATGCGCACAGTTTTCAGCGTGACAGTCGGTCTTACCAGCAGCAGAATCAACCACAACAACAGATTGTCATGAATGAACCAGACAGTAGATATCATCCCAAATGTAATACGTCAGGACGAAATAACAGAATAGTACAAATAGTCGAAATGCCACAGCATCCTCCCGCAAATAATAGCACGTCAGACAGAATTTGACTAGATACAGTACAGGTTGCATCTTCCAGCAACGCAAGCCATACTTTTGACACACAAAATCTTGTTCACGAAAATGTTATTACTTTTGACGACATCTGAGACACACTTTTACATGAAAAACCAATAGTCTGAATTTGTCAATCTGAAACAAGCTTTGTTGAATGCACCACTTTTATCACATCCAGATCTTACTAGAAATTTTTCCATTGCCACCGACAGTTCCAACACCGCTTTAGGCGTACACATTTATCAGGAAATTGAAGAAGACGGTACTACAGTAATTAAAAACATCGCCTTTGCGAGTCGCATTCTGTCACCTGCTGAACGCAATTATTATGTTACAGAACTTGAAACATTATGTGTTGTATGGGCATTTACGAGATTTAGGCATTTTCTTTATGGAAGACACACTACCGTCTACACAGGTCATAGAGCTATACAGTTTTTACTTTCCGCAAAATTTACACACGACAGGTTAAGTAGATGGAAAATTTATTTACAGGAATTTAATTTTACAATTGTTCACATTCCCGGTACACAAAATATTGTAGCAGACGCACTATCCCGTTCTCTCAGCAACAATCAGCAAGACATCACAATCAGCTTCTGCAAAGCAAATTTCAGCGTCATGTATATTCAACAAGTTGCATTTGAAAATTTCATTTCGTCGCCATTACGAGACATAGCACAAGAGCAGAGTAAAGACAACGTATGGAAAGAAATTAAACACCTTTGGCAAGATAGGAATAATGTTACCATTATAAACCCTTACACTGTACGCAATAATATTCTGTTTCGCCGCTCTCACCCTGACAGCAACAACTGGTTACTATGCATTCCTGACGAACTTGTTAGCAAAATAATTTGGTATACTCATTTAAGTTACGCATATTACGGAGCCAGAAAATGTATTCTTATACTGAGACAGAACTGTTACTTTGCCAACATGGAGAAACGTATTCGACGAGTTTTAGCGTCATGTAAAATCTGCCAGAAAGCTAAGTCAGATACGACTTCACATATTCCTCCATTTCATCCCATTGTACCTGATAAATTGAGACATATGGCCGCTGTAGACATTTTTGGTCCGATTCCCAGAACTAATAGAGGTTTTTGCTACATCTTTGTCGCTGTTGAACTCACTTCGAAATTTGTTACGTTCACTCCGTTACGCAAAGCTACTGCTAAATCTGTTTCGAATGCATTTGTAAAACATTTTTTATTCCATGTGGGGCATGTATTGAAAGTAATTTCCGACAATGGATCACAGTTTCGATCTGCTATATGGACACGTATGTTACGAGCTAGAAACATTTCTCCGATCTACACTCCTGGAAATTGAAATAAGAACACCGTGAATTCATTGTCCCAGGAAGGGGAAACTTTATTGACACATTCCTGGGGTCAGATACATCACATGATCACACTGACAGAACCACAGGCACATAGACACAGGCAACAGAGCATGCACAATGTCGGCAATAGTGCAGTGTATATCCACCTTTCGCAGCAATGCAGGCTGCTATTCTCCCATGGAGACGATCGTAGAGATGCTGGATGTAGTCCTGTGGAACGGCTTGCCATGCCATTTCCACCTGGCGCCTCAGTTGGACCAGCGTTCGTGCTGGACGTGCAGACCGCGTGAGACGACGCTTCATCCAGTCCCAAACATGCTCAATGGGGGACAGATCCGGAGATCTTGCTGGCCAGGGTAGTTGACTTACACCTTCTAGAGCACGTTGGGTGGCACGGGATACATGCGGACGTGCATTGTCCTGTTGGAACAGCAAGTTCCCTTGCCGGTCTAGGAATGGTAGAACGATGGGTTCGATGACGGTTTGGATGTACCGTGCACTATTCAGTGTCCCCTCGACGATCACCAGTGGTGTACGGCCAGTGTAGGAGATCGCTCCCCACACCATGATGCCGGGTGTTGGCCCTGTGTGCCTCGGTCGTATGCAGTCCTGATTGTGGCGCTCACCTGCACGGCGCCAAACACGCATACGACCATCATTGGCACTAAGGCAGAAGCGACTCTCATCGCTGAAGACGACACGTCTCCATTCGTCCCTCCATTCACGCCTGTCGCGACACCACTGGAGGCGGGCTGCACGATGTTGGGGCGTGAGCGGAAGACGGCCTAACGGTGTGCGGGACCGTAGCCCAGCTTCATGGAGACGGTTGCGAATGGTCCTCGCCGATACCCCAGGAGCAACAGTGTCCCTAATTTGCTGGGAAGTGGCGGTGCGGTCCCCTACGGCACTGCGTAGGATCCTACGGTCTTGGCGTGCATCCGTGCGTCGCTGCGGTCCGGTCCCAGGTCGACGGGCACGTGCACCTTCCGCCGACCACTGGCGACAACATCGATGTACTGTGGAGACCTCACGCCCCACGTGTTGAGCAATTCGGCGGTACGTCCTCCCGGCCTCTTGCATGCCCACTATACGCCCTCGCTCAAAGTCCGTCAACTGCACATACGGTTCACGTCCACGCTGTCGCGGCATGCTACCAGTGTTAAAGACTGCGATGGAGCTCCGTATGCCACGGCAAACTGGCTGACACTGACGGCGGCGGTGCACAAATGCTGCGCAGCTAGCGCCATTCGACGGCCAACACCGCGGTTCCTGGTGTGTCCGCTGTGCCGTGCGTGTGATCTTTGCTTGTACAGCCCTCTCGCAGTGTCCGGAGCAAGTATGGCGGGTCTGACACACCGGTGTCAATGTGTTCTTTTTTCCATTTCCAGGAGTGTATATATCCAGGTACCATGCTTCTTCGAACCCTTGTGAACGACTAATGAAAGAAATTGGTAAACTGTGTAGAATATACTGCCATAAAAACATATTGATTGGGATACACACATACTGTCATTCCAGGATGTAATTAACTCAATACCAAATGAATCTACTATGCTATCTCCGACTGTTATAATGAAAAATGTTGAACCACCAAACAAAATTAAAGAATTAGTATCCTTTCCTACATCTCGTCGACTACGACACCATGAAATAATTGACATTGCGCTGAACAACATCAAACGTGCCGCAGAGCGCCGGAGAAGACAGCAAAAACAGGTTTGTACGCGCCGTGACTTTCACATTGGACAGAAGATATTAGTACGTACACACTATCTATCCAACAGTGGAAAGAACAGATGTTGTAAATTTGAGCCTCTATATCGAATTCTCAACATTCTTCACCCCAATGTAGTACACGTCGAAACTCTGAGAACCAGAATAAGTAAAGGGAATCACCATGTCTCCAATATTAAACCCTTTATTGAATGAACATACTTTGTGATTTATCACACTGTAATGCCATTTCCTGAATTTTATATGACCACTCATGCAATTATATTTATATGAACACTTACTGATGATTATCGTATTTTTTCTTGGCAAGTGCCCGGCAAGGTAAGGTTAGCAGGTCGCTTTTCTTGTCGTTACACATCAGACAGTGCACATTTTTCTAGATAAACTTACATATTTTATGACCAATTATGCAATTCTATCTAGTGACATATTAATTTTATCAAATTCTTTCTCCATTAAAGTCTTCAACTCTCGCCTCTATCAACTACACAACATACAAGCTGAACACAAAGAAAGTCTTTTCTTGTCGTTACACATCAGACCGAGCACATTTTCCATTTTTCGTGTATGTATGATTGTTTTCCTGTTTGTTTGTATGCACTATGAATTGTTTAAGATGTAACAAACACCAGTTGACTTTGACATTTTGTGTTATCGTACCTCAACATCGTGACTATTTTACGTTTTTTTTTTTTTGCTACTACATTATGATACTCTGTGTACATTTTTTTGCACTTGAAAACTGTCTATGTTTTTGACATTATACGTTTTCTGTCATGCTATGCTGTATGCTTAATTATATCACTATAAACCAGTTTTTATTTAATGGGCATATGATTGAAATGCAAGACATTAATCATTGTTCATCATTTTCAGAAAGCAATAATGTGTAAAAGAAATAAATTAAACAAACCACAGTAAATTACTTTGAAATGGGAATTTCACCTTCGGAATGAACGAAAGAAGATGCAATACCTCGTCATGAAGAGTAAATGGATCAGAATTAACAAGCATTAACAAGAATATACTATACACATCGTATGATAGCAGTCTTAACTAATTTTTTCTTTCAGAATACGAGGCGATTGATGCAGGCTGTCAGACAGAACTACACATTTTAGTTTTAGTAATGAAATATGCTAGAAATAAGAAACTCTATACTATGAATAGTTATATGAAGTAAATGGTAATACGAATAATGAATAATGAAGTGTCTTTTTGCAGATGATAATGAAAGAATATGCTAATATGAATAATGAAGTTTTTCTTTGCAGGTGATGGTAGTAATGAAGTTATGGTAATATGAATAATGAAGTTTTCCCTTGCAGATGAGAATAATGATGAAGTTTATATATTTACTATTAGTTAAGAGATGCTATGTAGTTATTTAAGTATTTGTTGCAGTTCGTTTTGACAGTATGTCTTATATTGCATGGAGTAATGACTGAATGTTTTGGAAAGGACAGCTAGAGTACATACATATTGAGTACACATTTTATTACCTGTTAATTCGAAGTTTACTACTTTTCAGCATAATATGCGTTTCTTCTTTCAGCTTAATAATCCATTTTGTATTTTTTCCAGGAGAAGCTATTCATGAAATTAATGCGCTATAAGCAGTTAATCATTAAACCTGCTCTAGTACTTGCATTTTTTTTACCCATTTGTGTGTGTCATTCATGAATGTGATCACATATACTCTACTTGTTTCATAACCTTGCTACAGCTGACTCATGATGAATGACGTTACCTATCCTCATTTGTAGCAATAAATCAAAAGCAAATATTTTAATGCCCCAGCAATTAATTATCGATCCTAACGCAATGCATTGCTAGCACAAAAAAATGTACTACCAGTCCCAAATAATGCTACCAGTTTAAGAGAGTTCTGAGTAATACTGAATGATGTTTTCTAACCACAGACCTTCAGTAATAGTTAGAATATGTTACATTTTCAAAATGTCCTATGTCACTTGAATGATGAGTTCTGAGTAATGTTCTCTAACCACAGACCTTGAGTAATAGTTACAGTGTGTTGCATTTTAAATATGTCCTATGTCACTTGAATGATGAGTTCTGAGTAATAGTGAATGATATTTTGTAAGAATGCATACATGCTATGCCAATAATTTCTGTAAATAAATGCTATGCCAATAATTAACTCTCATTTTGAATTATGATTTCTGATGGTTTGTCACTGGCCCAAGAGTGCCAATAATTATTTTAAATATGTCATATGTCACTTGAATGATGAAAAATGTTTTGTAATATTCAATACTTGCTATACGTTTAGTAACTGGCCAATGAATGCCACTGGTTCTTATATTTTAAATTTGTATTATGTCACCTACATGCTATTATATATGAATACCAGTAGCTTGATGCTACACTCGTTAGCTCCTGTTTTGAATGATGATTTCAGATGGTTTGTAACTGGCCAATGAGTGCCAATGATTACTATAACTAGGTGAATTATGTTAATACTATGCCATTCTTTAGCTCCTGTTTTGAATGATGACTTCTGATGGTTTGCAACTGGCCAATGAGTGCCAATGATTACTATAACTAGATGAATTATGTAAATGGTATGTTATTAATTAACTCTTGCTTTGAATGATCACTTTTAAATAATGTATAAAAATAGTTTGTAATTGGCCAATGAGTGCCAATGTTCACTGTAATCAGATGATTTATGAACATTATTCTGTAATACTTCATACATAGTACAGAAGTGTTCAGTAACTAGGCAATGAGTGCCAAAAATTAGTCAAATCGGTTGATAGACTAGTGTAATTCTCAATGATGACTAGCATGAGTCTTAATGACCTTCACCTTCTGACCTAATTACCAGAAATTACTGCAATATACGTTTGTCCTGTCTATCCTTTTGATCATGGAGCACTATATTTGGTTTCTGCACGTTGGTGAATGAGTGTGGTGTTGACACATCATGGTGTCCACCACCTTGAACAATGGAGATGTTATTATGGTTCCACTGTTTGGTGTACCTAATGTACTACCAAAATGATAACATGGAATATTAATACGACAATTCAATGTCTTGGCTACACTGATTAATACTCCAGGCAAGGGAACTTCAGATTGTCTCACTTGGTGTTGTGCTTCTGTAGAAAGATATGGACTTTCTGTGCAGCTACGTGCAACCGAATGTGCTACAACCATGATGCAATCCTTCCCTTTCCTATCCTAGTTCTAGTAAAATGGTAAAAAAAAAATACTACAGTGCATATGCACTTTATGTCATTTGTTAATATGTTTTGTACTCATTGCATATACATTTTGTCATTGCTTGATATGTTCTGTACTACAATGTGTATACATTTTGTGTCATTTGTTAATATGATTTGTACTCATTGCGTATACATTTTGTCATTGCTTGATAAGTTCTGAACTCAGTGCATGTGCACTATTTTTCATTGCATGTTATGCACTTATATATAAGTATATACTCTGTGACTGTAAACTTAGTTAATTAAGAAAAATTGCGTATATATTTTGTGATTTATTGATATGTGCTGTACTCAGTGCATGTGCACTATATTTCATTTTATATTCTGTACTTATATATATATATATATATATATATATATATATATATATATATATATATATATACTTAGTTAATTAAGTAGATTTTAGAAAAATTTGTTGCTCATGGCAAGTACAATTGACTCACCATCGCTGCCAAATTTTTGCCCCCCCAGTGGAGGGTTATGTAAGAGGTATGTGCTGCCTGCGATATGTAAGCTATAAGAGAATCTGAGACCAAAGAGCAGTTTTGACTGCAGTACGAACTGTGTAGCAGTAGCAGTAAGTTGTTGCTAGCGAGCAGTCGCCTGTCTGCGCTTGTCAGTCCAGTCCGATGTATCATGTTGGCTGGGCCGGACGTGGTGCGGCGATGCCGGAGCCTGAGTATTATTGTATAAGGTAAAAAGCAGCCTCGCGCATATCTAGTAATGTTATGTGAAGTCCCATGTAAATCTTTTAAAAATGTCCTAATAATAATCTTCGTGATATAAAGTAATTTCTAACAAACATTCATTTTAATTTAAAGAATTTACTCATTTCTTCAATCCATGATCATTCCTATTGTTGCAAAAGAAAAATCAGTTGCTTCCTTTCATAAATGACAAATCTATCGGCCAGCATTGCACAGAGCTGTCCCGGAAAAATTTTATATAAGAGCAGATATATTCGCCGTTTTTATTGAGGTAAGAATTTTTTCCTTTTTTATTCAGAATTATCTTACAGGGCCATGACACAGCGCTGCTGTCGTCCAAAATCTACCAGGTTACTGAATTTATTTTTTATTACGAGGTTTAGGAATTTTTCTGTTTCGAGCTTACATTAAATGGGAAACAAATTTTGTGTGGAGGTTAAATGTGAAAGAATTTCTGTAGGGAAGTTATAAATGGGAACCAATTTTGTTCTGAGGTTACACTAAAATTAGAATCGCTATCCATAACAATTATTTAATTACAATTTTTTTTTGTGGGGAGGTTACAACGTGTGTCAATTTGTGAATCATCATATTGAACTCTGAATTGTTTTGAGGAGGTAAATATTTCATGTACTGTGAATTCGAAATCGATTTAGCGTTTACGTGTCCCTGACGAGTATTTAGTAGTGATATTGCGACCAATCTCGCAACGCTCTCAACGTATCTTTGCTGTATTTGATAAGGAGTATGCACTTTCACTAAATATCGTAGGACCACTTCCTGTTTATTTGAGCTGTTCTTTCTTGAATAAGCATTGTTGTGATTGAAACTTCGTGGCAGATATAAACTGTGTGACGGACCGAGACTCTAACTTGGAACTTTTGCCGTTTGTGGTCAAATGCTCTAATGACTGAGCTACTCAAGCACGACTCACGACACGTCTTCACAGCTTTATTTCCGCCAGTACCTCGTCTCCTACCTTAACTTCACACAAGAAATCCAGGAGAGCTTCTGTGAAGTAGGGAAGGTAGGAGACGAGGTGCTGGCGGAAGTAAAGCTGTGAAGAATGAGTAAGTTCTCGAATTAAAAGAGCAAATAAGAGTTATGCTCCAGTGTGCACGTCATTTTAATGCAAGTTTTAAATTAAAGAATAAGGAACATTATGATAATACCCATACCCAAAAGAATTTCAACCAGAGGAGAAATTTCTGCTATATGACGAATGTGTTCGTACAGGAAGATGGTCAGTGGCGAGGCCCATATGTGATAAACAAAGCTAAAGGACCAAATGTGGTCATACATTTAAGAGGTAATAGGTATCTAACAGTATACGACAATCGCCTGATGGCCGCAACATATCTGGGATGGCAACTTCTATGAAATCATTTGGAATTACTTCGGTTCAAACGGTGGCACATGATCCAGATCTACAACTTACGAAACTCCAGTCATCGCCAGGATTATACTATGACAAAATGAGAAAAGTCGGCCTTCATAGTATTACATGGGAACACTACTTCAATTTAGCAGAATTTTAAAAAAATGGTTCAAATGGCTCTTAGCACTATGGGACTTAACTTCTGAAGTCATCAGTCCCCTAGAACTTAGAACTACTTAAACCTAACTAACCTAAGGACATCACACACATCCATGCCCGAGGCAGGATTCAAACCTGTGACTGTAGTGGTCGCACGGTTCCAGACTGTAGCGCCTATAACAGCCCGGCCGGCACACGTTGGAAAACACCTTAGTCTTAGCTACCAGAGTTGTGATATTCTGTCAGAGAAGACTCGCTTCGATTAACATCAGTGTTTCAGAATGTGCCAGTGTAAAACAGAATTTACACTTTCAAGTAGGTAAAATAGAGAAATCACAAAGTCTAATAGGTCAGTTAGCTCGCCATGGAGGAAGAATTAAAGAAAGTGGAGTACTAAATATCGTTAGCGAAATAAACAAAATATTACTTGAAACTCAGGATGAAGGTGACGCACCATACCTTAGGGCAAAAACCGATTAGTGGAAGGAGAGCAGAAACAGTTACTAAGGTTAACGAGATAGCAGGTTATCCACTCCCGATTTTTATCCACCAGTTCCTGTTCCATCAGTTGTTCAGGGTTCGGGTTGGTACTGTTTTCAGTTCTCCACGAACCCAGGAGAATAGCATCCCACAGGGTTCCATATTGAGTGCACTTCTTTTCCTCATTGCTGTAGATGGACTTGTGACCTCTGTCGGTCCTTTGGTCACCCCGCTCTGTATGTGGATGAATTGGGTTAGTTCCTCTTCGATGGCCTCTGCAGAGCGGCAGCTCCAGGGTGCTATACGGCGTGCCTCTGTATGGACCTTCTCACACGGGTTTCAATTCTCTCCTTTATAATCGAGGGTGGTCCACTTCTGTCTCCGTACTACACTCCATCCCGATCCGAAGCTCTACCTCGATACAATTTCGTTTCTCGAGTCTTCTTTTCGACAACAAGCTCACTTGGCTGCCTCATGTCAGACTTCTGAAGATAGTATGTTTCCGTAAACTCAATGTCCTTCGCTTCCTTGTCCACACCTCTTCAGGTGATGATCGTTCCACTCTTCTCCACCTGTATCGGGCTTTACTGCTGTCTCGCTTGGACTGTGGTTGTCAAGTTTATGGTTCGGCTACTCCTTCCACACTGCGCCTCCTGGAACCAGTCCTCCATCGTGATATCCGTTTGGACACTGGTGCCTTCCTTACTAGCCCTGTCGATAGGCTCCTGGTTGAAGCTGGGATACCTCCCCCCCATTTTCTGGTCCCAGCATCTGTTTTCTTATGCAGACCAAGGACGTCGCCCACCTGATTCCCGCCCTGGGGCGGGTTTACCGGTTGGGCTCCGCCTTGCTTCTCTTCGTCGTGATTTTCAGCTTCCTTCTTTGTCCTGTTGAAACGTTCCCTTTGAAAAATTATACAAGGCTGTGCTTAAAGTAACACACAATAATTTTATCGCAACGCAATCTGACTATCAAAAATCCCTACAAAAGAATGGCCCAGACAAACATTAAACTATACCTTTCACAAATCACTTACCTCTCAAAAATCTTCGTTACTCGAACTACTGCAATACAGCGAGCGCCACTATTGCCAGCTAAATAAAAGATTCAAACTACAGAAGGTACTAACTACTGATAGGCATAGTTAGCAATTGAAAGATGATAATAGAGAACAAACAATGTATTTACCTTAACAGTCATAATATATATAGTAGTTCATAATATCCAGTATTACAAATTATCAAAACTCCGCCATATCTCTCCCCACATCCACCACTGCTGGCGGCTCACCTCCAACTGCGCAACGCTACGCGCTGTTCACATCCAGCTGCCCAACACTACAATGGCAGACAACAATGCAAACTAGCCACAGACTGCACACAGCATAGCCAGTGATTTTCATACAGAGCGCTACATAACGTTGCCAATAAGAAAACATAAACAGCCTACTTACATAGCCCCCATGCTCCCCACAAAAAATTTTACAAATTGTTTTGGGCAGTGGCCAATAATGATTTGATAAAATTTGTCATAATTACAATAACAAAGAAATCAAATGCACACACTTATTGATACAATGTTGGTCAAAAGCTAAAATTTTCTCACAGTCCATAAAGATAGTCCTGATCATTCGTCATAATAGGAATTACAGTTTTTTTTTCACAAAGTCTCATTAGGAAAAGAAATTGCACACAGAAGTAGTGGATTTCCATGCAGTCTTGAAGAAGTAGTGTTGTCCTTCCAACGGAAGAGTGCTGACTCTTGATATGCTGACAGGTAATGGGCCACAACAGAGCAAACCCACAGCAGAGTCAGTCGAAGTTTTGAAGAATATTGGTAGGTAGGTCATCACAGAGTAGACCCACTGTAGTCCTGGTAGAGATTATGGTATTGGTGAGTCATCAAAGGTGTAGATCCACTGTAGTCCTTGTAGAAATAATGGTATTGGTGGGTCATCAAAGGTGTAGACCCACTGTAGTCCTTGTAGAGATGGCCAGCAGCCATCTGCTGCGACTGTGCAGGTGCACAATCACCATTGAAGAGTCTTGCAGAGAAGATAGCAAGTCCATAAACCACCACTTGTGCACGCACAAAGTTTTTGGAATTGTCCTTAGAAGTCTTGCAGACAATATAGCAAGTCCATAAACCACCACTTGTACACTCACGAAGTTTTTGGAATTGTCCTTAGAACCAGCAATGCTGTTATCCAGTCCCTTGCTGAATTAGTAACACACGTGCAAACACTAACAGTCACAACTTCTCACATATTGTGCATTACTATGACCAACAGAAATGTGTGCAGTGAAATGTAACTTACAAGTTACTTAATTTGATGAACTGGTGTCAATTACAATTTTATAACACAAAAAATACAATAACAAAGGTACAAAATACATCATTAAAAACATAACAATACAGATAACATTTGTAGTACAGGCTTTACAACATAATAGAAATAAACATATACATCAATGTTACAGGAATTATGAGATAAGTAGATACATAAAAGATCAGAATAAATTTTGAAACATCAACTTCAAACATGAGCATTAAAACAAAGCAGAGTAAATAATGTCTAAGAATATTTACAAGGTAAATAACATATTATTAATGCCAATTATATTTGAGGAGAACAGTATTCCTCATCATAGTGAATGTAGCTTAATATTAAAAGAAGAAAAAATTCTATGAAACTACACAGAGACAGAAAGAAAACAAATACACAAGGGTACACAAACACATAGTGGAATAACACAAAAGGAAAGGACAGGGTTCGTTTTCAGTGTAACATTTGGTACTGCAGTCCAACCCAAAACTTCATTCCATAGATCTTTCGTCTTATTTCGATATTTGCTCCAGCCAAAAAATTCTATCCAAGCATGCTTTCTGTATTCTGTTCACACATTTCTTACCTCATTATTTATTTACCATTATCTTACCTCAACATTTATTTCCAAGAAAATCCTACCTAAACCTGTTGTCCCTAAACCCTACTTTTTTTGTTCATATCCTCTTTCAAAATTCTTTTTTTGGCCACACCATTTTCTTATAGCTTCTCAATGCATTTCTTCCAATTCATCATAGTTAGTTTCTTATATAGTCTACCCCCTCTTAAGCTAACTTAAATCTACTGAGCTCAGATGCATAAACTACAGGACGAGGCAATGCAGCAGCACAAAACAATTAATACAAACAGCAATGACAAAAAAATGGAAATTGGTGAAGCAACAATATTACAACTAAGATAAGGCACTGTGCAGCAAACAAGAAAAATAAATCAGTAGTAAAACTAGCTTAGAAGAGTAAGACAAATTAAAATTCAGTAGCACTATGCCTGGCAAACAGCAGCAGCAAATATAAAAAATATAAAAAATATAAAACTTACAGAATAAATATTACAGTAAAATGGCCATGTTTAATACTTATGTCACATCTTAACACTAGAGTGATGCATCACAAAAACTTACTCTACCAAAAAAAAAAAAAAAAAAAATTACCAAGTAGTTGAAAAGAAAATTATGTATGCAGTTCCAGTGAAATGTCTTTGTGCTCCTCCATTTTTTGGGAAATGTATTACAAAATTAGTATTTACTGGATCTGTAGACAGAAAATATTTATATTAGTACACCTATAAAATTCTATTTTAACCAATGCTGCAGTGCAGCTAGAAACTTGATATTAAACAAAATGTGTAAATAAATACATAAAGCAAGCCATATGGCATTTTTCTCAACTAGCAAGACAATAGCCGTGAAATGTTTCTCATCGTTTCATTAGGCATTTCAGTAAATATCATAAATTACGAGCTCCAAAGTATGCTTCAACAAGGAAATGTCAATAGCGAGGATAATGGCCTCCCTTTCTTTTTCTACCTGTGCTTCCGAAAAGGCACACCCTAATGGCTTGTTCTACAGGCGTCTGACACAGCTGCGTGCCCACGACGCATTACGTGCAAATGGTCACTTAACTTTCTTACGGAAATATTTACGACAGCAGTTTCCGCTACAGTGACAGTCTCATATACAAAATTTCACGGGTCGAGAATTTGCGTTGTAAATGTGTAGAAACAAAATCTTATGAATATAACAGTGTCCAAAAAATTTTCGTCTGCATTGGAATACATTCACGCATTTACATACACTCCTGGAAATTGAAATAAGAACACCGTGAATTCATTGTCCCAGGAAGGGGAAACTTTATTGACACATTCCTGGGGTCAGATACATCACATGATCACACTGAGAGAACCACAGGCACATAGACACAGGCAACAGAGCATGCACAATGTCGGCACTAGTACAGTGTATATCCACCTTTCGCAGCAATGCATGCTGCTATTCTCCCATGGATACGATCGTAGAGATGCTGGATGTAGTCCTGTGGAACGGCTTGCCATGCCATTTCCACCTGGCGCCTCAGTTGGACCAGCGTTCATGCTGGACGTGCAGACCGCGTGAGACGACGCTTCATCCAGTCCCAAACATGCTCAATGGGGGACAGATCCGGAGATCTTGCTGGCCAAGGTAGTTGACTTACACCTTCTAGAGCACGTTGGGTGGCACGGGATACATGCGGACGTGCATTGTCCTGTTGGAACAGCAAGTTCCCTTGCCGGTCTAGGAATGGTAGAACGATGGGTTCGATGACGGTTTGGATGTACCGTGCACTATTCAGTGTCCCCTCGACGATCACCAGTGGTGTACGGCCAGTGTAGGAGATCGCTCCCCACACCATGATGCTGGGTGTTGGCCCTGTGTGTCTCGGTCGTATGCAGTCCTGATTGTGGCGCTCACCTGCACGGCGCCAAACACGCATACGACCATCATTGGCACCAAGGCAGAAGCAACTCTCATCGCTGAAGACGACACGTCTCCATTCGTCCCTCCATTCACGCCTGTCGCGACACCACTGGAGGCGGGCTGCACGATGTTGGGGCGTGAGCGGAAGACGGCCTAACGGTGTGCGGGACCATAGCCCAGCTTCATGGAGACGGTTGCGAATGGTCCTTGCCGATACCCCAGGAGCAACAGTGTCCCTAATTTGCTGGGAAGTGGCGGTGCGGTCCCCTACGGCACTGCGTAGGATCCTACGGTCTTGGCGTGCATCCGTGCGTCGCTGCGGTCCAGTCCCAGGTCGACGGGCACGTGCACCTTCCGCCGACCATTGGCGACAACATCGATGTACTGTGGAGACCTCACACCCCACGTGTTGAGCAATTCGACGGTACGTCCACCCAGCCTCCCGCATGCCCACTATACGCCCTCGCTCAAAGTTCGTCAACTGCACATACGGTTCACGTCCACGCTGTCGCGGCATGCTACCAGTGTTAAAGACTGTGATGGAGCTCCGTATGCCATGGCAAACTGGCTGACACTGACGGCGGCGGTGCACAAATGCTGCGCAGCTAGCGCCATTCGACGGCCAAAACCGCGGTTCCTGGTGTGTCCGCTGTGCCGTGCGTGTGAACATTGCTTGTACAGCCCTCTCGCAGTGTCCGGAGCAAGTATGGTGGGTGTGACATACCGGTGTCAATGTGTTCTTTTTTCCATTTCCAGGAGTGTACATTTCATAACTCTTAAAGTACGATTGTTGGTTTCCAACATCCTTATTCACAAATCAGCATCCCTAACCACTACTCATTATTCCTTACCTTATTACACATATACATATTCGTCGACACTTCTTCAATATTTCATCATAATAAATATGTAGCATAATCAAATTCCTCGTATAACATCGGCTTATTGATCATAAACATACCTCAACAGCATAATACACATCGTCGTCATAATAATATCATAACATCTCAGTCAATTCTCAAAATCGTCGTAGCTTCCTCCAATAATTTCAAAACCTAAAAAATTCTCTGCTGATTTCAATAGTGTCATCTACCTCAAACGTACTTTAAAAATCATGATCTCATACCAAATACATCATTCAAAGCTCTCATAGTATCACAATGGTTCCGAAACAAATATGAACAGTTCACACAGTACAGACAGGTGTAGTTACGTAAACATTTGTCACTGATGTAATAAAAGAAAGTGTTTACCTCTCAGTTAAATGATCAGATAGCTGTGTAATTTGTTTGTTAGAGAAATATGGTACCGATGTGTTAAGTTGTATAAGCAAATACCATATTAGCTAGGGCTCCTTGTGCTTGCCAAACACATGGTACACAAAGCAGGCGTGTACCCCCCTGTGGATTAATTTAATTATACCCTCAGGTGTTACATATTACAGCAATGTAATGAAATGTATCACAGAAAACTTTCTTTGTATTTCAAAAATCTTGAAAAATAAATGGTTTAAGTACAAAATTAAGCACTCAAATGCGTGTCCTGTAGCGCTAAATGGGCATCTTGTTGTAAGATAATCTCTGTGGAAGTGTCGTAGTTATTTTCCACTGAAAGATAAGTTCTGCAGAAGCCAATGTACTTACCTCATGATAAACAAAAGTGAAATGCTGTGCGTATAGATATCTTAGTTATTACGCTTATTGTTGTGATGATGAAAGTACTGTGCTGTAACGTATTGTTGTGCTACGGAAAAGGCTGTCTCATTGTAGCTATACCATAAAAGTTACTATTAAAACATGTTTTACTTTCCAGAATAATTCAGAAAAACTGTGCAGATATGAAACAGAAACACCGCAAACAGATTCTGAGTCTGACAAAGCATACTAGTAATGTAAAGTGAAAAGTTATATGGCAAAGACAAAGTTAAAAGGCAGATTATCTTTCAATAAACGGTTTTACATGTGAAATGTGATGTAAACCTTTACTCTTCCTAGTACGCAGAGTTTCAACTTCAACGCAATTATCATGTGGTATACGTCGGATTCTGTAAGGTCCATTGTAAACTAGAAAGAATTTGTGACTCAAGTGTTTCTTCTTATGTGACAATGAATGAGCTTTAATGAGAACTTTCTGACCAATATACAATTTCTTTGCATTTGCTTTCCCGTGTAGTTTTCTCCTTTTGTCTGCTGCAGATTTTATATTTTTAAGAGCCAAATCAATTATGTCTTTGTGTCGAAGTTTACGTGTATTCGGGAAAGGTACAAGCTCTCTGATTCTGTTCGGTGGTTCTTCATTCTTTAGTACAAGAGTAGGTGGTAAAGCAGTGGAATCATGAGGCATTTCATTCAGCACATTTTGAAATAAGTGAAATATCTGTCCCAATGCTGATGCTTTCTGTGACAATAAAGTCTGCAAAGCTTATTGATTTCTTTCATAATCCGTTCAGATGGGTTACAATGTGGTGAGTACAATGAAATAAAAACAGGTTTGATTTTATGATTCCGAAGCATGCGTGACCAAACAGCAGATCTGAATTGCGGTCCGTTATCTGAAATGACTTTAGCAACGTGGCCAACTTCACGTAAGAAATTTTTAATGAAGGCGTTGGATACAGACCGTCCAGTGGCTTTACGTAACGGAGTGAAAGAAACAAATTTTGAAGTAAGTTCAACAGCGACTAGAACGTACGCAAATCCATTAGATGTTCTGACAAGCGGTCCCATAAGATCAACAGCAGCAAATTCTTTTAATTTAGAAGGAATGATAGGAAACAGCGGAGCATGATGGGCGATAGCAGATGGTTTCGCCTTTTGACAAAGTTTACAAATAGACAAGACTCTTCGAATTCGCTTTTCCATATTGTTAAAATAACAAGTCGTTCGAAGAATATGATAACATATTCGTGGGCCAAAATGTGCGTAGCTGAAATGAATGTACTAAATGAGCTTATTAACAAAATCGTCAGGAATACAAAGTACCCATAGCTTGTCATCAACAGTGCGGCGTTTGAACAGTATGTTGTTTCTAACCAGATAATAATGCCGAATCTGAGTGTGCGGCTTTTCATGCCATCTACTTTTGATGTCTTTCCAAATCGGATCTTCATCTTGTTCATGAGCAATGTCCTTTAAAGATGTGCTGATGAAGTTCTCAAAGGCGACTTTCTGAATGTAAAGAATACTGACATTTTTCTCGAAGTTGCCTTCTGTGTTACTTTTCTCAAGCCCAGCCGGTGCGCGTGACAGCGCGTCCGCAACAATGTTCTCCTTGCCGGGAATGTAGACTATTGTGAAGCGGAATTCTTGCAGAAACAATGCCCAACGTTTTAAACTATCATGATTTAATTTTGAAGACATAAGAAATTTTAATGCACGATGATCACTGTATACTTTTACGTGCTTACCAGAAAGAAAGAAACGGAATTTGTTAAATGCCCAAACGATAGCTAAAGCTTCTAATTCAGTAACGGAATAATTTTTTTCAGATTTTGTTAGCACTCGGCTAGCAAAAGCAATGGTTTTCTGAATGGTAGTGTCATTTTCAATGGCTTCTTGAAATAAATGGGCACCAAGACCGACTTTAGAAGAATCCGTGCTAAGGCAGAAATCTTGTGACAGATCTGGATGAGCTAGTATTGGCGCGTTAAGTAGCGATTCTTTCAAAGAATTGAATTCCAACTGTGCTTGTTCGTCCCAGTTCCAAATAGTATTTTTTCCAGTGAGAGAACAAAGTTTTGGTGTAACAAGAATTTGCATATTCAGGAAACGACGGTAAAAATTTACGAGACCTAGAAAACTGCGGACTTGTTTTTTTGTGCATGGAACTGGAATGGCTCTGATTGCTTCTAACTTTTCAGGATCCGGCTGAATGCCTTCAGAAGAAATAATATGTCCCAAAAATTTCACCTATGTCCTACCGAATTCAAACTTTTCCAAGTTAACTGTAATTCCAGATTCTGCAAAAATACGTAACAAACTGTTGAGGATGCGATTATGCTGTTACCATGAAGCTTCTGCTATTAGAATATCGTCCACATATAAGGTGATGCGACGTTTTAAGAACTCAGGTAATATGGAATTTAGCCTGCGAATGAATGCTGCCGAAGAAATGTTCAAACCAAAAGGAAGTTTCCGAAACTGATAGCAAACGCCGAAACAAAGGAAAGCTGTGTATTTTCTACATTCTGGATGAAGTTCGATCTGATAAAAGCTGGATCTGAGATCAATGGAAGACAACACTTTTACACCATTAAAATTTTGAAGAAGTTCTTCCATCGTCTGTGGCCTGTCTGTTTCAGGAATGATGATAGTATTGATTTGTCTCGAATCTAAGACAAGCCTGATCGCTCCATTTTTCTTCTCAACAACATGTAATGGGATGTTGTATGAGCTTACTGCAGGCTCAATAATGCCCTCATTAAGCATAGATTGTATTTCTGTTCTAACACGGTCCCTATAATACGCCGGAATTACGTATGGTCTAACACAAAATTTAGTATGCTCACGAACACGAAATTGGTATTGAAATCCCTTGATTGTTTCTGTTTTGTGAGTAAAAACTGTGGAATGTGCTTGTAAAATCTCAAAAAGGTCCTGCCTATAAGTGTCATTACAATTCTCAATTGTTTGAATTTTATTCTGAATTAACTCATTAATTTCAAATATGCCGTCGATGTCATCCCTGTCAGTACTTGCAGAGTGATTGTTAGTGTCTAGTTCCGTAGAAAATTCCGAACTGTTGTCTAACAGAAGGTAAAGCCGATTAATTTCCTCGTCATGGTTTGAGAGCCAATCTTCAAATTTCAAAGCTATTGACTTACCTTTTTTCTCTAAACTTATTTCAGCATCGTGAAAGTTTAAGATTGCTTTGTATTCATTCAAAAAGTCTACTCCCAATATAATTTCCGTTGACAATAATGGAACAATAAGAAAGTTCATAGAGAAGCAGTGGCTTTGACAAAAGAATTCTAAGTTGGTTTGTTGGCGTACATCTACACTTTTTCCAAAGATTACACCTTGTAATTTTATCTTACGTAACGGAAGTGTGGGGCAATCGTTCGATTTGTTGCACTTGTTTCACTAATTACTGAAATGGGACTGCCAGAGTCAAGTACTGCCGTAAATTTTACGTCATTTACAGTAATGTGAATCACAGGATATGCAATGATATTATGTTTTACGTCGTGTTCCTGGAGTAAGATGTCCCTAATGTCTTCCATTTTTACGTAACTACTAGCTACGGCAGCTGCGTCGTCAGTTTCATAAGTACGTTTTGTGGCTGCCAGCGGTGTGAGTCATTGCCTATTGTCTCTTTGTTGGCGTGCGTCGTTATTGGGATTTGGAGACCTAACTTCTACAAATTCACCGTGACGAGAGGGCCCTGCTCTGTTTAAATCCCGCCAGTTCTGATGCAGTTCAGGTCTGTCGTTACGATCATATCGTCTGTCGTCATGTCGGTAGATTCCATAGTTTCTTTCTTGTTGGTCACGTGGTGGAGAATTTCTCCCTGAGTCGTAACTGCGCGCTGGACCGTTGCGTCTAAAGTTATTCTGTCTTCCTTGATAATAATTATTTTGGTTCCCATATTGTCTGTTTCTCTGATTGTCTCTGTGATAGTCATTACCGCAGAGAGGTGATCTCTTTCTGTAATTATTACTACTCTGCCAACGGTTGTCATACGGGTGGTGTCTGTTTTGGTCACGATTTACGCTATAAGAATAGCCTTGTCGTGTATTATTTCTGTCATCGCGGAATTGTGACAGATGTGACCTGTAATTGTTGTGCTCCTGTTTTCGCGTTCCGCGATTGTCAGTGTCAATTTCCAGTTCTTGTAACAGTCCCTGAAAAGCTTCAATGTCGTCTTTGCAACGTCCTGCTAAAATAATATGTCGTAAATGTTCAGGCAGTTTGATTAAGCAAACGCGGATGAGTTCTGAGGGGCTGTATGGGTTTGAAAGATACTGTTTCTTATGCAACATGTCTTCAAAATATTTCATAAGACTGGAAAATTCAGATTGTTCGAAACGTTTCATCATTATGTTACTATGTTTTACTCGGTCTTGTGTAGCTTGAGACCAATACGCTGAGAGGAAGACATGATAAAATTCTCCTTCACTGTGACAATCGTGAATGACCGATCGCATTCTTACAGCTGGTTCATTCTCCTAGTAGCCACATATAAATTCTAATCTGTGTTCTAATAACCAGTTGGGAGGAAAACAATGAGAGAATTGATGGAGCCAAGCTTGTGGATGAATGTCGTTGGCGGAATTCTTAAAAGTTTTGAATTTACGTGTAGTAATGAACAGCTTATAATCAAAATCATCATGTCGGCGAGTCGCATGTCGGTCATTGTTACGTCGTTTCGGCGATTCCATCTCAAAATTCGTTGTACCTTGCCAATTTCTTTCATAATTTCCGAAGTGCCCTGTGTTATTATTTTGTGGCTGTTCCATATTTCTATGTCCCTCTTCCTGTATTGGAGCGCGAGTGTCCTCTGAAATACGTAATTCTTGTGTTACCTGTGTCAGCTGGTCTTGTACTTCCCGGATTTCTCTTTGGTGTTGCGTATTAATTTGATTCAGATTTTGTTTCAGTTTCCTAATTTGTTCGCACTCTTCTGGGTCATTAAAGACTATCGGTTTTGTGTCATTCAGATTATCATCTACCTTGGTAGATAAGTTAGTGACCTGATCCGAAAGTTCGGCTACTTTCCCTGATAGTGAACACATTTCCTCAGTGTGTTTTTCTGAACCAAGCTTCAGAGTGTCCATTTGTCTTGAAATCGAATCTACTGTGTCCTTTAAGTTTTCCTGAGTTTTTGCAAGTTGCATAACCGAATCGGTAGATGCAACTGAGTCAATTTTAGCCCACAAGGTCTCATGATTTTCATGAACAATGGTTTGCAGTTCTTTTTTAGCTGCTTCGTGATTCTGTAATGCATTTTCATGCCGCGAAAAAATAGGTTGAAAATGCTCACAAATTTGTGTTTTTACGTCATTACAGACTTTTTGACATTTCGATTCAATGTTATGTAACTCAGTAGTTAAATCTTCACGTGTTTGTTAAAGTGTGGTGTCTAACTTCCGAAGATTTTATTCCATTGTGTCTAACTTTTGAAGCTTTTGCTGTGTTTGTCTCTGATTTTGTTCCATTGTGTCTAACTTTTGAAGCTTTTGCTGTGTCTGTCTCTGATTTTGTCCCATTGTGTCTAACTTTTGAAGATTTTGTCCCATTTGTTTCTGATTTTGTTCAAGCGTTGTGTCTAACTTTTGTAGCCTTTGTCCCATTTGTTGCATTAACTGTAATAACAGTGCACTGGTGTCTGAAACATGTTCCTCAGTGCTATTAGGCAACGCATTTGAACCGGCAATATTCGCAGTTTGATTAGTAGAAAATGTGTCTTGACTTATTTGAGAAAAGGGTGAGGACGCAAAACCTGAATCTACAGTATTTGCAAGATTGTGTCCTGTCATTTCGGATTCCTGAGGCAAGCTGTTGCCGACCGATCGATCTATAATGCTTCCCTGTTCACTAATTGTTTCACTGTCTACACCATTGTTTGCAGCCCGCTCCACTTCCCTATGTACAGTTACCAAATTACTACTTTGAACATTAGTTAATTCATTACTCGGTGGCGCTAACACACTGCTTTCGTCTTCACTGCCTTTTCTCAGTTTACTTTGGAGCCTAGTATTACGTTTTTCACACGTCATTATTGTCACAATATTTCACACGACAACACAAAAAAACACAATTTGAAGAGCAAAAATAAGAGAACACATTAACATAGAACTGAAAATAATATCTAGTTAATTGCAAGCGCAGCTGCGAAATACTTGGTGCAAATCTACATGCATGCCACAACTGTTTTACTGTGCAACAATGAAAAACCACAACTACCAAGGAAATTCTCTCTATAATTACGCGCTAGCAATAAACAAAAGCTACACTAAATACACAAACTACAAGAAAAAAATCAGAAGATTCCAGGGAGGTATCCTCGGCTAAGGGTCGACATATGAAACGTCCCGTTTGAACAATTTATACACGACTGTGCTTAACCTGACACACAATAATTCTAGCGCAACGCAATCTGACTATCAAAAATCCCTACAAAAGAATGGCCCAGACAAACATTAGACTATACCTTTCACAAATCACTTACCTCACAAAAATCTTCGTTACTCGAACTACTGCAATACAGCGAGCGCCACTATTGCCAGCTAAATAAAAGATTCAAACTACAGAAGGCACTAACTACTGATAGGCATAGTTAGCAACTGAAAGATGATAATAGAAAACAAACAATGTATTTACCTTAACAGTCATAATATATATAGTAGTCATAATATCCAGTACTACAAATTATCAAAACTCCGCCATCTCTCTCCCCACATCCACCACTGCTGGCGGCTCACCTCCAACTGCGCAACGCTACGCGCTGTTCACATCCAGCTCCCCAACACTACAATGGCAGACAACAATGCAAACTAGCCACAGACTGCACACAGCACAGCCAGTGATTTTCATACAGAGCGTTACGTAACGTTGCCAATAAGAAAACATAAACAGCCTACTTACATAATCACTCTAGTGTTAAGATGTGACATAAGTGTTAAACATGGCAATTTTTACTGTAATATTTTTCCTGCTTGAGCTTTGTCATGTATAGGTATAAGTTTTATATTTTTTATATTTTTTATATTTGCTGGTGCTGTTTGCCAGGCATAGTGCTACTGAATTTTAATTTGTTTTATTCTTCTAAGCTAGTTTTACTACTGATTTATTTTTCTTGTTTGCTGCACAGTGCCTTATCTTAGTTGTAATATTGTTGCTTCACCAATTTCCATTTTTTTGTCATTGCTGTTTGTATTAATTGTTTTGTGCTGCTGCATTGCCTCGTCCTGTAGTTTATGCATCTGAGCTCAGTAGATTTAAGTTAGCTTAAGAGGGGGTAGACTATATAAGAAAATAACTATGATGAATTGGAAGAAATGCTTTGAGAAGCTATAAGAAAATGGTGTGGCCAAAAAAAGAATTTTGAAAGAGGATATGAACAAAAGATGTAGGGTTTAGGGACAACAGGTTTAGGTAGGATTTCCTTGGAAATAAATGTTGAGGTAAGATAATGGTAAATTAATAATGAGGTAAGAAATGTGTGAACAGAATACAGAAAGCATGCTTGGATAGAATTTTTTGGCTGGAGCAAATATCGAAATAAGACGAAAGATCTATGGAATGAAGTTTTGGGTTGGACTGCAGTACCAAATGTTACACTGAAAACGAACCCTGACCTTTCCTTTTGTGTTATTCCACTATGTGTTTGTGTACCCTTGTGTATTTGTTTTCTTCCTGTCTCTGTGTAGTTTCATAGAATTTTTTCTTCTTTTAATATTAAGCTACATTCACTATGATGAGGAATACTGCTCTCCTCAAATATAATTGGCATTAATAATATGTTATTTACCTTGTAAATATGCTTAGACATTATTTATTCTGTTTTGTTTTAATGCTCATGTGTGAAGTTGATGTTTCAATAATTATTCTGATCTTTTATGTATTTACTTATGTCATAATTCCTGTAACACTGATGTATATGTTTATTTCTATTCTGTTGTAAAGCCTGTACTACAAATGTTATCTGTATTGTTATGTTCTTTAATGATGTATTTTGTA
The DNA here is from genome assembly GCF_023864275.1 of Schistocerca cancellata. Classification (NCBI taxonomy): domain Eukaryota; kingdom Metazoa; phylum Arthropoda; class Insecta; order Orthoptera; family Acrididae; genus Schistocerca; species Schistocerca cancellata. The sequence continues at coordinate 355,140,888 of NC_064630.1, read as the reverse complement.
CCTTTGTTATTGTATTTTTTGTGTTATAAAATTGTAATTGACACCAGTTCATCAAATTAAGTAACTTGTAAGTTACATTTCACTGCACACTTTTCTGTTGGTCATAGTATATGGACAATATGTGAGAAGTTGGGACTCTTAGTGTTTGCACGTGTGTTAATAATTCATCAAGGGACTGGATAACAGCATTGCTGGTTCTAAAATACTTTGTGAGTGCACAAGTGGTGGTTATGGACTTGCTATATTTCCGCAAGACTCTTCAATGGTGATTGTGCACCCGCACAGTCACAACAGATGGCTGCTGGCCATCTCTACAAGGACTACAGTGGGTCTGCATCTCTGATGACCCACCAATACCATTATTTCTACAAGGACTACAGTGGGTCTGCACCTCTGGTGGCCCACCATTACCACAATCTCTACCAGGACTACAGTGGGCCTGTCCACAATTTCTACAAGGACTGCAGTGGGTCTGCAACTCTGGTGGCCCACCAATACCATACTCTCTACCAGGACTACAGTGGGTCTGCTCTGTGATGACCTACCTGCCAATATTCTTCAAAACGTCGAATGACTCTGCTGTGGGTTTGCTCTATTGTGGCCCATTACCTGTCTGCATGTCAAGAGTCAGCACTGTCTTTCCGTTGGAAGGACAACACTACTTCTTCAAGACTGCATGAAAATCCACTACTTCCGTGTGCATTGTCTTTTACTGCTCAGACTTTGAGAAAAGAAATGGCAGTTTCACTGTGGTAAATGGTCAGGACTGTCTTTATGGACTGTGAGAAAATTTTAGCTTTTGACCAACATTGTATTAATAAGTGTGTGCATTTGATATTTTTCTTACTGTAATTATGAAAAATTTTTTCAAATCATTATTGGCCACTGCCCAAAACAATTTGTAAAATTTTTTTGTGGGGAGCGTGGGGGCTATGTAAGTAGGCTGTTTATGTTTTCTTATTGGCAACGTTACGTAGCGCTCTGTATGAAAATCACTGGCCGTGCTGTGTGCAGTCTGTGGCTAGTTTGCATTGTTGTCTGCCATTGTAGTGTTGGGCAGCTGGACGTGAACAGCGCGTAGCGTTGTGCAGTTGGAGGTGAGCCGCCAGCAGTGGTGGATGTGGGGAGAGAGATGGCGGAGTTTAGATAATTTGTAATACTGGATATTATGAACTACTATATATATTATGACTGTTAAGGTAAATACATTGTTTGTTCTCTATTATCATCTTTCAATTGCTAACAATGCCTATCAGTAGTTAGTGCCTTCTGTAGTTTGAATCTTTTATTTAGCTGGCAATAGTGGCGCTCGCTGTATTGCAGTAGTTCTAGTAACGAAGATTTTTGGTTAGGTAAGTGATTTGTGAAAGGTATAGTTTAATGTTTGTCTGGGCCATTCTTTTGTAGGGATTTTTGAAAGTCAGATTGCGTTGCGCTAAAATTATTGTGTGTCAGTTTATGCACAGTCTTGTATAATTTTTCAAAGGGGACGTTTCACTGTCTCCCACGTTCCCTCCCCAACAGCCCCATTGGTTAGTTCCTCGGCTCCGGATTCTGATGGATCTCCGCCGAGGTCTGAAAGATTACGTTGGCTCGATGGTTTTCCGTTGTTTTCTCCACCGAATTTTATGTGAATTTCAGGATGCTGTTGCTTATTACCCCGATGGCTCTAAATCTGCTGATCGTGCGGGATATGCCTTCACGTCCTCTGCTGACGTGGAAAATCATCTCCTGCCAACTGCATGTGGGGTGTTTACTGCGTAATTGATGGCATTTTCCCAGGCCCTTACCTTTATTAACCGGTCCGAAATCAACCGCGTTTTGTTATGTGCGGACTTAATGAGTCACCTTCAGGCTATTGACCGGTGTTTCTCCCGCCATCCCTTGGTCTCGGCCATCCATGATCGTCGCGCTGGTCTTCACCATACTGCTTGTTCTGTTGACTTCCTTTGGATCCCTAGCCATGTGGGTATCTCACGTAGTGAGCTTTCTGATCGTTTGGCTGGGGGAGCAGTCACTAACCCCCCATTCCCTGTGAACCCTCCGGTGGCGGATTTACGGCTTCATATCAAATCCCACTTCGCAAAATCATGAGCCAACTATTGGGAGACTACCTCACTGGCTAACAAACTTCGTGCGATTAGGGTGACTCCAGGCCCGTGGCGGTCTTCCTTCCGCCTCTCCCAAAAGGACTCGACCACCCTGTGTCGTCTCCGCATCGGCCATACCCGGCTGTTCCATGGTTTTCTTTTGCGTAATGAGCCACCCCCACTTTGTCGTTGTGTGATCTTCCGGTCAGTAGCCCACATTTTGGTTGAATGCCCCCCTTCTTTTGGCTCTGCGTACTAAGTACGGACTTCCCTTCACTTTACCTTTAATATTGGTAGACGATTCCCGGATGGTGGAACTGGTTCTCAGTTTCCTCCTTGAAAGTGGTTTATATTTTCAGTTGTAAGGTTTCTAATCTCCCTCTTTAGTAGGGGCAGGGTGGTGAAGGTTGGGGTGTCTCCCACTGTGAGCTGTGTTTTATGACTCTAGTGAGATGTAAATCCGTCATAATGGACCACCTTTAAAACAAGAGACTGATGACTGTTTGGTCCCTTCAACCCCATTCAACCAACCAACTATTTCTACGCCCATCGAAGAGAGTCAGTGTGACTGTCAAATGACAGTATTTTGTATGATCCTCTTGCGTGATCTCTTAAAAGCGAAACTTTGCTGTTTTCTATTGCCGTCGCAGACTGGTCGGCGAGTGACTGGATAGAAGCCTTCGACCTGCTTTGAGATTTCAGGTATGAACAGGATTTTCTCGTTTCTCGGCAAGCTCTTTCGCTAGGATATGACGGTGAAAGCTTTTGCATGCTTCGCGCATCGATCTTCTTACAGACTCATGAATTTATAGTAACCTTTCCTCTCGAGAACCGCGCGCTTCCTATTTATTTATTTATTTATAGAACCGGGAGTGCAATAATCTGTTTCCTCGGCATTTTCCGAATATCATTATTAAACCATGGAGGATCTTTTCCGTCCTTAATCCACTTGCACTTGAACCATAAGTAATTTGCAACTGGAATAAAAGTTTCATATTTTACTTTGGGATTTCTGGATCCATGGAAACTAGTATAGTGTTGAAGGTGCGTTGAGCTCCCGTTTCCCATGTGAACCAGTTTATTTCTTATTTAATAAATTGGGTTGACCAAATAACAATTCTCCTGCAGCTTAGTGCCGCTGGTAAATCACAACACACGTCTGATGTTGTACGTCAAATTAACTTTCAGTTTTAGTTTTCTGTATACATTATACTATACTGAAAGTCCAAATATCACAGTATTACACTTTTTAGGTCTTACTCTATCCGAATCACAGGATATAGTCAAGACTGTTTGTTCATGTCACTACTTGTACTTCTCGGAGTGTATACAAGCAACAAAAGTACGCCGTGTTCCTGGCGAGATTTTCATTTGCAGAAGGCACTGGGGTACGGAGGAGAGCAATAAATTGCACAGGGATAAAATTATTGATCAAATTTGTCCTCTTTTTGATAGCGCTCTGTTTGTTAATCAGATTTTTCCACTTTTTAATTAACTGATATCATCTGGGAATTTATTTCGAGGTAGATCGTAATTTTTACGAAAAGAATTCATTTCACACAGTAAACCAATTAGAATTATAAATAATCTCACACACATACATTTAAAAGCACACATTTAAGATGTTTGGAATAGAAAGCACAACGTCAGATTATACTTATTCACTGTTGATTTGATGTCAAAGATGTATTTGGCACTAAAGAGAACAAAGCAGTATTGGTCTGCAGTATCCTTTAAATGTGGCACATAATGGGATTCTAAAATATCAATTTAAATTGTTTATCTTAACAAATCTTAATGTCTGAAGATAAATTGTTGAATTCAGGTAAAAGTTGCCAGCACAAAGGGAAATGAGTATACTCATCGCAAAATCTCTGTACAACATTTGCTCAGACGGCTCGTCATAACAAAAAAGTTTTGTAGCGCATGAACTGATTAAGAAAATGCGTTTTACTTTGAAGCACAGAGAACAAAAATCTGTGAATAGTGTCCTGAAACAATATCTTTTACAACCTTCCCTAGTTTGTAGGTGTTGCGTTTAGTTTTAGGTGTCGGCCACAAGATCTACATATACATCTACATATATACTCTGCAAATCACAAATGTCTGGCAGAGCGTTCATCGAACCACCTCCAAAATAATTCCCCGTTATTCCACTCTTCAACAGCGCGCGGAAAAGAGGAACACCTACATCTTTCCATGCGACCTCTGATTTCCCTTATTTTATTATGATGATTATTTCTCCTTATACAGGCCGGCGTCAACAAAATAGTTCAGTATTCGGAGGGGAAAGTTGTTTTTCTTGTTAGATGTCTGAAAACAGTTATTTCATGTTTTACTCAGTCGCTTTTTCCAGCCGTTTAGCACACCATGCGGATGAGATTACTGATTTTAGGCCTTAGAACTGAGCAAGCAACAATCTCTTTGAACAGCCACTTATTCGTGATTCATAGTGGCTGCAGTTTCTTGTACCTCAAATTAAATTTGCAACGTAATATATCTCGATACCGAGTGCAAATTAAAAGTATTCACTCTTTGATTCCATCTGCTTAGCAGATTTATTTTTACTCTTACTTGTCTGTACAGTGTACCATCTCCATAGTTTTACTTAATCCGTTATAAAAAATGCATGACACACAAATGCTGAATTTATTTATATTTTGTTCCTACCGGTTTTGGTCATAAACCATGTTCACGGTCCTGTTCGAAATACAAAACAAAAATTATATCAAAATGCAGAAAGCAAATAATCCTAAGATTATTTCGAATGTACCAACAGAAAAATTACTTACGTCGAAAAATTAATCTGCAGCCAACGTTACATATCGAAACTGAAACTATCGTTCATTTCGAACGCTACAAGTATATGTGTGTGAAGGGCAAGTAAATGAAGAGAACCAACACGAGACATACACTGTCATTACAGTGCCAGAACTCATAGTAAACAATTTAAAGATCAAGGACAACAAAGATATTACATCTTCATCCTGGCTATAAATCTTCGTAGGTCTTGGACTTTGCATTGTTTACTATTAATTCTGGCCCTGTAATGACAATGTACTAGTATGCCTCATACTGGTTCTCTTCAGTTAGTTGCCTCTCACACAGACATCATACTTCTAATATTCGAAACGAACGATCTTTTTGTTTTGATAAGTAATGTTGGCTGTCGATTAGGTCTTCGTCGTAAGCAATTTTTCTGTTTTTAATTCGAAGTAATCTTATCTTGTAGGACATTTACCTTCTGCATATTGACATGATTTTTGTTTCAGATTTCATACAGGATGGTGAACATGGTTTATGACCAAAACCGCTAGGAACAAAATATAAATAAATTCAGCATTTGTGTGTCATGCATTTTTTATAAGGGATTAAGTAAAACTATGGAGATGGTACACTGTACAGACAAGTAAGAGTAAAAATGAACGTCCTAAGCAAGTACACAAATTCCAGTACTTGGGAAGTATAACAACTACTGACAAAAGATATCTTATTGGTTTTTAAAAGAATAATTGTAACCAACAAAAGAATCAAAATTTACATTTACTGTACTACTAATCAACCATTTTCATGTAGAAACAAGGAAGACAATTGTTAATATACCTGCTTGAAGAGTTTTGAGATGTGTTGCTTAGCTGTGCGTCATGGTGAAACAAAACATGGGAAAAATTGTTCACAATGTACGTGTTAATTTGATATATCGAGTCCATAAAGAACTTGCTTGAAGGAAACGTTCTGAGAAAAAAAAAAAAAAAAAAAAGAGCCAGCAACCTGGGTGAGAATATTCATAGTTCCAAAGGAGATATACAGAACTGCGATGTGTATAATCACAATGTACAGGTGGGTAGAGATAAGATAGCTTTATCATGAAGGTCCTGTCTCTAGTACGGTTAAAATATCTTGGAAATTCCGCTGATTTTGCTACCTACAAAAGCAATCAAGCATACATATACATTACTAGTCAGTACTCTTACGGAGGGTCCACAGTTCCCAGTTCTTTCAATGAGCAAGTTGTTAACAGAAATTTGTGAAAAATAATTTCTTTTTAGCATTTCGTAACAAACAGATGATGGTCAGAGATACTGTTCTTGAAAAGTCGCGAACGCTTGGTGCGAAGAAGCTTTTGAAGATTTTGGTAACTTTCATAGCAGCAGTACGCTGTGAAAATAGCCTGACCACATAACAGGCGATAAATGGAAAAAAATAATAAACCAGATTTTGTTATTTCATGCAACCGTCTGCTGATCCAGGATAGACGATCCGAAGTTATCATTTCATAAACAAATAACTCACAAGGAGCAACTGTGTAGAATATCATTTTTCTATTCGGAAATATACATTGAAGATTCTGGTATACGAAACTACGATTCGATTAGTATAAAGCACTCATAAAACAGTTTATAAAACCAGTTTCATAGTCTGCGAGGGGAGAAAATTACCACAAAAAATCAACCACGTCAACCAGCGAAGCCAGTGTGCTTTTCTGATAGGAAAGTGAATCTGTGGATGGGGATTGTGTTCCCAAGCAGTCTCAGCGTTCCCGAGCTAACTACCAATAACAGCGTTGTAATAGGAGGTGGCGGGCAGCGGCTGTTAATGGGAGTTTGTATGACGTTATAATGGCTGTTAGGTGGAGTAACAGTTCCCAGGGGGCTGCGCGGCCGCCTAAGACGCCAGCGCCGCTACGACGTTGCCCTCTGTCGGCCGACAGCGGAACTATCACCACGATGGCTCTCAGCGGTACGCAAGCAACGAGAAGCCACGGAATATTTACCGCGTACATATTGCATCACCGTTTACTGCGTCGTCTCTGAGGCTGGCGTTTTCGGAAAGTTACTATATAGAGCTAATTTTACTTCTTTTTACGATGGGAGACGTATGTTACTGTTGGATGCAAGCGTTGATGATTTCATTGAAAAACAAAAATTTAATATTTGGGTCTCGTTCAGAATGTACTTTGAAATACAGGGGTGCGAATGCACATTTGGACAGAAACATCCATCCAGACGATGTCCCTGTAGGCAGTTTACTACATTACAGTGGACAACGATTACAGTAAACTTAAGACTACTACAGATGTGCCTAACGTTGCGTGCAGATCATATTCGAGGTGTAAAAATAATTGCTTGGAACGCGAAGTATTTTTACTTTATGTAACATTGGTTTAAGGAAAAACACATTTCACCACATATAATTATGTGATCTAATGATAGAAACAGAATTGGACTTCATTAGTAATTAACACACAATTTCTCGCATAAAACAAAATTATATAAAGATAAGCGAACAGCTATGTGACGCAATTTGTCTAAAGGTACATTAAATTAACCTGACAGAACCTTTATAATAAAAGACGCAATTATCTCTTAATACAAAATTCTCTCCCTCTCTCTCTCTCTCTCTCTCTCTCTCTCTCTCTCTCTCTCTCCCTCGTCATATTTTAGAGTTCTCAATGGATCAGTTCATGGTACTAAAGGCTACCACAAGAGAAAAACATTATTAATTTTTAAAATACTGTACACGACAACTATCCATGGACAGTTGCATTTATAACATTTTCTTAAGATATATACTCTTCAGTGAGGCACTAATCACGCCTTAATTGTAACAAACTCATTTTTCGGAACTGAACAAATGAACTAGCATACCCTGTAATGGCTGTCGGTGTATTACTTGATAGGTCGTACCAAGAGTCTACTTTGTCCACATCCAAAGTCACTGATCATATTGTTGTTCGTCCAACTATTACTTGTAAAAGCTACATATTAACTTAAAAATTATATTCAAACCCACTAATAAGGCCTTTTAGTTGAGGCACTTCAGCCATATGCTTCCATTCAGGTTTTGTTCTTGCTGCAGGTGGTATGATGGAGGAAGGGTGACATCGGGTTTTTTGTTTCACTTGTAGTGTTATGTTTCACTTGCATATTGCAGAACTAGGCTCTTTGTTTCAAAAATGTTGAACAATTCAAAACGGTAAAAGTCAGCAAGGGGATTCCTTGTTACAAGCAGACGTTCACATCTTTAAATTGGGAACAAGAAGATACATGTATAAATGAAATAAGTGGAGTACAACACCTGAACTGCCTCCGTTTTTGGCTGACATTTATAAAAATAGTTCAAATGGCTCTGAGCACTATGGGACTTAACATCTATGGTCATGAGTCCCCTAGAACTTAAACCTAACTAACCTAAGGACAGCACACAACACCCAGTGGCTGACATTTATAGCATTGTATATGTTAGGCATTAAATATACTTGTGTATGGGGCATGAAACTATAAAAACATTTAAAAATTAAAGTAAATGTATACATACTAAACTATGTAACTACTGTAATACTATGTGAATTTCTGTTCTGTTTTACTTGTGAAGCACTTTATTATTAAAAACAAAGTAAAGGTTTGACACCAAAGACTCTGAAAATAGGCCAAGCTCCTAGAAGTGAAAAGAACTGAGTAATTTATTTAAAAAATATGAAGTATTGTGCTTCAGTTTTTCTTTCCACACTTCTGCGCCCTTTCTCCTCATGCTGTCGCAACGTAAGCATCTACGTTTCTATGTAATCTCGTTTCCGCTTAAATGGAGCATATTCTAATAATTGTGTGTGTACAATTCATTTCGTAATACTTGACCCGATCAGTTCCCATACTGACAAAGACAATTTTGGATTTAATTGTGTATTTCTTTAGAGGACGTAAAAAGAGGATAGGAGACGAGTTGTTCGGTGGCGTAATAATCGAGCACATTATGAGTTCTTTTGCTGTTTGTGCATCATTTGTAAGCGGAGTCTTCCTGAGATGGATTTGTTGATCATAGCTTTCAGTTCTTTGCGTATATTTATTTATGTAAGAATTTCGCTAGGATGATCCGTCGATTGCTGTCGAACAATGACGTCGGCAACCGCTTCATTAGCTTGATGTCTCCACCCTCATCAAAAGAAACGAAGGTGAAATGAAATATTACGCTGATTATCTAAAGTACTGGATCATGTTAACTGTTAAAAAGTGCTTTGATAATCGTGTCTTACTACTGCCGTGAATTACTGAGGAAACCTATTTAAATACATTTTTTTCATCTTTTAAATAGAGGGAGTAACGTCTCACACTGTAGTGTTTGCATCTAGTGCAAATAAAGGTCAAGAAGAAACTAAAGAACTTAATAGGTTAAGTTTGAGAGTATATATACAATGAAACAAGTTGTGCGTGGTCCACATATCAGTTACCAACTGACAGTGAGCTCTTACGATCCGTTGATGAGCGGGGGTATATCGTGCAGCTGAAGAACACTAGAGGACGGAAAGCCAAAGAGTGCAACACATGAGTAAGAGTGTTTTGGAGAGTCAAACAGGTTTTTTAATGGAAGATTCCAATGTTACTGGGAATGATACTGTATTACCTGTTAAGACTTACGCAGTGAGACAAACATATGAGGCGGATAAGTGAGCAATGAGGAGATATGTGCTGGGTATCACTAGGAGAGACAGGAATACAAACAAAAAATGGTTCGGGAACACAATGGACAGGAAGATATAATTATTACGCTAATGAAAATAAAAATGCAGGTAACTGAACATGTACCCAGACATCCGTACTTTTGCGAAGACTATTTTCGCCAATGTGAAAGTGATTTGTTTTAATATATGAATATTCTAGCGATAAGCATTTTTATTGTGTGTTTTAATACCTGTCCACCTCCTCAGTTTCTTAATTAATCAATTAAAAATTCCTAAAAGCAAATATTGTATTGAAAATGCAAGTTAAATATGTTGCATATTGTGGCGTATTTTAGGAATTAGGTTACTTCAGCAGCAGGTCAAGCAGATACTACAGCAAATTATTAGTAATTTTTTAAAACTAGAAAATGGTATATATTTAATGTTGGGACCAATTAGTGTCCCCAGAGGTGACGTGTATTGTATGACGTCGTGAATTCTTTATAACGTTAGTACTTCATTAAATGCAGAGGAGAGAGCAGATAGGTGGAAAGAATGCATTGAAAGCCTCTAAGAGGGTGAAGATTTGTCTGATGTGATAGAAGAAGAAACAGGGTCGATTTAGAAGAGATAGGGGATCCAGTATTAGAATCGGAATTTAAAAGAGCTTTGGAGGACTTACGGTCAAATAAGGCAGAAGGCATAGATAACATTCCATCAGAATTTCTAAAATCATTAGGGGAAGTGGCAACAAAACGACTATTCACGTTGGTGTGTAGAATATATGGGTCTGGCGATATACCATCTGACTTTCGGAAAAGCATCATCCACACAATTCCGAAGACGGAAAGAGCTGACAAGTGCGAGAATTATCGCACAATCAGCTTAACAGCTCATGCGTCGAAGCTGCTTACAAGAATAATATACAGAAGAATGGAAAAGAAAATTGAGAATGCGCTAGGTGACGATCAGTTTGGCTTTAGGAAAAGTAAAGGGACGAGAGAGGCAATTCTGACGTAACGGCTAATAATGGAAGCAAGGGTAAAGAAAAATCAAGACACTTTCATAGGATTTGTCGACCTGGAAAAAGCGTTCGACAATATAAAATGGTGCAAGCTGTTCGAGAATCTGAAAAAAGTAGGGGTAAGCTATAGGGAGAGACGGGTCATATACAATATGTACAACAACCAAGAGGGAATAATAAGAGTGGACGATCAAGAACGAAGTGCTCGTATTAAAAAGGGTGTAAGACAAGGCTGTAGACTTTCGGCCCTACTCTTCAATCTGTACATCGAGAAAGCAATGATGGAAATAAAAGAAAGGTTCAGGAGTGGAATTAAAATACAAGGTGAAAGGATATCAATGATACGATTCGCTGATGACATTGCTATCCTGAGTGAAAGTGAAGAAGAACTAAATGATCTGCTGAACGGAATGAACAGTCTAATGAGTACACAGTATGGTTTGAGAGTAAATCGGAGAAAGACGAAGGTAATGAGAAGTAGTAGAAATGAGAACAGCGAGAAACTTAACATCAGGATTGATGGTCACGAAGTCAATGAAGTTAAGGAATTCTGCTACCTAGGCAGTAAAATAACCAATGATGGACGGAGCAAGGAGGACATCAAAAGCAGACTCGCTATGGCAAAAAATGCATTTCTGGCCAAGAGAAGTCTACTAATATCAAATACCGGCCTTAATTTGAGGAAGAAATTTCTGAGGATGTACGTCTGGAGTACAGCATTGTATGGTAGTGAAACATGGACTGTGGGAAAACCGGAACAGAAGAGAATCGAAGCATTTGAGATGTGGTGCTATGGACGAATGTTGAAAATTAGGTGGACTGATAAGGTAAGGAATGAGGAGGTTCTACGCAGAATCGGAGAGGAAAGGAATATGTGGAAAACACTGATAAGGAGAAGGGACAGGATGATAGGTCATCTGCTAAGACATGAGGGAGCTGTAGAGGGCAAAAAGTGTAGAGGAAGACAGAGATTGGAATACGTCAAGCAAATAATTGAGGACGTAGGTTGCAAGTTCTACTCTGAGATGAAGGGGTTAGCACAGGAAAGGAATTCGTGGCGGGCCGCATCAAACCAGTCAGTAGACTGATGACCAAAAAAAAAACTTCATTGCAGAATCAACGATTCACATCAGAGTGCAATTGTCTTCATCTGGATATAAGTTCAGCAAATGCAGCCGGGTCTATGCTATGAGGAAACTGTCGTAGTACTGTTATAAGTGGTCACTGACCACACAGAGACTGAGACTGGGGGAACGGCACTGCGCTCTAACACACACTGAAGTGACAAAAGGCACGGGATAACCACTGATAATGCGTCAGAAATTTTTTGGCCGGCGCAACGCAGCAGCTCGATTTGTTCATCAGCATAACAAGCAGCTGGAACACCTCTGCAGAAATACTGAGCCATGTTGCCTCTATAGGCGTCCATAATTGCGAAAGTGTTGCCGTGGAAGAATTTCTGCACGAACTGACATCTCGATTGCGTCCCGTACATTTTAAATGGAATTCTTGTCGGACGACCTGGCTCGCCAAATCATCCGCTCGTATTATCCAGAATGTTATTCGAACCAACAGTGAACAATTGTGGCCCAACAACATGGCGCATTGTCACCTCTAAAAATTCCATCGTTGTCTGGGAACATGAAGTCCATAAATGGCTGGCAATGAACTATCCGAGCATAACCTTTTCCAGTCAATGATCGGCTCTATTGGATAAGAGGAACCACTGCATTCCATGCAAACACGGCACACACAATTAGGGAACCACCACCAGCTTCAACATCGCCTTGTTCACAACTTGAGTTCTTGCTTCGTGGGTTCTGCGCCACGCACGAAACTTACCATCAGCTCTTTCCAACCAAATCGAGGTTCATCTGACTACACCGTGGTTTTCCAGTCGTCTAGAGTCGAACCGATCGGTCACGAGCCCAGGAGAGGCGCTGCAGTCGATGTCGTGCTGTTAGCAAGGACGCTCGCCTCGGTCGTCTGCTGCCACAGCCCATTAACGCCAAATTTCGCCGCACTGTGCTAACGGATAGGTTCTTCGTACTTCCAACACTGATTGCTGCGGTTGATACACGCAGTGTTGCTCGTCTGTGAGCAGTGACAACTGTACGCAAGCGCGGCTGCCCCCAGTCGTAAATTTAGGGCCATCGGCCACTGCGTTGTCCTTAGTAAGAGGTAATGTACCAAATGTGGTATTCTCGGCACACTCTTGACAATGTGGATCTCGAAACATTGAAATCCCTAATGATTTACTACACTACTGGCCATTAAAACTGGTCAAATATATTATACTAGAACTGACATGTGATTACATTTTCACGCTATTTGGGTGCATAGATCCTGAGATTTGTTAACATCGAGTATGGATTTAAGTATCAGGAAGTAATTTCTGAAAGTATTTGTATGGAGTGTAGCCATCTATGGAAGTGAAACATGGACGGTAAATAGTTTGGACAAGAAGAGAATAGAAGCTTTCGAAACGTGGTGCTACAGAAGAATGCTGAAGATTAGATGGGTAGATCACATAACTAATGAGGAATTATTGAATAGGATTGGGGAGAAGAGAAGTTTGTGGCACACCTTGACCAGAAGAAGGGATCGATTGGTAGGACATGTTCTGAGGCATCAAGGGATCACCAATTTAGTATTGGAGGGCAGCGTGGAGGGTAAAAATCGTAGGGGGAGACCAAGAGATGAATACACTAAGCAGATTCTGAAGGATGTAGGTTGCTGTAGGTACTGGGAGATGAAGAAGCTTGCACAGGATAGAGTAGCATGGAGAGCTGCATCAAACCAGTCTCAGGACTGAAGACCACAACAACAACAACAACAACAACAACAGATCCTGAGAAATCATTGCCCACACCAACCATCTCCGGCTGCAATAACGCCTTGGTACGCCTGGGCATTGAGTCAAACAGAGCTTGGATGGCGTGTAGAGGTGACTGACACGTGTAACCAATGGCACCCCATACCATTACGCCGGGTGATACGCCAGTATGGCGATGACCAATACACGCTTCAGTGTGCGTTCACCGCGATGTCGCCAAACTCGGATGCGACCATCATGATGCTGTAAACAGAACCTGGATTCATCCGAAAAAATGACGTTTTGCCATTCGAGCACCCAGGTTCGTCGTTGAGTACACCATCGCAGGCGCTCATGCCTGTGATGCAGCGTCAAGGGTAACCGCAGCCATGGTCTCCGAGCTGATAGTCCATGCTGCTGCAAACGTCGTCCAACTGTTCGTGCAGATGTTTGTTGTCTTGCTAACGTCCCCATCTGTTGACTCAGGGATCGAGACGTGGCTGCACGATCCGTTACAGCCACGCGGATAAGATGCCTGTCATCTCGACTGCTAGTGATACGAGGCCGTTGGGATCCAGCACGGCGTTCCGTATTACCCTCCTGAAACCACCGATTCCATATTCTGCTGACAGTAATTGGATATTGACCAACGCGAGCAGCAATGTCGCGATACGATAGACCGCAGTCGCGATAGGCTACAATCCGACCTTTATCGAAGTCGGAAACGTGACGTTACGCATTTTTCCTCCTTACACGAGGCATCACTACAACGTTTCACCAGGCAACGCCGGTCGACTCCTGTTTGTGTGTGAGAAATCGGTTGGAAACGTTCCTCATCTCAGGACGTTGTAGGTGTCGCCACCGGCGCCAGCCTTGTGTGAATGCTCTGAAAAGCTAATCATTTGCATATCACAGCATCTTCTTCCTGTCGGTTAAATTTCACGTCTGTAGCATGTCATCTTCGTGGTGTAGCAATTTTAATGGCCAGTAGTGTAAATGGAGTGTCCCATGCGTCTAGACCCAAGAACTCGTCCGCGTTCACAGTTTGTTAATTCCCGTGCGGCCATATTCGCGACGCAAACTTTTTCACATGTATCAACTGAGTAAAAATGACAGTTCCACCAATGCACTGCCTTTCACATCATTTGTAAGCTATACTGCCGCCAACTATATACGTGCAATATCGCTATCTCGTGACTTGTGTTGCCTCAGTGTAAATAACTTTCCGGTTACGACGTCATAGGGAAATGCTTGGAGGTGTGTCAACGCCGACGTCTCCGATTTTTTGCAGCTTCTGGTAGCAATTTTTCTTTACTTCTGGTGCCATCGCTCGGTACCATCCTTTGCACGGCAGTTCGTAGTACGGACAACACCAAACATACAGTAGTAGTTCTAGTCCTACCCTAATCGATAGCATACTTAATGCAATGAAGAGACGTTGGATAACACCATCTCTAGGCATATATCTCTCTGTATACTCACTCTGACAAGAAATCGCCCACAGTTCTACGTAGGCAGGTCCTTGCCGGCAAAATTTAGAGTCAGCAAATATAAACTAACTCCCTGCACTAGAAATACTGTTGCCCACATTCGAATCGACAAAAAAGATGAGAGTACACCTTGAGAACAGAGACCAGACAGAGAGAACATTATAGCAGCTGGAGAATGAAAAAAATTGATATTTCATGAACATGCTATTAATTGATGAGATTCTTATAATATTAAACGTGACATTCTCCTTAGAGCAAATAAAGATAGAAAGTTAAAATTAAATTCTATCAGTAAACACCCGTTACAGTATTCTGACTTATTGCTTATTGATCAAATACAGTTCCACAGTTCACCGTTGTTAAAGTAACAGCAGCCAGTTAACAATTTCTCTTTTTCCTCATTATAAGATAAAGCGCTTGCTGTAAAAAGTGTTCCCCATTCCTCCACAGTGCATTGACTTCGTCCTCTATTCTGCGATTCCCTTTTTCTTGCTCATCACTTTCATCAGCACTAACTTGGTGTACCGTTTTACAGTTAATACAGACAATTAAGAATTCACAACCAATGCTGCACAATCGCAATAAAGTCATGTACGCTCTGCTTCAAGACTGCTTGTGTCGCAGTGATATGTTATTCGACACTTTCTTTGACTTGTCAAGGCTGTACGGCTGGTTGATTAGGTAGGAGTTGAAGTTTGTGATGTCCGAAGATGGGTGTTATCCAGAAACGCGTAACATGTTCTAATAAAAGAGTAAATTCGATATCTCATGACTTTATTGCGATTGTACAGCATTGGTTGCTAATTGATAACATAAAAATGATCGCAGGCCTCAGACGGGATTTTATGTCCTGTATATAATACAGACAAGAAGTAAGATTTGTCCGCCGCTCGTGGTCTCGCGGTAGCGTTCTCGCTTCCCGAGCACGGGGTCCCGGGTTCGATTCCCGGCGGGGTCAGGGATTTTCACCTGCCTCGAGATGACTGGGTGTTTGTGTTGTCCTCATCATTTCATCATCATCCAGGAAAGTGGCGAAATTGGACTGAGCAAAGGTTGGGAAATTGTACGGGCGCTGATAACCACGCAGTTGAGCGCCCCACAAAACCAAACATCATCATCAGGAAGTAAGATTCGAAGATAACTGATGGAATAAAGTGATATAACGGAGAAAAGGAGAAAATGGTATTGAGATGTGAGGTGGGTGGTGGGCAGTGCCTAAGTGAGTAACACACACACATACATACTCAACGCACGCTCCATTTAACACTGTACCAGTAGGTCCCACGCTCGGACGACAATCTGTTGCGGAGCTCTTCGCTGCAGAGCCAACAGGCCGCGATGGATTGCTTTGCAAGTGACGAGAAAACGATCGATGGCAATTTTTCACATCGCTGACGGGCGCCGCACACCACCATCTATTCTGCATTGATAAAAAGGGGACCGTGCCTACTTGTCATCACCGATATCGTCCAACTCTATGGTATACGAGTGTGCAGGGCTTGGTCGGAAATGTAAGTGATAAAAATAAGAACTTCAGGTGGCCAAGCGTTTAGGTTCAAAATGGTTCAAATGGCTCTGAGCTTTATGGGACTTAACATCTGAGGTCATCCGTCCCCTAGAACTTCGAACTACTTAAACCTAACTAACCTAAGGACATCGCATGCATCCATGCCCGAGGCAGGATTCGAACCTGCGACCGTTGCGGTCGCGTGGTTGCAGACTGTAGCGTCTAGAACCGCTCGGCCACTCCGGCCGGCAAGCATTTAGGAAAAATGGGATTATAGGCGCGGGTCGGTTGAGGCACATGTATGTTAGCACCGAGTTCACACAGTGGTTGGCGCAGTGGAAAGAGTACAGAACGGCAATCCGAGAGTCATGGTGTCGACTCCATGTTCGGAAACTTTCATTTACTTTCAGTTTATACGGTACTTACACTGTGAATAGATCGAAATAATGCTCAGTATATTGTACTTATTAATATTTTCGTAAAATCATGAAAAGAAAAGACAAAAGAAAATTTGGAATTACAGATAAATGCCAAGAAATGATTGTAAGTACAGCATCCACGAGGACTCCGCAAATAACTTTTCAAGATGGGAGTGCAATTGAAGGGTACACAACTTAGCATTCCGTTAGTTCCATTTTAACCATAAAACAGCCCTCAGCAGCTGCAAGCGAACTACAGGATCCCCCGTTGCTACGATGAATATCGCCTCAGCCGGTGCAAATCATCACTTGTAAAGTAATAAAAGGATCTTATTTTATATACGAAGTTTTCATGTACGTGTTAAAATTCGTTCTTGGGAATTTATTTGCCATCGCAAGTTTTTCAATGTTTTTCCTTTTCATGCCATCATCATCATCATCAGCCAATTCAATCATTAAATAATGTGGCCTCTTCGAGTCGTGGATTCAGGTAGGCTTTCAGCAGTCCTCTCCAAGTGGAACGGTCTTGGGCAGTTCTCTGCCAGGTGCAACCAGCGACCTTTGTCCCATCTGTCCGATGGTCGTCTTATAGGCCTCCGATGCTCTCTCGGACTCCATTCCAGTACTACCTTCGTCCATTTGCTGCCTTTTCTTCTCCGACGTGGCCAGCCCACTACCATTTATAGGAACCTACTAAGATGTCGTTAACCTTCGTCACAGACCGGATGTCATCTGTCCTTTTCCTATCCTTTCTTGTATAGCCCAGCACTGATCTCTCCATGACTCTCTGTGCTGTCCGAAGTTTCCCTTTTGTAAATGAGTTCAGTGTCCGTGTCTCACATATGTCAGCACAGGAAGAATGCATTGATCAAATACTATTTTCTTCAGATTTGCTGGCATTTTTGATCTGAGTGCTGTTGAATTCCTCCCAAATGCTTGCCAGCCAAGCTTGATGCGCCGATTGATTTATGGCTTTACATCTCCCTTCATATTTATAATCTGGACAAGGTAGATATATTCACTGACCTCTTCTAATGGACCGTCCCTGACTTTCACATCTCCAGCTGGGACCCATTTGTTGGACATTACTTTTGTTTCGGAAAGGTTCATGTTCAAGTCGACCAACTGACATACTGAAGCATAGTGCAGGCAGGAAGTAAATACTTGTGCCAAGTGATTTATTGTTACCTCTCCTGCCAGTTTCAGGATGTCAACACTGAGATCAACATTACCCGGCACTGTTCCCTTATTCTTGCTATCTAGAGCACACCTGACTTCCGGTGGGAGTGTATCTGGAACACTAGGTACATCATTTAATTTAGCTACACTCAAATTTTCCCTTGCTTTGCTATGAAAATTGCTATAAAAGTCTCTGATGAACTTCAAAACCTCCTCCTTTTCAGTCATTCGACTGTCATTTCCATCAAGTGCGATTATCTGCTTTTTACCGATTGTGAGTTGGCGTTTGGCTGACTTTAAACTTGTCTTGTTCTCTAAGCTTGCTCGTAAGGTGTCTTCACTGAATTTCTGTATGTCAGTTCTCATTTCTCTTCCCACTGCTTTACATAGTTCGGAATACGCTACCATGTCACTATCGGTTTGGATTTTCCTTTCTCTCCTCTGTTGTAAAAGGTTTTCAGTTTTGGCACTGAATTTTTGTGGTTGTTTATTCTTTCGGCATAGGCCACCAACTTCTTGTGCACGTGAAACAATCATTCCCACCAAATCTCCATCTTTATTTACGTGGATCTTGCTTTCGAGGACATCTTGGAATTTCGACGAATGTTCTTCCAGGCTTTTGAGGTTGATTACACTTCTCTTCCCTTTCGTAAGTTTATTCCTTTCATCTCTTACATTGAGTTCGACCCCTGCTCTTACCAGACGGTGATTACTGCCAGTATTGAACTGATTTAGCACTGATACGTCTTTTATAATTTGCGGAATGTTTGACAAAATAAAGTCTATCTAATTTTTGACACTGAAATTTGGGCTCCTCCGAGTCCATTTTCGGTCAGGATGCTTCTTAAACAACGTATTCATGATGGACATATTGGTGTACTCAGTGAACTGGATTAATCTCTCACCTCTATCGTTTCGGTCATCAATCCCACAGTTGTCCACCACTGTGTCACATTGTCTCTTGCTGCCAACTTTTGCAATAAAATCACAATTAATACTGAGTATTATTCCGTTTGTTTGTAGTATAGCTAACACCACTATTGAAAATAAAAATAAAAAGTAATCTCTGCGTAGGGGCTAGACACCATGACCCTCGGATTACCGCTCAGTATTCTGCTGAGCAAGTTGCTGTCTGTAAATTAGGCTAACATATATAGCTCATACCTCGACAGCGTGCTAAAATATTCTGTTTTTTAAAACCCTTCGCCATCTGAAAGTCCCATTTCTGTCACCTTAATTTCTGCCGATATGTTCATAAATATTTTTATCACAGTCAGTCTTCAGAACAGCAGCTTCAGTTCAGTTAGAATAATATTGGCACTTATTCTATTTACGATCTGTAGGAGGAACTGTAACAATGGGAATAAATGTAAGGTTTAATAACGAGGCTTTTGAATCAGCGTAGTGCCTAACACTAAGGTAATATCTGTAACCTAGGAATCGATATATGACATAATTATCAGCATTTAATCTTATGTCAAATTTGTCAGTCAAGTCACAGTGACTTTTGAAATCTAGAGTGATGAAACGGATTACTCATTAATGTTCCCAGTGATTAGGTCGCCTCAGAGTGCCGAAACAAGAAATCAATTTTAAAAAAAGCTGTTTCTCAACTTTGGTGCCATCTTTAACACCATTCTTCTCCTACAACTTTAGATCTGACTGTGGTAATATATTTTTTGCATTACTTTCCACTCTTTCTTTTTCTAATTTTGACTGTCATGACAAAACATGTTTTGAACGCTACAATTTTCTGTGTCGTGTGAGTAAAGTGTAGCCCAGAGAAATTATTTGACGAGATGAATGTGATAAATCTTCCCCCCCCCCAACCCCCCTCACCCCCCCACCCCAACCCAGCCTAGTTTGACATTATTCTGCAGTCGTGTCAAGAGGCATACACAGTTCGTCAACTCAGTGAGTCTGTGTAGCACTGCGATGATTTCGAAAAATGTCTGTGAATATTCACATCCAGCATGACGGAAAAACAGCGGAAAAACCCCTGTCACATCAAAGAAATAGTAAAATTACTATGAAGAGCGTGAAAACCGAAGAAACCCAGGATATTCAGTAGTCTCTGCGGTATTAAAAAATTGTATTTGCACGCTGTTCCAAACAACGGTTTTCTCTGTAACGAGCAAAACAACAACTGAAGGGTGCACTTTTCGGTATCGGACTTACGAAAATCATGTTGTAGATTTACAGAGTTTTATAGAAATGATGTATTTAAACCATCTGTGTACAAGTCAATTAAAATCCAGTTACATCAATTTGAGTTAAAGAGATAGAAACGTTCAAAGATTTAGATGATGATGTAACATGCTACACCTAAAGTTGGTGGCATCAGGAGTGACAAGTTTCCTCGATGACCTGTTTAAAGTCATTTGGGTTTCTGGCTTCGGTGACACATGTAAGTCGTTCTTAAGATATCACTGCAAAAATAAACCTGGTGTTAAAAGCTGAGGACTAGCTGTAATTTTCCAGGAATTATTTGTTCAATAGTTGCACTACATCACGTGCAGAAAGGGGCTGGGTAACCGTACGGCCTCTATTGTCTGGACTCCCGTTTTCCTGGGGAGCACGTAAATATTCGAAGGTAAAAGCTTGATGTGTCCCACCTCCGAAGTAAAGTGGGTCAATGATCTCCTCTCCGAGAATTCCACACCTCACTTTACAGTACCATATCCTTTTACGATCAATACGACCACCCACCTAGGATTTTCTATGGCCTGATTACTCGTATTATGACGTTTTACTGCAGCATAAATTGTGGACGTGAACGTGGTCAGAAAACATTCTTCTTTCTAAGGTGTCCAGAATGAATCTTTTCATGGTCCATTCGTAGATAATAGCTCTCCCATTGAAATGGTTACCATGCAGCTCCTTTCTCAGTGGAAGATGCTGTGTGTGAAACTTATGAGTGTGTATTTTTCGCCAAACAGGCTGCAGTAACTGCAGCTACTTCGCGTATGCTGACATGAGGGACGTGATATATTGCAGCTAAGTCAGTGAAGTATTTCCATATTCTCACTTCTTGCTAGTCTTCTACTACCCTGGAGTAACTCATCACTTAGAAAGGAAGTACTGATTGCCGAAACAGCGGAGAGCGAACAGTAAAAATAATAGGCGGTGTTCACCCACGGGCGTCATGTAACTACCTCTTCAAGGGGCTAGGCATTTTAGCTGCTGGGTCACAATACACATTTTCGCTAATCTAATTCGTCATAAATAATCCATCACAATTTGTGGAGGACAGTGGTGTGTTGTACATACTGAAACTTCTTTATTTATTTCTGAAACTCCTGAGAGAAATTGCTTAATGCAACTGAACCTTCTAAAACTGCTGAGTGCAACTAAACATACTGTCACTTCGCTATTTTTTATCATTTCATTTCTGATCTACAGAATTATTCCTAACAAATATAGCTCCAACTTATTCTATCCATTAATGACTCACAATATAAAAGGATAACGCAATCTGACTATTAATTAACACAAAAGGATGGCCCTGAATTAGAAGAAATCCTAACAGTAACCCGTACGTTTCTTAATTCACTTACCTCACAGAAAATCTTCATCACACGAACTACAGCAGATACAGCAAGTATACAGCCAGCTAAATGGAAATATTCTAACTTCTGTAGACTCTAACAACTAATAAGCATGTGTTTAGGAAAGGAAAGATTTTGCTGCAGAACAAAAAATGTATTTAGCAGATTTTACCTTAATCAAGTGACATCCAGTTCCAAAAATTTTATAATCGTCAATAATTCCATTACCCACATTTTACAACCTGAAACGTCCCCATAGAAAAAATTGTACATGACTGTGCTTAAACTGACACACAAAATTTTTTGCGCAACGCAATCTGACTTTCAATAATCCCTGCAAAAGAATGGCCCTGACTAACAATAACCTATACCTTTCATGAATCACTTACCTCACAAAAATCTTCATTACTTGAACCACTGCAATACAGCGAGCGCCACTACTGCCAGCTAAATAAAAGATTCAAACTACTGAAGGCACTAACTACTGATAGGCATAGTTAGCAAATGAAAGATTTTGATAAAGAACAAACAATGTATTTACCTTAATAGTGTTCAAAAGTCATAATATATATAGCAGTTCATGGCATCCAGTCTTACAAATTTACTGTCTCTGATGGACACACGTCCAGATCGCTCTCAAAATTCCGTCATCTCTCTCCCCACATCCACCACTGCTGGCGGCTCACCTCCAACTGCCCAACGCTACGCGCTGTTAACAGCCAACTGCCCAACACTACAATAGCGAATATTACAACAATGCTAACCAGCCACAGACTGCACACAGCACAGCCAGTGATTTTCATACAGAGCGCTACGTGGCGTTACCAATATAAAAACCTAAACAGCCTACTTACAAAACCATGTCCAACCAATATTAAATCTCCATGGTGGACACACGTCCAGACCATCCGCTAGCGCTAACACTGCTTCTAACCTCCTTCACTGCTAACTATTAACTTCTAACTGATATCACTGCAAACAATTATCTTCCAACTGCGAGTCGTTCAATCCACAGAGTTTCGTACAGAGGGCGCACAGCGCTGTCAGTGATATTAATGCACTCTAAAGTGCTGCCAATAAACAAACATATTGCTGCGCTAGTATCAGTCTCAGTCATAGGAAAGGGGAATTTTGTTAAAATTCAGTAAAGGCGCGGTTGGGCGATGATGTCTGGAGCCGCTGGCCTTGTGTGGTAATAGTCGGCAGCCAGTAGGCCGGGCAGAGTAAACATGGCACGGAGCTGTACCGACATACTGCACATACTATTTGTTTGGAATGAAGCTTCGACCATAGATACCAGTAGACTGGTCTTGCTGTGCAGAAGCTATAGGGCTGCTGTGGCTCCAAAATAAACCACGTGACTGTTGGCAAAACGTGGCGGGATTTCAAATCAGCGGTCTTCCATCCTATGTTTGAATCTTATTTTACCCACATTTCTCAATTGACTGCCAAACGCTTCAGACAAAAATTACTTTTTTATTTGCGAAAAATTATGTCAGAATTACATTTGACCTGGATTTGTTCACAGTACCATTTATAAAATCTAACAAATACATCGAACGCCCCTCTGGTGGGCAGCGGGACG